>NC_137132.1:11811570-12411570 GCF_949319135.1 Squalius cephalus | reverse complement strand
ACCAGTCGGGGGACAGCCGTGGGCACCACTGAACTGCGGTGATGGTGGTGGTGATGGTGATCTTGGTGGTGGAAGAACCCCTGACTTCGGGAACCCATAGAGGAGCGGAGAAAGGAGACAGAGAAATAGAAACCTTGAGGTGGCGCCAGGATGTCTTTCAGTTCTCCGCTGTCATCTCAAAGTGAATGATGAGATCATACGGGTGCACCTAAAACAAACCGAGAGCAACACAAGTCAGTTTGTTTGGAATAACAAGTAGTCCAACCTCTGGAACAAGTGCCTTGCACACGCACAAAATGTATACATCGTATGTCCATTGTGGGTTATGAACCTACAACCTTCTGGTTAGTCGTTAATAAAACGCACATATGATCAGATTACATCATATTAGGAACATCTGGATGTATAAAGGCAAAAATTATGATATGAAAATGTTCATATGCGTACGCCAACTGAAAAGCATGTAGGTGAAATTGAGGCGCTTGTTCACATGGAGCTTGAATTTAAGATTCAAGAACTGTGATTTATAAAATGGGATGCGCTTATGATTTTCTTTTTTTTGCATTTGGACATTTTATGATTCGTTTTTAGGAACATTTCAGAAATTGACATACATTCACATTCAGGATCATTGTACGCACGCCTTTATAAATGAGGCCCTAGAACTCAAGTACTGCATAGCCGCTTTTCTACTGCGCGGTACGACGCGGCTTCCACTGCAGTTTATTACTGCTTTAACGTGGATGGGATTAAAGACTGATCGTTATAGTTGCCCCGCCTATACTGCCATGACATCATCGTAAACGCGACACACAAAAAAAAGTAAAAAAAAAGTTGTGTGAACAAATACTGGGGGTGGCTGTTGCCAACTTTTTATATCTAGTGGGATTGGTGTCTTGGGTAGCAAATCCAATGATGCTGGTAGTGACGATTCTCTCTGGCCAATCAGTGATCTGCAGTGTTCACACATCACATTTTAGTATTGTTACGGCTCGCTTTGGAGGTGATACTAATAAAGTGTCAAAGCGTCATATGTCCATTTTAATTCAAAGACATTTTAAGAGTCCAGAGAGGTGCTTTACAAGAGTCGATGACTGAAGCTTCTTCGCCGATGGTAAAACAACATTGGCATGGCTGAATGCTGGTTTAATGGACGTAATTGCTGTATGTACCCAGCAGATGTGCCCTTCTGTCAGACTCGCGTCCCTTGAGCTGTGCTTGAGTGTGGGGGGCCATCCGGAGCAAGCGTTTACTGGAGCCTGGAGGACCCTTATTAATCAAACCAAGAACAGGCTCGAAACCTGTTATAAGCGAATACACTGTCTGACAGTATGCTTGATGTATCGCACAGAACAAGAGGGCAGCCAAGTGCCTCGGTATTCTAGAGGAAAAACACCTTTTGGAGTTTGGAGTTGTAAAACTGACAATGATTCGACTGAATAACAATTCTTTACTAAAAAAAACATACATTATGAAACTTTAAATTTGGTCATGGTCTGGTTCAATCTTAATAAATTATTTTGCTTTGCAGACATCTAATGAATCAATAAGCCCCAAGAAGTTGTGGTTTACAGTGATTTTATAAAAGCTGAAGGGCATTGTTAGGCACGAAGCGAAGCGGAGAATCACTGCAATCCACAGCTTCGTGGACTTACTGCCTTTATAAAAAGGTTACCACGTGTTGCGCATACCTGGCAAGATCTCGTATAAAATAAACACACAGCAACAAAAATGTAATCATTTATTGATAGCAAATTGCAGAAAGGTTGCCAAGAATCACACATGTAATGGAAAGCATGCTTGGTGCAGTACTACTATTGTAATGAGGTGACAGGTATGTGTTTATAGAGTATTTTACAATAGCTTTAAACACGACTCTCAATCAAGGTTAAATAAGAATTTTTTTTTTTTAACCCAAAGTTAATTAACTGCTAGCTAACCTGTGTTGTGATCGCAAATCCAAGGTTATCCAACTTTTTTACCTCGGAGAATTTTATTTTTTATTCCCATTACATTATACCAAAATCTTTAAGGTTGATCCAAGGCCATGATTAGTTCTTTATTCAGGGATATTATGCAATAAATGTTTTAACATAGATGAAAAAGTTTAATTTTTAAAGATTCCTAATTGAAGAATCATCTATTAATGAATGCAAAGAGTATTACTATAATTTTATCATTATAATTAAGTATCATTATAATTGATGCACTGAATTTTCTTTGTCAGATTGATGCATGCATTTTTACATCCTGAGCTAAAAGACTTCCTTAAAATTGATGTCCCTATCACACACTAACAATATATAAAATTACTTCAAAATGCTCTAGAACTAGTAAATTTCTAGCATGCCTATAGGGGGTTTAACCAACAAACATTTCATTGTGATTGGAGTAAAGGCATGGCTGAAAAAACTCTTTGTCTTCTGATAATGTGACTGAAGCACACAGCTGAAGGTTGTGTTCTGGACCCAACGATCATGTTCTCAGGTAACACAATCATTCAGTCTGCAATTTTGGCCCTCAGAAGCCCCTGTGGATTCCAAGTGTGCTTTAATCTGCATCCTCCAATTTCTTGTGCTCGAGTCGCTGGCAGGCATGAAAAACTACTGAGTGCAGAGCATCTGTTTTTACAGCCTACCTTTCAGACATCAACATGTTTTATTGAAGGGCAGACGGTCTGCTTATGTCTTGTGCTGCATCATGCCTGAGGGCTCTATAACATTCATATAATTTGCAGTGGACTGACCCTTAATAGTATGCCACAAATATCAAACCAATCATGTTAAATAAGAATTACATCTGATGTCTGTGCAAACAGCAGCTGTGGTGTGGTAGTTCCCCACCGTTTTTCAGAGCTACAGATGGCTTGATGCTTTATAGCATCATGTGGCCACTTCTGCAGTGCGTTTCACCATATATACAAAACCAGTCATATGTTTCATATGGGTCAAAATTATTGATTTTTCTTTTATGCCAAAAATCATTAGGGTATTAAGTAAAGATCATGTTCCATGAAGATATTTTGTAAATTTCCAACCGTAAATATATAAAAAATATATTTTTGTGAGTGGATGCAGCAAAATCGCGAACATAAATGGACAATTTTAAAGGCGATTTTCTCAATGTTTCGATTTTTTTGCACCCTCAGATTCCAGATTTTCATAGTTGTATCTCGGCCAAACATTGTCCTATCATAACAAATCATACGTCAATGGAAAGCTTATTTATTCAGCTTTCAGATGATGTATAAATCTCAATTTCAAAAAATGTACCCATGTGACTGGTTTTGTGGTCCAGGGTCACATATTTTATTTAATTGAGTTTTTTTTTTTGTTTAATCGAATTGACAATGTTATATTAATAATATATTATTAATGCCATATTTCTATTTTATATATTTTAATTATTTATTATGTTAATTGCTTTTTAATTATGATTATTATTAATTAATTGCATTAAATTGACAGTATTCCTGAAATGCACACAGTGGCAAAAGGACCAGCAATTTATGGCAGTGCCCTTGTGCCCAGTAGTCTGCTATCCTGTGTTTGCATTAATAAAACCCATCTGCCCCAGTTTGTGCTGGCTGTCTCCCTGAGCCTTCCTCTACATCAATGAAAAACAGCCCGCCTGCCATTCTCAAGGGACTCTGATCGCAATAACATCTACAGTCTCTACCATCCTTTCAAACGGGGCACACAATCTCTCTCTCTGGCTGTCACTCAATTCTCACACTGAAATCTGTGAGTTCGGATCCCGCGTGTGGTGCCGCACAAACTCTTCTTCACAGCTTATGGGCTTGTTAACACAAAAGGGCGGGCAGTGTCATTGTGACTAAGTGTTCTTGGGTAAATTGTAGCTTTCGAATCAAATATGGCATCATAATCATCCCAGACAGCAACATAGTGTCGGCCCAGATCCGGCTCACATCTGGTACGCGTTTGTGACCCGGATCTGGGCAGATACTATGTTGCTGTCTAGGATGTCAGTTCAGATGTCATCATGTCATTTGTTCTAGCTTATCTTGTGAATGAACGTCATTGGTGCATATTTGACTATTGTGCTTTTTTATTTTCAACTTACTTTCAACTCTTTAGTGTGAAATGTTGCTGTTTGAGCATGAAAAAGGTCTGCAATGTTACAAAGAACAAAGTCACTCCAAAGGGAGTTATTCTCTATATCAGTGCGCTCTGTTTCTGAACTCCCCGAAATGCCTCGATTGTAGCCTTGAGTTTTCTTCCAGGAATGTACACATCTCAATATTTCTCATTTAAATAATTCCTGGTTGAGTTGCATTAGTAGTGAGTTGTCACAATGTCTAAGAGACAATATTTTTCCAACCCGAATCTAAACCCGCTATTTTTGGCCTGCCTAAGGCGGACGAACTGAGGAAACAGTGGTAAAATGTATTCTTAACACTATTCCTCAGCACAACCACAACCTATTGTTGTTCTCACCATTTTTTCTACTTTCTGAACCATGCAGTTTGAAGCAGGTCAGATGTTATAAATGACACCGTTATCTAAAATGTAAGAGATGTATAAAATAAAGAATTACCACTGTGAAACGTCCTGCACAAGTAGTGCATGTGAAGGTGGTTTGGGTTCATCTTGTTCTTCTTGACTTTCATTACTGAACTCAGACTCCAACTGATATTGCCAAATTGACACCATTACAGTAGTGTTTACAGCAGGAAGACTTCAGAGCTGATACTCTCTGGTTACGGTAAGGGGCGTTACATTTCCAACACACGCTCTAAGCGGTAGACCAATCACAAAGAAACCGCAACTAAAGCAAAGCAGCAGGTGAAAAAAGGTGCAGCAACAATGTAAATTGTAAGAAAAATACGTTTTTTTTAAGTTAAATTATGTATTACCGGATAAACTAAATTATGAACTTGTAAATTAGCATAATAGGACCCCTTTAAGAACTATTGTGGAGGGAAAGCGAAACGTTTTTTAAAATATTAATTTCTGGTGCCGTGACCCATGACTACTGTAGGTGTTGAGGAATAAAGGCTTGATATATAAGAGCAAAGATGAAGTGCTGATAGAGTCAAAGGCCTCATTGCTGAGTCTGACTATCACAGCTATTTATACAAGTGAGTGAGTAGAGAAGTGGGAAGAGAAGAAAGAGAGAGGAAATGAAGGAACACAGGCCTGCTGTTTTTGCTCTATTTGCATTACTTTTTGCTGAATGCATTGCTTCTAAATATAAAGCATATAGTTGTAGGAATATGAAAATGTCATTCCAAATCTTTCATTCCAAGTCTTCTGTATAACACCAAAGAAAAGATTGTGAAAAACGACACAATAAAAAACAGAAAATGACCAGGCGATGGATGTCAAGCTTCAAAAAAAGAACAAACGATCTATATAAAAGATATTCATATGACTCAATATGAAAGTCACTCTGCAGTGGTTCGGTTATGAGACAAAAATATGGGCTGGGGGGAAAAAAGCTACAAGATATCTTCTTTTGTTTTCCATGGTGGAAAGAAAGTCATACAGGTTTGGAATGACATGTATTTACACTGAACACAAATCAATGAATTTCTTCAAAGATAAAAGTGTGCTTCTTGTATTTTATTATCAAAACACAAAAGGCACTAAAAATCCATCCCCATGCACATTACAAGTAAATAAGAAGCAACCACTCAATCTTAAATTGATGTATTTTCCACTGGGCGCCAAGCAATTTTGCTACAAACGCAGTAAATCATTTTCTCCACCTGTGGAGTGGTGTGAACACATATTCATGGCATGACAGTAATGGGCTGCTATGTCAACCTCATACGCTCACATATAGGCACTCATCACTCAGTGTGTGACTCTGGACCTGCCAACACTGGTGCACATCACAGATTCAGTGCCGCAGGTCTCGGATGCTGTGTGTGGAAATACTCCCAGAGTCTGATTCCACCTCCGCAAGCATTAATGGGAATGAGAGACACCTGCTGAGAAACTCGAGCCCCAAAATGGCAGCCCTTCTTCCACACCAAATGTGGAAAACAGGAAACTAAATCTGAGCCATGTTTACTCTACCAGCTTAATCTTGTCAATGGCCTAATGAAACAATCCATGCTCATTCAACAAGTGGTTCCGACATAAAGATTTAGTGACACTTTAGATGCACATATTTTAAAGATTTCAATTTGAATATGCTGCAGATAAAATAGACAATCTGCCTAATAGGTCTATCAGTCCTGTTTCTCCTTAAATAATGGGTTTTCTAAGAGAATCATAAAAAAAAATACAATACTATATTGCACACTGTTCATTTTTACATTTCTGTGTATTTCTAATTATTATGGTCGACCAATTATTATTTAAGTGGTCGACAAATATAGGTTTTTCAGTGACCGATATCCATACTGACTGATAGGCTGATTTGGGAAATGAAATCCCAAAATTACTGAAATGAATATTAATTTTACACAATATAGTTTGTTTTAAAGTACCAATTGGACAGATTTGTGATGAACAGAATTATTTAAAAAGATGCAACACAAAGATTTACTTGTTCACAAATGAGATATAGCTTTTAGAACCTACAAGGATTTTGAGTTGTAAAATATTTATTTGGACATATGAAATTTAATTGTTGTATTTCATTTTATCCAGGTGTTAAAACTGCGAGTTTCTTGAGTGCAGTTAGGCTATTTGTTAAGAGAGAACAACATGATTGTTGGAAAAAAATGATTAAAGAAAGCTGGCAAAACCTTAGCGATAATAATAATATAATGTGTAAGTCAACACTGAGATGAAAGGAAGAGGTTAATGCCAGTGAAGGAGTGTAGATCGTATTTTGTTGCATTAAGCGCTTCATGTCTGACTCAGTCACGCACAGCAACCTGTTCCATCAATGGCATCCATGACACATTTTCAAAAAAGCATTTGAATGAGAAATAATACTAAATATCTACAATACGACGGTGACCCTTTTGGCTGCTCAATTTGAAAGAAACTAAGTGTAGTTCAAACTCTAGTGACGGAAAATTATTGAAGCATCGTTAGAACATGGCAAAAACATCGCGCAAAATTACAACTAGCTCCACTCACGCGAACTGTTTGTCTTCACTTTGCGCATTTTCTTTTTCTTTCATTAGAAGCAGAAAACGCATAACATTTGTGTCGGACAAACACACTTGTAAATACGTTACATTCCGAGATTTAAAGACATAAACATTACAAAAGCGACATACTACACTGTTGCGTCAACATCAGCTAGACTCTGTTTAACAAGATTACTCGTGTTCCTCTGAACCAAAGAACAGACTCAACTTACCTCACACACAAAACATTGTCCTCTGAAATTATACACGGGTTACACATTCACTTGATGGCAGAATGTAGGCTATCTCTATCACGCAAACAATCTGATATTTCGGGAATATTCCGTAAAATTTGACAACTCCACGCACTTCCCCGTGATGGAGATGAGCGCGCGCGCGTATCTATGGTGCGTATGACAACAGGAAATTTTCTATTGGGAAAACATAAGCTTAAAGAGAACAGAAGCGCCTCCCCCGTCCAACACTACAGCCAGTCAGTACTCATACTGTCACATCGCGATCCACACAGCTACAAATATGACAAGATTCTCAGCAACAAACATCATGTGGACATGGGAATTACGCCACTATAATAAATGTAAAGAGCCTCAGGCGCATCATATTTATGAGGGTGGTCTCGAAATAATATGAAATATGAAATATACAGGTCATTTTACTGGAGTTCAGAATATAATCTCTATATTAAACTCATTTAGTAATTACTGTTGGATTAATTGTGTTTTTAGACCAGTTGCCAGTAGTTTAGAAGCTGTTTGTCAATATGGGACTAAAAGGAACTTAGGAACCACTAAAAAGATAAAAAGCAAGCAACGAATCATAACTTAGTTTGTGGATTGTACATTTCTCAAATAAAACTCAATCTCATTTTGTCAAATTATAAAGACGTTTAAAGGAATAGTTAACTCAGATTTAAAATTCTGTCATTTACTCGCTTAGTGTTGCTCGTGTTGCTCAATGGCCTTCTTTTGGAACATAAAATGAGTATTTTGCGTAAAACATATAGCCGATAAAACATGAAATTGTCTTGAATTGTCGTGACTTTCTAAGTAATGATCTTTTAGGCGTTTTATATGTAGCAATGTTGTTTTTCTTTAAAGTCACCATGAAATCAAAATGGACAATTATAATTTTTTACAGAATATTGCAGTATTTATTATAAAATGCTTTATCTGTGCACATCATTATACTTTTAAAATTCCATGTGCCCTCATAATCTTTAATTAACTTAACATCTCTTCTCTGATGGTCCGTTTACTGGTGTGAAGGCAGGACAACCTGTCAGTCACATGAGATCGACCACTAATAAACCACAACCATCCAATCAATTCCCCACCGAGACAAAATCAAGTCCCAGCCTACATTTTTCTTGTTCAAGGAGCCGTTTCATTTGGATGTCACAATAGGGAAGAAAAGACTATTGCATTGTCCGTTTCATGCCAACTTTAAATGGCCCTATTATGAATTTTTGAAAATGACCTTTCATGTAGTGTGTAACAGCTCTAAGTGAATGAAAACATCCTGCAAAGTTTTAAATCTGAGAGTTCACCGTATATAAAGTTATTGTCTCAAGAGTCGACTCTTGAGTCAATGAAACGAATCATTTTTCAAACGAGTCATATACTGTTTCGTTGTGATGTCAAGACGAAACATTAGCATATTGCCCGCCCACTTATTGTGCGCGCAGACACCTGGGAAAACTTAAACCTCAAACCTGCAGCTGATTCCTGATGTTGAGAAGATGCTGTGCTCTGCAATGTGAAGGTAAAAACAGTAAAGACTGCCCAAGGATGAGCACGTGAAGAATCAGTGGTTAACATTCATCTTTACCACGATACCACAGCAGTATAATCCTAAACTTTTGCTGTGTTCCCTTTATTTTACTGACGACTGCTTCTCAAATCTCGGTGTTCAATGCAGGATTCGCAAACATATCACTGAGAAATGTCCTGCTCGAGTTGTCCTTGTGATGAAGGTTCGGGTTGAATAACTAGTTCTTCCAATGTTTCATCATCGGACTCGCGCTCGGATTGATATGGACAAGCAGAGCTGACGTTGTTATGGCAATGTGCGTTTTTGTTTTCGACACACGCGCTGTACGTGGTAGACCAAACACAACAGACTGAGCTGTCTGGCCAATCAGAGCAGAGTAGCTTGCGGAAAGGAGGGATTTAGAGAGATTGATTCATCTGACGATTCGTTTGAGAATCATTGAAAATGTGGTGATGTGCAAATGTACACTCACCTAAAGGATTATTAGGAACACCATACTAATACTGTGTTTGACCCACTTTCGCCTTCAGAACTGCCTTAATTCTACGTGGCATTGATTCAACAAGGTGCTGAAAGCATTCTTTAGAAATGTTGGCCCATATTGATAGGATAGTATCTTGCAGTTGATGGAGATTTGTGGGATGCACATCCAGGGCACGAAGCTCCCGTTCCACCACATCCCAAAGATGCTCTATTGGGTTGAGATCTGGTGACTGTGGGGGCCATTTTAGTACAGTGAACTCATTGTCATGTTCAAGAAACCAATTTGAAATGATTCGAGCTTTGTGACATGGTGCATTATCCTGCTGGAAGTAGCCATCAGAGGATGAGTACATGGTGGTCATAAAGGGATGGACATGGTCAGAAACAATGCTCAGGTAGGCTGTGGCATTTAAACGATGCCCAATTGGCACTAAGGGGCCTAAAGTGTGCCAAGAAAACATCCCCCACACCATTACACCACCACCACCAGCCTGCACTGTGGTAACAAGGCATGATGGATCCATGTTCTCATTCTGTTTACGCCAAATTCTGACTCTACCATCTGAATGTTTCAACAGAAATCGAGACTCATCAGACCAGGCAACATTTTTCCAGTCTTCAACTGTCCAATTTTGGTGAGCTCGTGCAAATTGTAGCCTCTTTTTCCTATTTGTAGTGGAGATGAGTGGTACCCGGTGGGGTCTTCTGCTGTTGTAGCCCATCCGTCTCAAGGCTGTGCGTGTTGTGGCTTCACAAATGCTTTGCTGCATACCTCGGTAGTAACGAGTGGTTATTTCAGTCAAAGTTGCTCTTCTATCAGCTTGAATCAGTCGGCCCATTCTCCTCTGACCTCTAGCATCAACAAGGCATTTTCGCCCACAGGACTGCCGCATACTGGATGTTTTTCCCTCTTCACACCATTCTTTGTAAACCCTAGAAATGGTTGTGCGTGAAAATCCCAGTAACTGAGCAGATTGTGAAATACTCAGACCGGCCCGTCTGGCACCAACAACCATGCCACGCTCAAAATTGCTTAAATCACCTTTCTTTCCCATTCTGACATTCAGTTTGGAGTTCAGGAGATTGTCTTGACCAGGACCACACCCCTAAATGCATTGAAGCAACTGCCATGTGATTGGTTGATTAGATAATTGCATTAATGATAAATTGAACAGGTGTTCCTAATAATCCTTTAGGTGAGTGTATATTATGAGAAAATGAAACAGTTTTTTGACCTTTGATGCATGTAAACCTGTTATAGGAGATTCCAAAACAACATTAGGAAACTTTAAAATAGCAGAATAGGGGCACTTTAATGAAATTTATTATAACGTGTTACTGAGAACATTTTTATTTCAGGCTATGTGTAACCGGTCCTACTCGACCCGCTCTGAGCGGGATTGGAACCAGGGTCTCCGGACATGGGAGACGGGTGCACTAACAAGGACACTAAAGACTGCAGCCTCTAGTGCGCCTCTTGAGGCCAGGGGAGTGAGGTTTACACGCGCAGCTCTTACTGGCCTACATCCGTTACATATGGAACAAAGCAGCCTGAACATTCTGCCAAACATCTTATTTTGTGTTCCATGGAAGAAATCAAGTCATACAGGTTTGGAAAAACATGAGGGTGTGTAAATAATGACATAATTTTCAGTTATTTCAATTTCTCTGCCCACCCATCTGATGAATGGATCAATCTTGACTCATACACAAATAGATTATCAATTTAATCAATTGAATCATGAGTCTGACACTTTATAATCACCGTGATAACACTTAAGCCAGAACATATTGGCATGAGCAGTTTCTGGAATGGCACATCTCAAATGCAAATGTCACGCTTATCGAGGTCAAGAATGCTAAGCTTCAGTCTGACAAGAATTTGAGGCACAGAACTCAAACTCTTTGAGATACCTCACCTCGGAGGCAAACACAGAGCTGTACTGTTTGAATTTCCAGGATAACCGTAGTGGCGTCAAAGGCAGGACCATTTTGAAAAGAGAGAGGACAAAGGCAAAGAGTCATTGACACACCTGATACTCTCTGCTGGGGAGAGAGCTCAAGCCCAAGGGAGGGTCACTGCTTTCCTGTTGCTCTAAACAATGCAGGCATTGCGACTACTGGTGTATATAAACTGCTTGTGTAAAGGAGGATGCAGAATAATGTAATTTATCTTGATTTCTTTTAAAGACCATACACTCAGGAAAAATAGTACAAAAACTGGCAAAAACCTTTAAAAAGGTTTTAAAAATGTATCATTTAGGTACTAACATGTACACTTTTGGTACCAATATGTACCTTTGAGGTACTAATATGCATTCTTTAGGTACAAAGGTGTAACTTTTGAAAGGGTACAGCCTCAGTGATAGCTTTTGTACCTTTTTTCTGAAAGTGTAGGAAAGTAAAATCAAAGTTTTGTGGCTTTAAATCCATGTCCATTAAGGCTGAATAACTAGTTTTACTAATAACTAATTAACTAATAACACATTGCTGCCAATTCTCAAACATTCAGCAATAGACACTGTTCTCATGTCAAATATCCATTTTCTTGTGCACTGAAAGAACATCGCAGAGCAAAGAGGACACTGACAAAGCGCTGACAGACAGAGCAGATTACTTGAAAAAGTCTCAGCTTTCAAATTCTGTCAATTTTATTTCAAAATTCAAACAATAAATACTGTTTGGCGCTCTTTAATGTGGCATGCCAATCTCTCTTCTGCTTTATTACTAGCTATAGCACCAAATAAACATAAATAAACATCAGAAGGAATGTTGAAAGATACAGTACAGCTTACTGAAATACATCATGTCTCATGTAATCATTCAATGAGTGTTTCAACGGTGGAAAGACGTGATTAAATCAGCTTATGAACAATGTCACGTAAAGCCATCCAAACTGTTAGTTAGCTAGAAAAATCAACTCTAGAGAGTAGCATTATCCTAAATATATGCACTATATTACATATTTATTATATTTTTAATCTTATTTCATGAAAAAAAGTATAACATTATTATAAAACCACATTATATGAATTGTATAAGAATGAGTTGTTAATTTTAACCTACATGCATAAGCTACAAATTAACATACACAAAACAATCCTACACTTTTGACATTAAAGTCAACATGAAATCAAAACGGATCCTTATTTACTTTATGAACAACACATATTTCTGGTGTTCTTAATTTTTTTTTATTCATAAACATTACTTTTCTCCACTGCTAAAACAATTTAGCTCTCATATAGAGACAAACTTTCAAAATCCAAAATATTCCCAGGTGATAAGGTCCCCATTTTAAATATTCTATGTGCTTTGATAGTCACATATTACATATTTTTTTGTAAACTATTTATGACATCCAGAATTCTATGTTGCTAGTTAGCTGTTGCAACAATAAATATATAACTAAACAATGTAATTGATGTGCATCTGAGAAGCCAAATACATTAATAAGAATCAGTTTAGAGGAAACATGATTGCTGGAGAGGAATGTGATACTCGCTGGCATGAGGATGATCATTGTTTAAAAAAAGGAACAGCGATAGATGAAGAAAATGACAAAGAGAGAAAGAAAGAGAAAGTGAGAGGGATGAGCCACAGAGACAAGACTAAAATGAGACTAAAATGTCAGATGAGTCACAGTCGTTCCAGTGAGACTGTGAGCTTTAATATGTTTCTACTGGCTTAAATGGAGGCAGAGAATTTACTGTGATACTGTTGGGAAACAAGCCATAATCTGATCTAAATGGAGCCTCTCAACACCATACTTGACGAGGAGAATAAAACTATAGATCTGACCTACTGAAAGCAAGCCCATGACACATTCTCAGAGTTCAGATGCCACCCTGTCACCAAGACAACGCTAACTCATCTCTTTGTATTTAGTCAATATTTAATTAAATCACTGGAAAAGTATTTCGAACCTGGTAGCAAACCCATTCCACTGCCCTTATGTGGGAGCTGGACCAGAAATAGATGTGGTGTGCCAAGCATGCTGGAAGAGCTCCAGAGTATCCCAGCTCTCCAGAGACAGACACTCTCCCATCTCCCAAAATCTCCCTTCAGATGGACAGGCTGAAGCTGGGTGGTTTGGCCTTGCCTCAGGCATCTGTTAACACATCTAGATATCTTGCACATGAGCACACAGATCCAGTGCCTACAGCTGTAACAAGATCTCTGGATTAATTGAATGTACCGGGTTCAGAACAAGTTAATCTCTATCAACAGCATCTGCGCCGTGATCAATTACCACATTTCATTTCGGCTCGGCCCTCAGATTGTTAGCAAATAAAAGTGCAGTTACAGTTATGAACATACAATGAAAGTCTATGGCGTTTCAATGCAGTGTGCAACTTGTAGTTTTATTAAAGCTTTATTAATGTTATATTGTTTAAGTCTTGTTGTGCTACTTTTGAAACTTTTGTGTAAAACAGAGAGAGAGAGGGTCTGGAAAGTGATTTTGTACCTTGTTGTGGCAAAGTCACCAGTCGCCGCTCATTCACTGGGGTTCAGCTCTTAGTCACAGTACTTTACTTACAGCCTCAAATCAATAGAGTAGAAGAGAAAGAGGGAGGTAAACAGCGCTAAGAGCATTTCCCTCAGACGACTGATGTAATTTAATTTCCATAAAAATGGAATTGGTGATTATTCTAAAACTAGGACTGAGGGCCGTGGAAAAGACGACAAATCCATTGCCAGAAACATGCATCCCCACAAACCTTAGTAAATAAACATATGTGACTCTGGACCACAAAACCAGTCACATGGGTCAATTTTTTGAAAATGAGATTCATACATCACATGAAAGCTGAATAAATAAGCTTTCCATTGATGATAGGACAATATTTAGGGTGCAAAAAAATCAAAACATTGAGAAAATCGCCTTTAAAGTTGTCCATTTATGTTCGCAATTGTGCTGCATTCACTCACAAAAATAAATGTTTTATATATTTACAGTAGGAAATTTACTAAATATCTTCATGGAACATGATCTTTACTTAATATCCTAATGATATTTGGCATAAAATAAAAATCGATAATTTTGACCCATACAATGTATTGTTGGCTATTGCCACAAATATACCCGTGCGACTTGCTATTTCCAGTTTGTGAATAACTGTTCTTCTGAGTCAGATCTTTTAAAATCAATCATTTGATACCGATTAATGAAAATAATTCCCACCTAAGGCAAATAAAAGAAGGGTGAGGCCTGGTTGAGTTGCAATAGTAGTGTGTTGAAATAAGGATATTGTAAGATGTTTGACACAGGGTCAAAGAGGTTGAGAACCACAGCTTTAAGTCAACATAAAATCCCAAATGACCCAATTTTCTCTCTAAAACACATTTATAGTCTTATTTTCAAATATTCATTAGTACATGTAATTCAATAAATATAATCTGCATAATGACTTTTCCATTGACATCACCAGGACATCTTAAAGCTGCCGTCGGCAACATTTTTTTAATCATATTCAATGAAATCGATCGATTCAGTGTCGACACTATAATCCGACAGAACAACATAAATAAGGTGGTTTTAGAAAAAAACACAGAGCTTCTAACTCCACCTGGAGCGTGTTATTTGTTTTGCAAAAATCCACCGCTCCCGGATCATCGGGTCCAATCAGCGCAGGGGGGTGTGAGATCTGACTGTCAATCACAGGTCGTGCACACGCCACAGATCCCCCCTCCCTCGCGGCACGTTACAATATCACATGCACAAGACACGCCTGAAGTTCGCCTGAAGATTGTACGAAGCGCGATGGTGGAGAGAAAATCTACTAACAAGCTTCCAATTCATCGATTATTGCTATCTATGGGTAGATTAGCCAGGGCAGCCTACCTCCGAGTCCATGGTGTTAATCGATGCTGAAGTGACGGACGCGTTCACAGAAAATCTGGTTTACACGCACTGATGAGCACGACCTCAATGGGAGGGTGCTCGCTGGTAGTGAGGGAGGGGCATGAGAGTTGTAAACATTCAAAATTTTGGCTAAGTCGACCCAATCTGCCAGACTTGCCGACTGCAGCTTTAAGTTTCAAATGATGGGTGTCTGGTAAGTATAGACACTTTTCACAATCCAATCAATGCAATAATGATCAAAATTAAGTCTAGCTCTGCATGTTTTTATTGTGAGCATCCCATTTGATGTCACATTACAGAAGTTAAATAGCCTGGGAAAACCCAGACAACTTCCAGCAAATTTAGATTTGCTCTGCAAGTAGTCTGGCAAAGAGCTCATTCAAGCCCATTTCTAATCCGTCGAAATCGCGGCACCAATCAGAAACGTTGGGGTGGGCTTTACACGATGACGATCGCTCTGATTGGTTTTAGGTCTAACCAACTGCGCCCAGAGGCATTTGAGTGACGTCCGTTGGTGACGCCCCTTTGGAAATGAGTTATTAATGAAGCTTTGCCAGACCATAACTCAGTTACTACTGAGAATGGTCTGGTTTTAACCAGGCTAGAAGTTAAATGGGTTGAGAATATAATTTCAAGTGCAAATTCTAATGTAGGCATGCATGCCCAACAAACTATAGTGTTCAATGTCTGTAAGAAGTAGCCTAATTCGCAATCCAATTAATGCAACGTTCCTGCTGGTGGTACAAATATTCATTCTAGCAGAATTGGATTAACAATGAATAGACATGAAGCCTATTTTTGGCTACTGACGCAATTCTTCCCTCACAGAGAGCTGCTAATGCAGTCCGGTGTCTGATCCCAAAGGCACCTGTGTCTCTCCAGCTGTGATAGCAGCGGTGAACAGACTCCATGACATTACTACAGTCCTCAGCTCCAGCTGTCCCTGCATGTCAGACATCTCCGCCTCCAAGTAACGAATTAGCAAGCGGATTTATACAGGACTGCGTAGCCGATTAACACACACCAGTTCAACAAACGCTGGCTGTGTACAGACTAAAGTGTGCTCTTAAGAGCTCAGTTACAACAACACTGTTGTTTCGTTTTAGCAAGTACACATTGAACAAACTGAATGTCTGAATAAGGTGCTTATTCTCAAGTTAGAGAAGGATTTGGCGGGTGAAAAGACGTTGAGGAGAGATGCAGAGCTTCAGTGCTGAGCTCAGTCATGACTCCTCAGCCGAGCAATGAGCATGTAACAGTATGAAGAGTGTGTGTGTGTGTGTCCGCTCTCTCGCCGTCCCTCCTCCCTTGAGCCGATCCTCTTTCAGACTACAGCTCTAGAATGCCACAGACATGGTTTCCAAGGAAACCGTGAGTGTTGACAATAGAAGACGAGTTTATATCCATGTTAATCACTGCCTAGCAATAAAGGCGAAGCATTTGCCAATGGCTCAGACACTTCCTTTCTTGGTTATATTGTGAACGATTTATCAGTGCATGTTACTTCACATAATACAAAAAGTCAAAAGGTAAAAAGTTTCACCTTTGAAATGACTTTTCCTTCTAACTCTCACCAGCCTATTGCTTTAATTAATAGCGACCAATTTTCTAAATTTTGTCAATTCCAATAGACAGAGGATATTCTACTTGGCACCCGTTTTTACCCGAATCTACAGTAGGCTATTTGCTTTACATGTTATTCCAAAGACAAAAATATATTTATCATCTGCATAATCATTCATCAAATTGCCTCTGGAACATAATAAAAAAAACACTTAAACCAGTCAGAGCGCGTCTCTGTTGAACTGGTCTTTCCACCTAATCTGATCTACCTTTTAATGGCACTTAGTCATTCACATTTAGGTATTAATCAGACAATTCATAATTCCTGATCAAGCAGTGCTGAGACTGTGTGCAGAGTGTGTAATGCTAGCGGTATGCTTAGCTAGTATGTTTGCACAGTTAGCTTGCGAAATGTAATAACGTTACAAGTTTTAGAACGAAAAATGTGTAATTTTACAATTTACTGTACGACATGATTTGTACGATTCACAATTCAAAATTGAGCGTTTGTTTTTTTTGCATGTAATAATTTAAAAAACATGCATGTTCATAATAGCAGTTCAGGTAACACGTGACAGACAAAACGATTTAGTGGTTTCTAATCAGGCACTGAATAGAGTACCCACACTCTTTCAGTCAACTGAATCTCTTTAGCTTATAGGGTGCCTGTGCGGTCTTGATTGAATGAGAAGGTTGAATACTTAATGACACAGAAGGTTGGAAGCTCATTCCACTACAGCGGAACAGAGAGAGAGAAGGTCTGGAAAGTGATTTTGTACCTTGTTGTGACGAAGTCACCCGTCGCCGCTCATTCACTGAGGTTCAGCTCTTAGTAGAAACACAGTGCTTTACTTACAGCCTCAAATCAACAGAGTAGAAGAGAAAGTGGGAGGTAAACAGCGCTAAGAGCATTTCCCTCAGATGACTGATGTAATTTCCATAAAAATGAGACGATTAGGAAGTGGTGATCATTATAAAACAAGGACTGAGGGCCGTGGAAAAGACGACAAAACCATTGCCAGAAACATGCATCCTCACAAACCTTAGTAAATAAACCATATAACCATCCTGTACAGCATTCATGAAGCTGCTATGTCCAGTTTGTGAATAAACTCCTCTTCTGAGTCAGATATTTTAAAATTAATCAATTTGACACAGATTAATAAATGATTTGCCCGACAAATCAACTCACTGACTCAATCGTTCGTCACACAAAGCTATCGTAAGACTTTAAATTTATCAAGTCAGAATTTAGAACTTAAAAGATTAGTTAAAAGATTAGTGCACCCAAAAATGTTAATTCTGTCATCAATTACTCTCACACCTCAAACAAGTACGTTTGAACATCCATTTACCTTGTTTGAGCGCTAGATATGTTTGCTGATCAAAGTTTATATGTGAATAAAAGCCTAAATTGCACCATTCATCATATAAAGCCATCGTGTCTCTTCATAAGACTTGGATTGTGTGTTTATGAATTTTTTTGAACCGTCAAGAGTTTTGGGTGAATAGACTTTGAATGAAGAGACAGAAATTGCTCAGTTTTCATTGAAAATATCTTCATGAAGATGAATGAAAGTGTTTGCAACCACATGAGGGTGAGTAAATTATGATCGAATTTTCATTGGGTGAACAAACTCTTTAAGAGTAGTCATATGGACTACTTTTGTGATACTTTTATGGTACATTTTTTTAGGTTTGAAAGCTTCAGCCCTCATTCAATAGGTGAATTATTCTTTAAAGGATGGAAATGAACTCAAATGCAGATGACTATGAACTGTGGGTGAAAATTGAGTGCATGAGGAGGCATCAGATCTCATTTAAAGACAAGCCAGTGTGGTTTGATGAAGGAATGAGCATGCAAAACAGCAGATCTACCTCCTACACAGTGAGCCGACGCCATAATCTGCTCTCTTTCTGCTCTGCTGCCAGTCAGCGGCCGTTCTCTCACACGCCAAACGCTTTACGGATCAGGGACATTATAGCATGCATTCCCAGTCTGATGCTACGCTCTTGTACGAGGACCGTTTCTGCCTAGAATGCAAAACGAGATGGAAGTCAAACAAAATTTAGATGGAAAAATTTGAATCTAGACACAAAATTCAACAACACGTTGTGACAAGAGTGCCGGCGTCATACTTTGACAAACCCAGTCAAAAGCAGTTCAGATTCATAAACTATTTAATGTGAGACCTCCATGCTTTATGAAATGTCACCTAGAGGAATGAGGACGCAAATAAAAATATCAATTCCAAACCCCACACCTTTCAGCCATCAAACAGGCCTGCATTTCTCCATGGGGCTTATTCTCATTTGGGCAGGGGCTTATCATCAAAGGTGGGATCTGGAGCATTAATCAGGTCGCTCTACGCTGTAGTGATAAGCTTTCTAAAGGCTGGTGGCTGCTGCTGCTTCTGTCACCCGTGTGCTAATGCTGCTAGCGTTAGTCACGGTTCTCGCAGGTCATGCCGTTTCACTAGAGCGAGAGGCGACAGTAATAGATTTCACACTCAACTGGTGTAAATTTTGCCACTCGAGATTTCAGAGCACTTTTTCCTCAGCCTTCACATTAAAACTAGCCACAAGTTTTAAAGGACATTTTTTTTGTTGAAATATTATAGTACTTCTTCTAACACAACTGTTGCACAAAAAATGTAATGAATTATGCATAAATAATAACTGAAGTGTAATGAATTAAAGTTGTAATATTACAACATACTCTGCATACACAAAAGAGTGAGTCTCACAAAACCTGCCTGGATCATATTTCACCTCAATAATAACAAGAACAAAATAAGATATTACACTTTGCATTAAGAAACTGAATTTTTTGCATTGTAAAATTATTTTCAAGACAATTTCTCCCTATTGATGTAATGTGTAGAGTTATTTTATAGTGCCGGATATTGAATTGTCATGAAAAAAATAAATAAATCACAATACATTTAATAGTATAAAAATGATTACATTTTCTTTAAGAAAAATATAATTTCTTATTTATTTGTTAAATTCGGAGTGAAATGTGATCCAGGCATGTTCTTCTAAGACTTTGAGATGTTCATCAAAAAAAAAATAAAAAAATCAGACTTCAAGAAATGATTCGACAATTTTAAAGGCATGTAGATTAAATAGTAAATAAAACGTGTTAATGTTACAGCGTGGTGTTGTCAGATTCTCCTTGGCACAAACAGCAGCAGTCTTTGTGCACAACTATCAACTTATACAGTCCAGAACACACAACAAAGAAGCACCCAGTCAGTCTTTCAATAACAAACAGGTGCAGATGTGTGAGGAATTAATGACTTTGAACGAACTACATACAACCAGTACTCTTAAAATCCATCATCTCTCATTACTCATTCTCAACATGAATGATCTACAATGAGCATGATTCTTCATTTATCAGATGTCCTTGCAGCAGTTCAATCATCACTAAGCTTTATTGATGTAGCCCTCTTTGATAAGGAAATCGTAGATTTTGCGCGTCTTGTTGACATCTATCTTGATGAGCGATCGGGCCTGCGCCAGCCGTAGACCCCCCTGCCGCCGGCACTCGTTCAGCAGGGCCTGTTTGTACTCCAGATACGCTCCAGGCACCAGACGAACCACCTGACATAACTGAGAGAGATGATGACAGAATCGTTTAGGATCCATTATATCCCATCAATTAGGCAGATGTCTTCAAAATGAGCTTGTGCCAGAAGCAAAATCATGAGCTGCAAACCTCTTTCTCTCTCTCGTTGAGTTTCTCAGTGCCAGGCAGCCCTGTTAGGTTGAGAGGAGGTGCGCTTCTTCTGCCTGTGGATCAGAGGAGCCAGACTTTTCAGAGCTAACATCAAGAGCTAACACTGTTAGCAACAGATGTGTCGCAATCATCTAATAAGAAATAATCAATAAAGCAACGAGCCACAATGGGCTGTGCATTACAGCAATTACACCACGGATTAATTAAACGTTGTGCTGCCTTTAACAACAATAATCAGTCTCAACTCTATTATTGTTATTAATAATGGTTCTTATTATCAATGTTGAATATAGTTTTTGCTGCTTAATAACTTTGTTGAAACCATGATAAAAAATTTTCAGGATTCTTTGATGAACAGGAAGTTCAAAAGAACAGCATTTATTTGGAATATAAATCTTATGTAGTTTTAATAATGTTTAAATGTCAATTTTTATTTTTAAATCTTACTTACTCCAAACTTTAGAATGGTAGCGTATCACAGTTTCTACAAAAATATTAAGCAGCACAACTGTTTTCAACATTGATAATAATAAGAAATGTTTCTTGAGCAGCAAATCAGTATATTAGAATGATTTCTGAAGGATCATGTGACACTGAAGACTGGAGTAATGATGCTGAAAATTCACAGAAATAAATTACGTATTAAAATATATTATCATAGAAAAAAATAGTACTTTTTTTTATAATATTGCTGTTTTTACGGTATTTTTTAATCAAATAAGTGAGCAGAAGATACTTCTTCCAACAACATTGACAATTCTTTAACTTTTAATGTTAAATTTTAACATTAAAGATCTAAACTTTTGACTGGTGGTGTATAGCAATATTAAATACATTACATATATCATTCAATAAATTAATTTAAAATAAACTAATGTCTGCTTAATCCGAAATATGCTTTGATTTCTCAACTTATTTAGCAGAATCAGCCAATGTTGTATGCAGTCAGAGTGTGATCAGATTCATATGCATTTAAATATGTCCTAGTTGTGCACTCAAGTGACAAAAGGAGACAAAATGTGAAAGCATGACAGAGAAAGAAATACAAAGAGATGTGAGTGGCTTCCTTTTTTGTTGAGCGCATTTACAGCAGTGCATCTCAGAGAAAAGATTAATGTGTTTGAGCCGGAGGCTTCGCGGCTGAATAGGACATCACAAAGATTGCAACAAGAGACCTGAGTGGAAGAGAGGAGACATAGCGTGAAGGAAATGGAGGAAATAAGCAGCACTGTACCTGAGGTAGTGATAGTGGTGACCACAGGAGTGATTCCAGCGTCGCTGTGAGAGAGAAACACAGTCAAAGCAAAACATTCTCACACAAATGCTTCTGAAACATCTCTGAAAGACGGGCTGGGGCTCTTGGGGTTCTCAGCTAAATAAAATATAAATAGAGAGCCTGATTCATCATTCACTTTTACTTTGTCTACTTTTGCTGAATATCAGCTACCGCTGGAGCTACAAAAACACAAACAAACTGACAGCCAAAGCTGTTTGAATGAGAATACACCGTGGACTAGTAGGCAGGTAGAGACACGAATCACATATGTGATACCAATAAAACAGTGGAAGAAAGAACACTAGAAATAAACAGCAGTGCCCTCAATGCAGCAATAAAATAGTAGAACTGAGTATGAGTGATTGTGTCATGCTGGAATGACAGTTATTAGACATTTACAAGTGTGTTTTTATATATATGTTTTATTTGTCTCATACAATACTGTTGAAAAGTTTGGGGTCAGTAAGGTTTTTTGTTTGTTTGAAAGAAATGTATACTTTTATTCAGAAATTATGAATTAAACTGATCACAAGTGACAGTAAAACATTTATAATGTCGAAAAAGATTTGTATTTTAATTAAATACTGTTGTTTTGAACTTTCTGTATCAACAATATTAAGCGGCACAACTGTTTTTAACATTGATAAGAAATGTTTCTTGAGCAGCAAATCATCATATTAGAATGATTTCTGAAGGATCATGTGACACTGACGACTGGAGTATTGATGCTGAAAATTCTGCTTTGCATCACAAGCTACGTATTCATTCAAAGTTGCGAATTGAACTAGTGTGCAAAATATTGCATAAAACATTTGTGAATAAAGAGTTTCAATCTCGACCAAAATCGTCACTTCCAGGGAAATTGCCGCAAAATATCTGCAATAAAAATGCAAGTTGCTGCAATCGAGAAAGCCGCTGTGGCATTTTCCCCCCTCCATTTTAAAAGACTTGCGTCTTAGAGCGCGTAGACTAAACACAATAAAAGCTGTCATGTTATCTTGCGTTCGGATGATGGTGTTTGTGAACTCAATTGGTAAGACGCTTCTAGGAGGGAACTAAACCAAATCATTCTGATGACAGACTTTGGTTCAGGCATTTCAGAATGATCATTTGAGATGATGTGCATGAAATTGGTCAGCTGGTTAGTCCAGTTATCCAATCACATCCACAGTTGAGGCAAAGTTTTTTGTTGAACGTTGAGAGATTTATTTGGTAAACGTGTGTCCGTTGTAGTTTTTTGCGCATATCTTCTAATCAGATGAAAAATGTATCTGACTCAATTGAGTGTGTACTTTTTATTATGCATATTTTTTGAATTTATGCGCATTATGGCGTTTCCATCCAGCGTTTTTTAATGCAAAATCCCAAAATGCATATAAAAATAGGCAGATGGAATACATTAAAGTATATAAATGTTGCCAAAAACAATTAAAAATCTTACCGACCAGCATGATAATAAGAGAATAAAACAAGTAATTTGGTACAAAATTGATACTAAAACAAAATATGAACAGACAGGACAAAAATCTGATGTAAATAAATTTTGGATCGGTAGCAGAATAGTTTTTTATTATTTCTTAAAGAATACTGTTATAATAAGTAGCCCAGCATTAAGTTAATTTGGAGCTGAATGAATTGTAAAATAATTGTAATAATTACAATACTACATTGTAATAAAGTATTGCAATAAGAGAAGTATAGAGAGTGAGTAAGGTGGCAGTAAGGAAGTGATCTTACATGGCAGCCTGTTTGTGCAGCCACTGTTGGCAAGCACGGGCATCGTGAATGTACTGCAGGACGTCACACAGCACGTTCCTCTTCCTGCGCTCGTCCTCTCGAGTGCGCTTCACTCTCTCATACACCTTAGCACCTGCAGTCCAGATGACACGGGTCAGATCAGATTGCAAATCTGACAAGCTAATATGGATCATATTTGGATGGATCTGTCATTTTTATGGTGAAATACTCTTGCTGTGTTGCTTTTGAATGAACTTCCTTTAGATTTAGGCTACCGCCCATCTTACCACAGAAGGACTGAATTCCCTCTCTCCTGTACTCCTGCAGTCTGTGGACCTCCCTCCTCAGCTCAAACTCCACTGTCAACAAGTGCGTGTGAGAGAGAGACAGAGAGAGAAAGAGAGAGAGAGAGAGAGAGAGAGAGAGAGAGAGAGAGAGAGAGAGAGAGAGAGAGAGAAACAGAGCAGATGGATTTGTGAACTTTTCACCCTGGCTGATTCAGATACTGGGGCGGACAGACTGAACTCATGAATGACATGGGGGCTTGTTCATCTAACCCCAACTGTCCTGCACATGCTCATTAAACCACAAAACACAGGGCTAGACTGATCCTAGGTCAGCTGAGGAAGAAAACTAGAGAGTCTCATAAGTATAGACCAAATTAATGACGTCAAGTGTGCAAAAAGAGGATTAAATACTCACAGGCGTGACTCTCGATGAACTTGTCGTGCTCTATGGGTCCCACCACACGTGCAAAGCGCCTCATGACATCATAAAGGTCCTGCACTTCCTTGGGATAGCGCCTCTCCAGAACTGACAAAGCAAAAGATGCACAAAATCAATCTGATGAAGTAGAGAAAACACAATGGCTTTGCTCAAAACCTTATTAACTACCTTGCCGTCTACATAGGCAGCTACCTTGTAAGTCAGCATTTTAAATGGAATGGAAGCTTAAGTGATTGATTTGGAAAACTGCACCCTTACATGAAGAGCACAGGAGATGCAAATCACAATTTTTTCAATGCAGTTTGACTAGTTTGTGTACTTCAGTGCGTTCGAGTCCTGCTGGGAAGTTTGTATTTATGAGTTAGGAAGTCTTAATTAGACAGTCTGTTGCATTCAAATGACCTTTGTTGGAGCATGATGGCGATGTACCTTTTCTGCATAAAATTCAGCAAGATTTTTTTATTCTATATCTACAAAATGATGTATGAAGAATGCGTATTGGGCCAGGTGTTTTTATTCAATTTATGAAGGTGCTGTAAATTGAATCGCTATATATTGTCTTACAATGTACAATACTATAGTACTTCGTACATGCAACTTAGATAGTTTTATTGTTAATAGAAAAAAAAAATCCCCAATTTTAACAAATTTACCGTCAATACAGACACTGCATCCATTGTGTCCAATATGCTTTCTCACTGACATGCCACCAACTCGGAAACTTCAGGTTTAAAGAAAATCCAGGTTTTCCCACTCGTTATTAGGACTTTGTGGTTTTGGAACAGAGCAAATCTGCTACATCAGAAAAACTGCATTTGATTGGCTTTCTTTGAGAAGCAAATGCCAACAGCAATGTATCAAGAGTCCAGCTGTGCCAAGCGGCCCTGTGAAAGTCTCCCTGATGGTTCTTCACCCACCACTGAAGCTCAGCTCCCTTGGAAGGGGTTGAGTAAGCAGCACTATCAGCGATCAACCCTGCTGCTACTGAGCGAGAGCGATAGAAACAGAAAGCTGCTATGTGGGTGAGCGTGAGGTGTGATATTCTGCCTCCACTATGCTGTGATGTTACCGAGAAACACAAGCGCATACACACACCTCTGCCTGTCACTTATATATACTGTGTGTATATATATATATATATAATTTATATACACACACACACACACACACACGTATATACATCACTAAAGATGTATCAAACTACAATATCAGTGCCCTCCATGCAGCAGTGGCTGATGGGATACGAGACTGGCTGGTGTGCGCACAGCCAGGTCAAGCTGTCTTGCTCTTTTGAATCGGGGATAAACCAACACCGCTGCGAGCCATCAGGTCTTGGCCACTGCTTCCATTATCACTCGTAACACACACACACACAGACTTTCTTGCAGTCTCCATGACAACAAGGCTGCAGTTCCACGGTAGCTATCGCCTCGCTTTTGTCTTGAGAGTGCAGGGAGACGAGGAGGGCGTCTGGAAGCCGATAGATAAATAAAAACGACTTAAAGCTCTCCTTGCATCACAAAAACTCAATACGTCTCAGGAAAACACGCGAACCCGATTGGATTTCCCAGTTTGTTTCGCTGCATGAAGAGGAAATAATTGGATAAGAGTATTCCTATCGAAACCAGCTGGCCAACCGTAATGTCCAGTGGGAAATAGTCAGGGATGGGCTTCTATTTACTGAGAGAAACGACACAGTGCCCAGAGGGCCTCGATCAATAAAGACTCGAAAGATGCAATCTCCTTTGTCATTACATTCGAAATGTTCATTTCATGCCAAACTATTCATAGGGGAGCAATCACAGCTGGCAAAAACAGCTCTGGGATCAGTGTTGATCTGGGATCGCAGTATTTCGGGCATTCATTGTAAACATTTCACACAGATGGCTCATGTAATTGGGGGTCAGGGAGAGTTATCTTGTGGTAGATACTTCTGAACATTGCCTCACATACTGATCATATAAATGGAGGACAAGAGATGGCAAGAACGTTTGGTTAATATGATGCACAACAGCATGAATTTAAAAAAGAAGTCTTACTCTGAAACTTGCGTAGGTTGATTAGGCCATGGTCTCGAATGATCCTAAAAGACAACAATTTAAACATTACACAGTTGTAATCGAAATCATTCAACCCCGCATTAGACTTTCAGCTGTGCAGTGAACAAATCAAACAAAAGTAATAGAAATAGCTCAACACAACAACTGTTTCAAGTAGTTTCCCCAAATTCAACTGAAAATGCAACTTTTAATGACTCCTGCAGTCTCAGAATTATTCAACTCTCTGAACAGAATCCCTCTGTAACTGTATATGATGGTGAAAATTCTGCTTTGCCATCACACGAATAAATTACATTGTAAAATAATATAGTAAAATACAAAACAGTATTTCACAATGTTACTAGTTTTGATCAAATAAATGCAGCCAGGGCAGAAGAGACTTCTTCCAAAAACATTAAAAAAGTCTAACCAACCCCAATATACATTATAATGATTTTTTTCAGTAATTAATCATATTTTTCGTATAAGTAATTGTAGATGTTAACATCATAATAAAAAAAAGTAATTTATTTGCCTTATTCCTACTTTTAAAAGATGATGTATGAAAAATGTGTCATGCTGCGGTTTTTGCCACCTTTGTATATTACTTAGTGGTATAATTGTTTATTGTTATTAAAATTAATAAATGCAATGCTGGTGTTGCATTCATTTTATTAAAGCAACACGCCACTTTAGGCTGTGCATTAGTGACTTTACCATCATTAGGGAGCTTCACATTGTGCCTAGTGCCTAAAACACTTCTAAATACATTCTATGTTATAGATTAAAGTGTCATGTACAGTATATTGTTCACAGAATTTACAGGCACAAAGAACTGATTGCATTGGAAAGGCAATCAAATTTACTTAACCATGGTAATGCACAGCCTTGGTTTGCTGCTTTATTGGTTGCTTGGCATTATCAGCTGAGGGCTTTGTTTATTAAAAGCATCTCATTCGTGGTGTGTGTCTGGTGTGGTGGTCTCAGATGTTGTGTGGAAGCGGCGGGTCACTGGTCTGTTAGCCGCTCTGCAGGAGATCTCAGACGACAGCTGCGGCTCCAGTTCAGTACACAACTGAGGTCAAGCTCGCCTCGCAGTCGCACTCATACCACAAGCCAGGGCTCATTAATGCTGATTTACTGTTACCACTAGAGCTGTTTGTGTGTTTGTGCTAAGAATCAGGCTAGCTGATCGGTTGCTATGGATTAGGTTACATAATAAAACACCAGATAAATTCCAGGAATGCATTTCAGTGAGTTGTATGTGCATGTGATCATTTGATTCAATTCTTCAATTTGTAACAGTATAGTATATATTTTTGTTTATAAATATTCTGTTTATTGAGAAACATACGTTTAAATGGAAATATAAATAATGCTTGAATTTTTTATATCATTTAATAGTCTAATGTGGCCCTCTAGTGGTTGTTCTATCAGTACAATGTGTGTTTTTCCTACTTACTTTTTTCTCCTCTGTCTCTCTTTCAGTCTGGAGTGATAAATATCCACTACTGCAACCTTGAGTGCTTTGAAAAACATACCACAAACATGGTAAAAAGAAATGAACAAGAACTCAGCTTTAACTACACTGTGATTTCATTAACATTGCAAAAATATCAATTAATGAATCCGTGAAAATTCTGTCATTTTACTGAAATATATATTACTATAGTATTTTTGCACAATCTTGCTGACCCCAAACTTTTGAAATCTAGTATGTGTGTGTGTATCAGTGATGCGCGGGTTGATCCGAAATGAGCGGGTGCCTGCGGTCACGAGTCATCCAAAAATATTTTTAATGATATTCGGGTCGCGGTCGGTCGGGTCGTTTGAAATAAAGATGCCAATTAAACCTTTGTAATTTATATAGTACTAGAGAGCATATGAGCGGAGTGGAGCGGTGAGAATCTCCGCTCATCATCGCTCACGGAAATGTTCGCTCCCCCGCTCAAAGCTACATCAGGCCGCCGCTCATCATCGCTCAGCGCTCAACGCAGTTTGCTCCGCGCTCCACTCAAATAAAGGAAAAAAATAATCTACATGTAGCCTATATCACTTTTAGCTTAGACCACAGCCTTACCTCCTAAAGAACTAATGAGCAACAACAACAACATTTTTCAAATAGAAATGTTTTATTTCAAATTACAAATTAGACCTAGGCTATGTAAGAAGGAATATAGCCTACTTACACAAAGTCCTGTAAAATTAAACGAATAAATGGGCCTAATAATATAAATAACAATATAAACAAAAATATAGCCTACATACAAATTTTAAAAGTAAAATTACTATTAGGCCAGAATTTTGATAAGTGAACTTTTGCGCAACGCGCACGATTAAAATTTAAATGGGCGTATATCCATTGTACACACAAACTGCTGTAAAATAAAACGAATAAATGGGCCTAATAATATAAATAAAATTTATATAAACAAAAATATGAAAAAATATACATTAACGTTTTAAAAGTAGGCTAAATTAGCCTAACTATTAGGCCAACATTCTTATAACTGAACTTTTGCGCAGCGCGCAGGATTAAAATTTAAATGGACTTGTATCAATTGTTTGAATATTACGCTATATTTAATTTACACTTTGTTACAGGTTACCGTATTCTATTTGCTAACCTTTTGCTTTCTTCCCAGCGTGTTCACATCACACTGCATGTTTACGAGAGATGTGTCTTTTTAGATTCCAAAATGAATCTTTACTGACTGGAATGATGTCTCCACATTCGTTTTCTTCTACCACATTATAGTTAGTTTTATATTATAGTAGCCTACACCTGTGACTTCTTATTTTCCTTTTTGAAGTAGCCTACTTTTTGAACTCCATTATTGAGCCGAGTTTTGACTGAAAATAGGATCCATCTTGCAGTCATCAACAGTAGACTGAGTCAGGCTTGACTGAGCATGCTTCAGAATCGTGGTGTGCGCGGAGCGAAATTGGAGCAGGAAATAGGGCGACGCTCCGTCTTTTTAAAAATGCCGCTCTGCGCTCTGTCCAAAAATGCGGGTCAGGAAGCGGGTCGGGTACAATATTTTCTACTTTTTTTTTTGCGGTCCGAGTTGCGGGCGGGTTAGTTGAAACCGTCGGTCGGGTGCGGGTTGTTTATACATTGACCCGCGCATCACTGGTGTGTATAGATGATAGATAGATATATAGATAGATAGATAAATAGATAGATAGACAGATAGAGTGTATCAGCGCATTACTGTGCGAAGCACAGTTTCATTTCAGTAAAATGAGAGAACTGATATTTTTGTATTGTTGCACTTACCATGAAGAATATCAGAGTCATCATCAACAAAGTCAATATCTTTCAAATCCCATTCAGCATAATTATCAAACTCCTAATTTTAGAGACAAAGAGAAAAGAGGGAGGTTGCTTTGAATAATGTATGAATGAATTTGTTCTCAACAGACAGCACATTAACTGTAGATCACTCACCTCCATGAAGTCTGCTCGAGCCGGCATGTATCCAGCCATATCTCTAGACAGCTGAGAGTCAAATGAAGGCCTTGGAGGATCATCAGTGGCTGAAAGAGACAAGACACAACCCTTACCAAAAAATATATTTATATATTATAAATAAATATCAATCATTCATCGCCACAGTTTGAACATTGCAGAATGGTCTCTGTGTTTGTTTGCCATCTTATAAGCCAAATGAAACAGATAAGCACATCTAGTATTCATGCTGTTCATCTGCCAGGCCAAAGTCTGATAAATCAATGCCTGCATGGGCTGTTGAGCTCTGAGACTTTTCACCAGCGCACAGTGTTTTATTAAATGTATTAAATGAGGATCAGGATGACATCAAAGAGTAAATATTACATTCAAAATCTCCATAAAAAGTTGTCAGTATCGATTTAAAACTTTTGGCTCTCCAGTTAAAAACAAAACTGCATGTATTTTGTGGAAGAACATTGTTTTGGTTGTGCTTTGGCTCTGCGTGACTGTGCGGATAAATATGGTTCTTTATCATAACTTTAAAAAGTGAGAGAGATTAACCTACTGCTCATAAAACATTCACTACTAGGCTTAAGAAATAAAACCAGTTTAGATGGAAAGGACACCCTGCGGCCCATCTGGAACTCCAAGGCCTTATCCCAGCGCAGCAAAGTCCGCATCTTTAACACCAACGTGAAAGCAGTCCTCCTCTATGGGTCCGAAACATGGCGGGTTACCAACACCATCACCAACAAGATACAGACATTTGTCAATAAGTGCTTGCGCCACATCCTCAACATCAGGTGGCCTGAGAAGATTTCCAATACAGACCTATGGAGCAGAACCAACCAGAACCCAGTCGGTAAGGACATCAAGAAAAGAAAATGGGGGTGGATAGGTCACACACTTCGCAAACCAGTCGACAACGTCACAAGGCAAGCACTAGACTGGAGCCCACAAGGAAAAAGGAAAGTGGGACGGCCCAAACAGACGTGGAGAAGGTCAGTCGAGAGCGAAGTGAAGGACGCCGGAGTGACATGGACTCAGCTGAAGAAAACAGCCCGGAACAGAGTGCGTTGGCGTGGTGTTGTTGCAGCCCTATGCTCCATAAGGAGCCTACAGGAATAAGTAAGTAAGTAGATGGAAAGGATCTCAAGCTGACTAGCTGAAGACGTTACTGTAGCTTTACCCATTAATAGACACTGTACTTCCTTGAAAATAAATTCCAGCACAGCATTACAACAACCAAGTCAAGTCAAGTCATCTTCATTTATATAGCGCTTTTAACAATGTTGAAATTACAACCATAATGAAATTAGCCTTAACAATAGATAATGCTTTACAATGAACTCTGTTAGAGAGCTACATATGGCAATTTATCTGTTCAACCTGTTGAGCGAGTAAAAAAAAAAAAAAAACGCATCTCCACATTGCTTATGCAATGTTTCAAATCCCTCAATTCTTGCCATTTCTGATTAAGCCAAGCCAATGTTGATCCTTGTTTTATTACGAGCTCTGTCATGTTCTCTTTTTGCCAGCAGACTCTCCTCTGTTCGGCGTTTGTTTAAAACTGGTGATTCCCCAGAGGTTCAAGATTTAGTTGCTCCATCTCAACCCTTTCTCTCGCTGTGACAACAAACCTACGCCACCCCCACACCACACACAGGTTAAAGTAGCCGGAGCAACTTTTCTCTGATTACAGATATGACGAGAGACACATGGGCGAGTGACATATGTACACAATTTCCGACGGAAACCATCATAAAATTTAAACACTTATAATAGGCTTACCATAGTGAATCAGGGTAAAGACAAAACCACGTTTTGGAATAAGGACTGATGATGTATTGACATTCGTATGTGGTGTACCTTTAATGAAATTTTACTGGACTGATTAGACTTTTAGTTTGTTTATACCTTGTGTGTGTGCATATTTTAACACAACAGTAACTTGCCAACTTCTGGCGCTCACTTACGCTTAAAAGGAATGGCAGTGTCTGCGGACCGGGACAGATGATCTTCCATCTGTCTGAGATTGAGCAGAGTGGAGGCGAACAGAGGATTGTTGATGAAGTTCTTCATATAGTGGCCTTCACACTCCTCTTTGGTCTTGGTGCGCATCTGGTAAGCCACATCCTGCCTGAAGAAGCAGAGAGGTCATTAGTAGGCATGGGTATTGACACAAATTTGATTTTGATTCACAAGCTTGCAATTCAATTTGGTTCAATGCTGAATATATCAGATACAGTACATCATTTTTTTCTCAAGGAAAACAAATTTCTCTCAACAAAAGCTGTAAACTATATAGGGAACCTTGTCTGTTGGTAGGCTACATTATTATAATATTAAAGGTTGACCACAAATTTGTATACAAACATTTAAATTGCACAGTTTAAATTGCACTTTTTATAATAATGATTTTATAACTTTTTATTGGCATATTCAAACATACATTAAATACTGAAGAACAGTTTAAGTAAAAATATGAATATGTAATATGCATATATTTATCAAAATGCTCCTCTCTAGAGTTAGTTTTTTTTGTGCTAAACATGAGTTTTTGGTCACTGAATGGCTTTTCTGAGGAAAATGTAATGTTACGAGACATTGCTTACAAGCTGTTTTAAGCATGTCTTTCTGTGGTTTGATTGAGCGATTACATGAGAAGTGATACTGATTTTAATAAGTTGTACTGTATCTTTCAACATACTTTCTGATGTTCATTCATGGTTATTTTGTGCTATAACTAGTATTTAAAGGTGCTGTCTGTAAGAATGACAGCTAATGGTCGTACCTATACTGCTGTCCAAATTTTAAATATCGGAGATCATTGTTTCCCCCGCCCCCTCCTCCTCAGACTCGAAGCTCACACTGGTTGCCAGTTTGAGGATACACAACAGGAACGAGCGCAATTGCCGAGGAGACTTACACACTGTAAGTTAATAGTTGATTTATCCGCGTTTTAATATGCTATCGTTCATATAGATTTTTAGATGGATACCGAGGCTTTTTAGGTTGTGTGGAATATGACCCAGCTTGTTTGCTCATTTTCAAGGATGCAATACGCTGTGTTTCCTGTCAACTGGCATCCCGGGGGGTCGAAATACTATTGGGTGAACTGGCAGTGGGCGAGATCACACAGACCAAAACAAAAACCGACTGACAACACGGAACGTGTAAAATAATAAGTAAAATAACTGTTATATATATATAAAATAACTGTTAGTAAAAAAGTTACATACTGCACTTTTAAAGAGGAAGTGATTTGCGTGCGCTTAGACTGATGCGGCTACAGCAATCTGTCACGCCACCTTAAAGAGTGTGTATTTATTGTTTGAATTTGGTGATGAAACTGTCAAAATTTTTAAACTGAGACTTCATATCAAAAGTAACAAAGCATATTGCAATTTATTAGATGGAAGATGTGCTACAAATAATGTTTAGTGAAGTTTTGTCCATGCTTCAACTAAAAACAGCATGGACTAAAAAAATCAGTTCTGGGGATTAATTATAGATTTTAGAATTCAGCAAAATTAGAATCGATTAAAATCATAAAATCATTTCAACCCAGCCCAAGTCATTAGCAGTGTTATTTTAGCATTATGTATAAACTATTATAGCATTTTGAATTAGATTTAACTTTTATATTTTCAGTTTTCATTTTAATTTTCAGTTGTTATAATTTTGTAGTGTATTTTTCTATTTATCTTTCATTTATTTTTATTGCAGTTTCAGTAATTTCAGTACTTCAACTTTTTTTATTTTAGATATTTGCCACGGCAACATTTCTAATTTTCATTAGACCATTTTAAAACAATTTTAACAGTTTTTAGTAGTACTTAATAGTGTTAGTTAACAATAACAACACTGATCACACAGTGTTATCTAAAATACCTAAATGAACCCTAGTAGAGTTGGAGATACAAGAAAAATAACAAGACTGACCAGTTGCCAAAACCACAGTCCATGACGGCCTCTAAAAGAGCCATCTCCTCCTGCGCGGTCCAGCCAGGCTCTAAAACAGGGAAATCTGAGGTCTAGAAGAAAGCAGATCATGTCACTTATGGACACAAGAGTGTACAGGGTACAAGTTATGGGGAATGTAACATTTAAAACTTAAATTAAACATTTTTTTCTAAAAAAAAAAAGATTAGAACATATATACGGTTTAACCAACATTTAAAAAACAACTAATAATTTATATCTTAAATCGAAATGTTTATTTACATATGAACCTTTTATATTCAGTGTAATAAGTTTAATCCAAACTGCTCTCTTTACCATGATTTCATACTTGTGGTCACTCTGGTGCTTTTTATACTCATATCCTCTTGTAAAGCACTGCAACAGAAAGAGCAAATCATATAGTACATAATAAATGAACAGTGAGAGTATGTGAGGTATGCAGTCAGACGGTAGTGGGACTCTCGATCCAGTGACCCACCTGTAGACACAGGAGGAAAGGTGACGGTCCACATTCAGCACACTTAATGTACGGCTCCACCAGATATGATGAACATCCACGACAGGGAGGCTTATCGAAAGGATCATCTGTATGATTCACAGAATGAAGTTATCAACAGACCTATATCCTACATCTACCTGTACATAAAACAGTAAAAATATGTACACGAAATAAAAAATAAAAAAATGATATATATATATATATATATATATATATATAGATAGATGGATAGATATAGATATATTTATATATATGGAATTTAATTTTATAATTATATAATTTTCATTTTAATGCACTACATTTTTTTGTGTTACAACTTCTCTTGCAAATACTGGGGTGTCACCATGGTACAGTGATGGTGTCGAGTTGGCATGGTACATTAATATATACCTTGGTGGATGACTATATTCATAAAACATGGTATTTACATACTCCAAGGTATTTCAAACAATATCATGGTACAAAAAAACGGTATTGTTAGATACCAACAACAATGGTAGTAACTTACCACAGTAATTTTGATAACGAACGAACTGTTTCTTTTTCGTATAAACGTAGGTAGTTTTATGCCCTCGATAAGAAGATTTGCTAAACAAGCTACCGTTACTTACTTCCAAAAGACGTCAGACGATCCATGCTGCAGATGAGAATGTCTGATCAGGAAAAATGTCCAACCTTCCTCTTCTTTGATGTCGTTTTTAGCGCAGTTGAGATGTTGTTATAGGGTTTTTTTCTGTTGATGAATGCAACTCAACTGTTACAGGGATTGAGCCTCATTTTTAAAAAAGGAATCAGTGAAAACAAATGTATGTTGTATTTAGGACTGAGAATGTAAACACACTTCTATGTCGTTCTATGCAGTTCAATGAACATCCCATGAGGAGGGGAAATGACTTTTTGCAACAGTGCCCCCAGCGGCACCTGCGTGATACCTTGACAGACTGCGTGCACGCGGCACTTGTTTATTTCAGATGAGTCAAAAGGCCTTCTAGAAAGTCTTTCCGTGTAATTTTTTTCCACATGTAACTGATGCTTTATATATATATATATATATATATATATATATATATATATATATAAAGCATCAGTTACATGTGGAAAAAAATTACACGGAAAGACTTTCGAAAGTAGGCTACGGAAGGTTTATATATATATATATATATATATATATAAAAAGTAGGCTACGGAAGGTTTATATATATATATATATATATATATATATATATATATATATATATATATATATATATATATATATAAAAAAAAACCTTCCGTAGCCTACTTTCGAAAGTCTTTCCGTGTAATTTTTTTCCACATGTAACTGATGCTTTATATATATATATATATATATATATATATAACTACGGAAGGTAGCTACGGAAGGTTTTTATATATATATATATATATAAAAAGTAGGCTACGGAAGGTTTATATATATATATATATATATATATATATATATATATATATATATATAAACCTTCCGTAGCCTACTTTCGAAAGTCTTTCCGTGTAATTTTTTTCCACATGTAACTGATGCTTTATATATATATATATATGAAAGATCTGTACAAACACCATCCCAGATCTTTCAGCTTCATCACTATTCCATCAGAAGATCGTCGTAAGTAACGTTAGGCCTACGTCGTTTTGGTGGATATCTTGCTGATGACGACGTATGATATGATCCAAGCTGTATGTCAGTCTGTAATTTATATGTAGCCTATGCTTTCGAACTTTAACTTCTTAAATTATTAGATTTTATTCATGTAAAGACTGATTCCTGAATATTTATTCAGTCTCATTTAGTTTCTTTGTGTTCAGCAGAACAAAGAAATGTATACAGGTTTGGAACAACTTGAGGGTGAGTAAATGAAGACAGAATTTTCATTTCTGTGTGAAAAATCCCTTTAACACTAAACTGCCAATAATGTAATAAGCCACTGGGAGACCACAGATAGTTGTCATTCACTGCATTGCATTAATAGAAAGACAGTTCACAAAATATTTTTTTAAGTTTCAAGTTTATTTTTTAGTAGTTGACTGGGTTGGAAAAAGTGCTCACAGCATATTTTAAGAGTACCGATTTTCTTTCGTACCGCCACATTTCCCATGTTGCCTGTACTTTTAAATCAGAACATTGGAATCTTTCGTGTGCATTCCTATTGAAATTACTTTTTATTTCCCCCCTTCAAGTTCTTCTCCTCTTGAAAGAGGGACCATGTGAACACCTATTTGGATGTGAGTCATTGCAAGATGCTCGAGCTGAAATGAAACAGATAAGGTGCTTTTCATTACAAGTGTTTACAAATAAATAGTGAACAGACATGCACTTGAAATGACTAGGACATTTCTAAAAGCTAAAGTCATTATAGAAAACAAACCGATAAAAAAATTAGAATCTTACCTTCATTCCAATTCTCTGCATTAATGACTCCGACACCGAACTGATTTCGACACCTGTTGCAAACACAAAAAAATAAGTTCATTCAAAGTCCATTCTTTGGAAAACAAAGGATCAGAAAGCAGATGTTTTGCAATTAGCATAGATTGCACACTGTAACATCTGCTTTTTAGCCTTTTGCATATCCCACCATAAAGCCTTTAAACACTTGAGCACTGTTTGTAATATATGATGATACTATGGTGGTTTGTAGAGTAGCCTGCATCAGATTAATCTCTGAAGGCTCATTTACACAATGGATGATAACTATAACAATAAAGATATAGTTCTAAACAAAATTCTAAATATAAAATAATAGCAGAGTCCACACCACAACTAAAACTGCACAGAAATGATATATTGTTGGAATAACTTTTTTCAAAACGTTTTCTTTTCCAACTGTTGAACAATAAAAACATTGACAGTAATAAACAATAAACAGAATGTCATTATCCACCGGTGCGGATGCTAATATAGTTATCTTTATAGCTACCGCTATTGGAGTGAACAGGCCTTAAGACATCTCTTTCAATGAATTTTGAAAGGCTTACCTGGCTAGGTATTGATTGTACCCAGTCGTATCTGGGATACAGCTTGAGGTCATGCGAAAGGTTTCGTCTCCAATCACCACCACCCCACCATATCCATATGGATTATCTGTACATTGTACAGATACCTTTAATGAAACACAAACATACAAAGCCCTTCAATTTACAGCAGCCTATGAATTAGGTTTGTTTTCAGTACTAACTATAATGACAATAAATAATAGATAATGTATACATAACACAAAGACACATTTAAGAACTTTTTGAAGCAGAAAGTAAAATTTTATAAAGTTAAAAAACGTTGATTAAAAGTAGATATTTAAAAATGAATTACTCTATGATTTCCCAAACTTGTGTTGCTCTTAATATTTGAGGCCCTATTATTACAGACGACAATTTTTGTGCTTGCAATGACATCATCCAAGACATCATAGCCAAAATAAATAAATAAACTAAGCAATTTCAATAAGGAATCACACCATCGGTGCTCGGGCCCTAAAGAAAAGATAAAAAAATTAAATAGGAGCCTTAAATATAAACATCATTCGAAGGTCATGGCTTTTTCTGACATCTAAAAATGCTATAATGCTAAAGCTACAATGTTTTCAACTATGTATGTTGTGATGCTTCAGAAGGATAAAAGAGAAGGAAATTAACCAAATGGAGTGGTTTTCATAAATGTTTGATGATTAGCTTTGACAAGAATTTTTCTATTGCTTTATTTACAGGTGGTTAGTACAGTGGATGTCCAGTCATATCTGATTTTGTAAAGCGTGGATGAACCGCTATGTGATATTTACCACAATATGACTAACCTCTTATGTCTTGACTATAACAAAATGGCTTCATAACAATAGTTATCACTTTAATCATTACCCAGAGACTTAAGACTATGCAGGTAATTTAGCAGCATGGGGACCAACTGCAATCAAGGTCATGCATGTGCCACGCTGAAGTCATCTAACTGTAAAATACCGTTCTTTTCCTACATGCGTTTAAGAACAGATTTGCAATAGGCATTCCTCCTCCAATTTTGAAAAAACAAACAAATTTGTAAGCTTACATGATTGTATTCAAATTAATTGTACCTGTTCTTTGCCGTCATTTGCATTGCAGGCCATTTTTCTTTGACTATCTGCGATACGTATGTATGACGTTACACGTTACGTTGTGTGTGACGTCAAGTCGCCTCATCAACATATTATATTATATACATTGTTTTACAATACATAGGAAATCAGTGTTATCTTTTCATATTCTAATGACACTAAATGAACAAGTAGTATTTGTCGTTGTGTTTTCTCCTACCTTCTGCGACAAGTGGTATAACTGGAAATTCTCATAGCAGGATCTGGACAGCCTTCCATTTCCGAAACAAAATTTGTTGTTCTCTTGTAACTTTTCTGAAAAGTTCACTCACTTCTATAAAACGTTAACTTAACTTACTTCCATTCGGGACTGATATTCGCTTCATGCCGGTCTCTTCCTCCGCTTCTCCTTATGCTGTGGAATAGAAGGCAACACATTTCCTGTGTTTTCCAACACAGGAAAGGAAACATTCCTTGATCACCCATCCCTTCCTGTATAATCAAACCACTGTGAAATAAACAGAATAAATAATTTTGCTTGAAATATGCCCTGTACTCTTACAATCAATAATACTGGCATTCCAGCGAACAGCAGATGTCTTCATCAGAGAATGTTAGGCTGGGTCTCTTACATTTTCGATTTCTGTTCCTCTGTCAAAACTGTTTGTTGCTTATTTGCATTTATGGTTTTGACTGACAAATAAAGTGATCAATTCCTGCGGACTTGTTATGATCAGTTATGTAAGTAAACAAACTGTGCAATGTGAGATCTTTTCAGGTAAGAGTTCAATTAAATTGACAGTAGACCCATGTTGCTGAGTTACTTCTGAAAGGGGTCATGGATAGAGCGATCAAATTTTCTTTGAGGTTTTGACATATAAGAGGTCATCATACTTGTAAGTTTCAAAACTGAAAACTTTCATGCACTCAACAGACATGCTTTAGATTTATAATTCTATAATAAACACTTTTTATGATTTGTTCATCTTGAGAGGTGTAATTGTAAAAACGTGCTAACAGTTTTCGAGAGAGTTCCACATGTAATACTGATTTCATATGCAAAGATGTAAGCCAATCACAGCAGTGGGCGTTTACACTGAAGTCTCACAGCAGACACGCCCCTTCAAGCTAAAATCAGGGTAAGAAAAATGCCTTTTATTTCTAAATTATGACCATTTGTTATGTAAAAAAAACTAACATTATAAGTGCACCTCAGGTGTAGTAGTAGTAGTAGTAGTATAGCTTTATTGGTCACTAGTCACAGGTACCAGCGAAATTCCGCCATCAACCTGTCCATACAAACATACATACAATATGACAAGGGGGTAGACAGAACAGGAAGACAGAGCATTGAGGAAAAAAATACAGCATAACATGAGGAGAGGTGAGGAGAAAAAAAGGCAACCCCCAGACTATGCTCCTGTAAGGAGTACAGTTTGGGAACAGTAAAAAAACCTCAGCAACATTAGCACATAATCAGTACACAACATGAACACACAAGACTTGCAACAGGGGAGGGGAGTGGGGGGTGGAGGTAACCCAGCACAGGCAAGCAGCCATCCGGTCCTGCAGCCATTCTCGGCGCTGGTCAGACCCGCCTGTCAGACTGGGGGTACAAAGCGTCGAAGGCGAGGGATGGGGGGTGGGGCGGGTGATTGCATATCTGTATATATGTAAGAGTTTGTGTATGTGTAGGCCTCGAGAGTCGCTACGCCTGACATCCTAATCTAGGTGCCTCAGTCCGCAGGATGTCATAGCGATACACAGCAGTTGCCATGGAGTCAACCTTGATCAGGTCCCAGACAGAGTCGACAGTCAGCAGGTGTCTGTGGGGAGTGGGGTAAGGAACGCAAGAGCGTCTCACAGCAGTGCTCTACTGGAGGAGTTGTTGTTGCAGCAGCAGCCAAGGCCAAGGCCACTGCTGGTAGAGGGGGGCCGAAAGCAGATAAGATAGGGATTGTTTGGTCTTGGAACGAGTAGCCGCATTCCAATTTACACGGCTATACTGGTCCATTTGGGTCTCCACGATCCATTTGCCTTTGCAAAGCTGTAAGCTTCTCCAAGATGTTATCAATATTTTGGTTCATAGTCACCAAAGTCACAGTCTGAGTGCTGACAGCTCTGCCCACTGCTTCAATCATGACGGGCAGCCTTGTGGGGTTTTGGACAGCTGTCACCGTCTTCTTAATTCCTCGATAAACCAGGGCAATGCCTAATCCAAACAGCAGAAAACCTGTTATCATGGTTCCGAATAGGTAGATATCTTCAATGTCCTCCACGGAAAGAGCCGCCAGACACACGACCCGCCACCTCTCCCACGCGTCCATCGTGTAGCCAGCTGCGAACGTCCCGGCAGGGCAGTCAGGTTCCCCCGAACCCAAGCTTCTCGTCGAGAAGATGGTGTCAATTGCGTTGAGAGACCAGTTGATCAAATCCATAATTCCTTAGTTTGGAGAGCAGTGCGGAGAGAGTCTCTCAAAGTACAAGAAAGTAGACTAGACAAGACGAGAGGAGCAAAGCAGGGGAGATAAGGGAGAGGAGGGTAAGAAAATGCGACCGCCTTCGTTGAGAGCCAAAGAGAGAGTATTTGTATTGTGTTAGTTTTGCAAAATCATCTGCTGAAGTCTACTGCAGAGATATTCATTCATGCCTCTAACTACAGTTGTAGATGCACAGTCAACTTGCTCTCCAGTGTTCACGGACAGGCATTGAAACAGCCCATAGAAACCACCACTGAGGAGGCCTCTATGCTTATATTTCTATGCAAATGATCTTCTCAAATCCACCACACACCAAAAATAGCATGACTTTTGATGTTTTGAAAAAACATTTAGAAGCAAATGCAAGTAATCTTGAGCAAATTATATTGTGGGACTGCAAATATGTTTGCAAAAATCTGTAATGCTTGAGCCATGTAGCACATTCACTGTTTTCCACATCTAAGCCTGTCATTCCATCATCCTTCCACTAGAGGTCACTATCCATGAATTCTGACTATGTTCACTCATCATTATTTCACCTTTACTCAATTTCCTGCATCTGATTCACTCAAGATTTTCTGCATTGCAGACAGTTTATTTTGCTGCCACTCTGAACTTTATCAAAGTCCCTTTCAAGGAAAGTCTGTTCACTCAACGGCCATATTTGCAATGCCTCTGGGAGCTGATCAGGGCATCCAGGACCAGTTCCTATCTATTTGAATGGGGGAATCCTGATATCAAAATCTGCTTTCCAAACTCACTAATAAATAACATATTTCAAATCAGCAACAAAATCTGACATGAACTGTCCAATAAATGTTGTTTCTTATGCTTAAATAGTGTTAAAAAGCTTATTTTTCAGGCTAGACCAGCCAATGGTGATTGGCTCTTTTATTTAGACGGCGAGAAGTATTACGCCATATTGTGCTCTGTAGTTTCACCTATTCATAAGTAACAGGAGTGCACCGTCTTTTTATATGTCTTTGACTATATGTATCAGTTCATGCTTTTTCAATAATGAATGACAGCATGTATTGTCACTTTTACTATTTATTTATAAATGTAAGCATTTTAGACAGCATAGACAGTTAGAGTTATAGATTCATAGTAAGAAAAGCTTTTTTAGAACTACTTCAAGCTTATAGAAATAGAGTAGGCCTACATATTGTATGCTACATTAAGTTTAGGTTGGGTTTTTTTCACTCTAATTGTGAATTTGATACATTCTCCCCCATCTCTTTGGCTTTTTCTTCTTTCCCTTTGGATACACACGCTTCTCTTTTTCATAGCGTTCATCTCCATTCATCAGCTCATGGCCGTTGTCTCCCATGCCATTGGATGCCAAGAATCCTGCACAGATCCCCACATCAAGGTACATCAAGCCTTTTTTTTTATTGAGTCTTTGATACAAATCATATCAATATAAAGTGTTTTATGGTGCATTTTGATAGTTTGGACTTTTTGAGACATTTCTCACCATCTGTGAACGTTAGGCTGTCGGTACTCATATCATCTGTGTTTGTGGTGAAGCCTGCAGCTGCACTGATTTGTCCATTCACAGCAAATGAATCCTGCACTTGACCAGCAGCTGAGGAAACATGAAACAATAAACAATACATACCACAAGAACACTTATAGTACACACAACATATACAATAAAATATGTTGTATAGAACACCTTTTTTTTTTTTTTTTTTTTTTTTTACAATAATGTATAATTTGTTAACATTAGTTAATTTAACTTTGAAAAATAGTTGTATAGCATTTAAGTTAATATTAATTGTTAATATACTTTAATATTTCAAGTTGTATAAATTAACATAACATAACAATATATTTATAAATTAACTTAATTCAAGATTACTTCAACTTTGATATTAGAATGATGAATGTGACACTAAAAACTGGAGTAATGGCTGATGAAAATTCAACTCTGCATTACAGAAATAAATTACATTTTAAAGTATATTAAAATAGAAACCATTATTTTAAATTGTAATAATATTTCACAATATTACCGTTTTTTTCTGTATTTTTGATCAAATAAATGCAGGCTTGATGAACATAAGAGACTCCTTTCAAAAACAATAAAAATAGTAATGTTTCCAAACTTTTTACCAGTACTGTATATACAGTATATATGTTTAATATTATATATATATATATATATATATATATATATATATATATATATACATATACATATACATATACATATACATATACATAGAGAGAGAGAGAGAGAGAGAGATAATATTAAATATTGAATACTTACCAGTGTGATTCTGCCCAGTAACTCTTACCCTACAAATGATTGTGGGGGGAAAAATCGAATTACACTTGAATATATTATATCATACAAAATCAAAGCTTAAAACTGAACGTCTACTACAGCATGTGTATCTGTGTCAGGTAAATGTCAAAGGTTTACCCATGATATGAGTCAGTCACAAATGGAGTACACCTCCTTAAGGGAAAGGATTCGTGTTCATAAACCACTTCAGCATTCAACCCGAATTGGTCATCCTGACACTGGATTGAAATCTGCAGAGTAATAACACATTGTCTATAGTGTTCAAGCAAAAATGTAATAGTTCTCTATTATCATAAATTATACGCACTTTATCAGTGTCTTCACATTGAACTGGGATCTGAAAAGAAAAAAATAGAGATAAATGAGTAAAATCCTGTGATTACTGATTACTAAAACATTTTGTAAGAATGACCTTAGCATTCCAAAATTCATGTTAAACTACTCAGAGGCCCCCGTGGTCCTCCTCCATTTCACATATTTGTCTTGCAAATGACTTCCACAGTTACCTACTTTTAAACTAACTAGACAGTGATCAAACATAGTTCCTTTTTTCAGCACTCTTCCACATGATGATGTGATGATGATAACATCATGTTTTGCAAAACAAACAGAAACTTGCGGCCCTGCCCACAACAGCTAGACTCATAGGCTAACGCTAACCCGGTTTCACATACTACCAAAAACCACCAACACACCCTTCCACTATATAAAGGAAGTTCATTTTCACAGTATTGTAGGATTCGGATTCGGATTCGGCTTTACTTCGCATAGAAAATATGTTCTTATTCTGCAATTTGTGCATAAGAAATTTCACATAAAATACCCTTTGTTTCCCATGTGCCATGGCGGAACTGTTACCTCCTCAACTCTTAAATTCACGTGGCATCCGGGTTACTCTCAGCAGAGAACGCTCATCGACACCCACTCTCAGCAGAGAACACTGATGCTGAGTCATATTTTTCTCATTTATTGAAGCGTGTAGTTTCATATTTACTGTCTGTGGCAAACAGACAATATTTGTGTGACACCATCATTTCCTTAAGCTGAAAGAACATACAAACCGAAAAACAATAGTTGAAAAGTATTATACATCTATACAGAGGGTCTATATATAACTATATATAACTACAGACTATATATAACTTATATACAGATTATGTACTGTGTTAAGAAACAGTCATGAGGTGTACTCTCTTCAAGTACACTTGAGTGGCCTTTTATTTCAATATATTATACCATCTGCATTGACTTCCATAGTATTTTTTTCTCTACTATGGAAGTCAATGGGGTCCATCAGCTGTTTGATTACCGGCATTTTTCAAAATATTTTCTTTTGCGTTCAGCTGAAGAAAGAAATTCATACAGGTTTGAAACAATTTGAGGGTGAGTAAATTATGACAGAATTTTCATTTTTAAGTGAACTATTCCTTTAACATTTTTAAATCTTTCCATCTCACACCACTAGGTGATGATCTTGCACCACTCTTTGTGACAAAGTAGGTACACAACAAATATGTAGCTTTATTTCCACCAGAGCATATGGAAAAGACAATCATTGAAAAGACACAATCCCATTATGATAAAAAATAAAGGCACACAAAGAACTGGACTCTGTTCTACTGGGTCTCTATCTCCTCCCGCCACAAGAGGGCAATAGAGAGGGCAGTTGGCAACAGGCATTCCCAGTGGGATGCTGGGAGATCCTCAGGGACAGGTTTCATACTTTTACCAGCTGCTACTAAGAGTGATCTTAGAGCCGCACTATTGATTTCCAAACAAAGAAAGACTCCCAATATATGACGCTTAATAACTTTAATGCAAATTGCTGTTTGCACTGTGTGCTGTTTAAGTTTCAGTCCTAGTTTTGCCTTTGTTGGCATATGCTAGTTAAAACCATTGCCTGGTCTTTGATGTGTTAACATAGCCTCTAAAGACATCACTGCTTGAAGTATATCCAGCATCTGTTTTAAAAGTAGTCAGATGCATATATGCGTTCGCTATATAAAGGTTCTTTATTTGCATCTGTGGTTCCATGAAGAACTTTTAACATCCATGGAAACTTTTTATTGCACAAAAGTGGAAATGCAATGGGAAAAGCTTCTTTAGATCAATAAAACGTACATACAAAGAAAGAAAAACGGTTCTATTAGGAACGGTTCACTGTTGGGAACCCAAAAAGTTTCTAGCATCATGTGAAAACCCTCTTTTGGAAGTTTTATTTTTAAGAGTGTGTTTAACACTGCACTCAGATGTGTTATACATTTAGGCTTTAGTGAAACCTGCGCATGTGTCAGCCGATTGTCTGTTACACTAACAGGCTTGTGTTCTAGAATTACCAAAATCTAGATGCTGAATAATGGCAGCACAAATTATACACGGGGGAGCAACAAACAAAAGCTATGATGCAAATCACATACAGAAAGACACGTGGAGGCCCATAAGGCAGAGCGGTGGGACTCCGTGCCTTTGGGCCCTGGACCGGCTGGCTTGTGACCCGCCCTCTGCCTGTAAAGGGTCTGAGAGACACAGACCGGTGGGGTTCGGGCCCCTTTTGTACTGATCTAAGACTGGGGTCGCTCCATACAAGAAGTGTGCCACATTATCATCAAAATATATCCTACCCCCACAACCATCACCCCATGACACAATACATACATCCCCCTCCTCGTGCTTTGTCTCTCACTCTCCCCTTCCATCCTGAAATCCCCAACGGGGCCCCAAAGATGAAAAGAGAGCATCTGCTATATGTCTCTGTGGGTGCTCTTTTAAAAAACAGAGGCTGTGTTAGAAATGGATATTAGATCATGCAACTTTACATTTAATTCAGCAAGTACACTCTTTATTATTATAAATAAATGTTTATTATTAAAAACATATTTTTATTTATTTATGTATTTTAAATAATATTGGTATAATTCAATTATAATTTTGGGGTCAGTTAGATCCCAGTTATGCTCACAAAGGCTAGATTTATTTTATGAAAAAAAAGAATAAAATAATAATAATAATAATAATAATATATATATATATAGAGTCAACATTTGAAGTGGATCAAAAAAGTTAATCAAAGTTGTCCTAAGACAAGAACGGGTATTGTTCAAAATTAATGTGTAACTTTGATGAAAGGTTTTGATCCACTTCAAATGTTGCCTACTGTATATACACTCACCTAAAGGATTATTAGGAACACCTGTTCAGTCTCAATGCAATTATCTAATCAACCAATCACATGGCAGTTGCTTCAATGCATTTAGGGGTGTGGTCCTGGTCAAGACAATCTCCTGAACTCCAAACTGAATGTCAGAATGGGAAAGAAAGGTGATTTAAGCAATTTTGAGCGTGGCATGGTTGTTGGTGTCAGACGGGCCGGTCTGAGTATTTCACAATCTGCTCAGTTACTGGGATTTTCACACACAACCATTTCTAGGGTTTACAAAGAATGGTGTGAAAAGGGAAAAACATCCAGTATGCGGCAGTCCTGTGGGCGAAAATGAATTGTTGATGCTAGAGGTCAGAGGAGAATGGGCCGACAGATTCAAGCTGATAGAAGAGCAACTTTGACTGAAATAACCACTCGTTACAACCGAGGTATGCAGCAAAGCATTTGTGAAGCCACAACACGCACAACCTTGAGGCGGATGGGCTACAACAGCAGAAGACCCCACCGGGTACCACTCATCTCCACTACAAATAGGAAAAAGAGGCTACAATTTGCACGAGCTCACCAAAATTGGACAGTTGAAGACTGGAAAAATGTTGCCTGGTCTGATGAGTCTCGATTTCTGTTGAGACATTCAGATGGTAGAGTCAGAATTTGGCGTAAACAGAATGAGAACATGGATCCATCATGCCTTGTTACCACTGTGCAGGCTGGTGGTGGTGGTGTAATGGTGTGGGGGATGTTTTCTTGGCACACTTTAGGCCCCTTAGTGCCAATTTGACATCGTTTAAATGCCACGGCCTACCTGAGCATTGTTTCTGACCATGTCCATCCCTTTATGACCACCATGTACCCATCCTCTGATGGCTACTTCCAGCAGGATAATGCACCATGTCACAAAGCTCGAATCATTTCAAATTGGTTTCTTGAACATGACAATGAGTTCACTGTACTAAAATGGCCCCCACAGTCACCAGATCTCAACCCAATAGAGCATCTTTGGGATGTGGTGGAACGGGAGCTTCGTGCCCTGGATGTGCATCCCACAAATCTCCATCAACTGCAAGATGCTATCCTATCAATATGGGCCAACATTTCTAAAGAAGGCTTTCAGCACCTTGTTGAATCAATGCCACGTAGAATTAAGGCAGTTCTGAAGGCGAAAGGGGGTCAAACACAGTATTAGTATGGTGTTCCTAATAATCCTTTAGGTGAGTGTATATATATAGTGTTACTAAAAATGCAATACCAAATGCATTGTGGGATACAGTACTGTTTTCTCTGTTGTATACCGCACAGTTTGGCAATTGTATTAGGGAATTTCATGTTTAAAAAAAATGCATACTATTTATGTATAATTTCTTCAAATATTGAAGAAAACGAATTCCGAGCAATGCAAATCACAATTTTTCTTCCCACACTGCCTAAAGACCCCATGAAAAATACCTCTTTTTTGCATTAGGGCTAATTTAGGAGTCCTGCACCATTAGGCACATCAGGTGGAGCCATACGTCAAGGAATGATTCTACAGCTGGTTAAGATGCCTCATGTGCCACATTCAGTGTCAAAGAGCACAGTATGGAATAAAGAAAGAGGGCTGATCATATATTATCCATGATTATGATCTCATTCCTCTTACTTCTGTGCCTCATTGGTTCCCTGCAGCAGTGATGCGTAATACCACTATGACATCACTAATGCATTCGGCTGTCTGTCTGCTGTCTGTGCTGATGAATGAGGTCAGTTGGAGGCATCAGGGCCTGCTGCCAAACTCTCTCCTCATACTCACATATGCACTCGTTCCGCCCGGACGCCATCCAGATGTATTTATGTAAAGGTTTATCTTTTTTGGCAAATTAATATGAAAGCTTTTCCTATTTACGTGCAAAATAATGAAACGAGAAGAGCCTCTCACTCAAACTAAAAGTGCTGATGTAATGACAACACGGATAACTTAATTTATCTTACTCTGCTTACTGCATTTAGATGTATATTATTACCAAGTGATTTTTTTATTCTTAATCTGACTAATTTACATTTTATTTCTATTCACTTGTGTATAAATAGGTATTCAGTTTCTGATTAAGGGTACGTTTACATGACAATGATGTACTAAAAAACTGTAAAAAGTTTTTACTTTGCCTTTTTAGCGTACAGACGACAACGATGTCAAAACAATCCTCGTTCACACAGATCCGTGAAAAAGACTAAAAATGCAGTATTCTGCTGCCAGACCAGTAGTTAGCGATGTCACCTCGTAAAGACACACCTGTAGACTGAACTGAACACATAATACGCATGCATATGACGTCACATTTACAAAAATTCACGTTTTTGTAGTTTACACAGAGACGATGATGGTATTTTTTTCAAAAACTTGCACTTTGAAATCCGTTTTCAAAAGTTTGCGTTTTCAGGCCCCCAAACGAGTCAAAACGCATACATTCTTTTCTGTTTTTAGTTGAAAATGGTGTCGCGTACACAGCCCGTAAGTACACAGTTAAAAAGTGAATTTTGTAATAATGTCACAATTAAAAGTACATTTTAAATCGTTTTATGTATTCTTTAATGATTTTTTTTTATGTGTTGACTAACATAATAAAGCACATGTAAAAGTGCTTGGTTAAAAATGTAATGTGTAAAATGTGTAACTGTAATGTGCAATTTGATATTTAATTTAAAGTAAATATATTTACTAAATTGCAACTTCATCATTACAAATGTGTAATTACAAACGTATTTAAATATAAATTTTAACTGTAATAAATGTATTTAATTACAGATAACATGCATTTAAGTGCCCAAAAACATTGCATTCAGTCCGCACTTAAAGAGGCTACATGCAATTTTCTGAAATTTAAACTCGCGACTGACACCTGTGGCCAAAAAACACAACTGCTCTTTCTTTCTGCTCGCGCTCGTACGTGCACACTTCACAAGTCATCCGCTGCAAAGAAGTCAACATTATGTTTACAGAGGTAAGAACAGTCAAATACATATATTTTTTGAGAAACTAAGTTTGTTTGCAATATATATGACACAACAAAATGAACAGTAGTGCATCTGAAACGTTTAACATGAACGCGCTTGACGTCACATTCGCAGACAGCGCGCGAAAAATCCGACCCGACAGAAAATAGGAAAAATAGGATACAGGCTTATAGGTGCACCCACTGTGAGCTGACAAGGTGTCAGTATGCTCATCAGGAGATGTTTGAGTCATAAATGGTCAAATAAAAAGGCTATTGTTACGTTTATTTTGGGGAAAAAGTTGCATGTAGCCTCTTTAAAGTATATTATTTCTGTAATAACTATTTTTTTATGCTGAAGTGTTGAACTGTTTTTTTCTATATAATGAAAGCATGTAGTTTCCAGGGCCTGCCAAAGCGTTTAGTTTTTGAGTGTACTGTTCCTTTAAGTGTTTACAGTTATTGCATCAGCCTCTGTCATTCTTACATTTGCGATAAAGTGCTTCTGTCAGTTATAATTGCATTAAGATCACAGTAAAGGCAGGTTTCGCCCCCTATTAATGAATCTACCTGGATCCATCTGGCCGATGGGTCTAATTAAAGGCCAGATGCTGGTTAATGCACAGCGTGAGTCGAGGAGGAATAGAGAGAGCGTTTCTTTATGTGTGAAGTTTTGTTCGTGCAGTTCTCTCCACCCATCACACATCTGAACATATCTGAATTAGTGCCTCTGCCAGAAATGACCTCATTCTAATGCACACAGCTCTATCTGAGGCTGTCAGTATTTAATTCACTTTTGATTCATTTGATTCAATGTTTAATTCATCATTGTTCGTTACACAACAACAACACCCTCAGTGCCACAGAGCTTTTGTTCTTACTGGAGCTTTTGAAAGGTGCAATAAAAACACTTCTGAAATTATCCGTTGACACCTTTTGCTGCAGATTATAAGTGGCGTACTGATATACTGTCACAGAAGGGAAAATATGAGAGCGTCTTGGCCAATTGTTCATTTCCAGTATCGCTGAGGGTGAGATTCATTTCAGTGCATCATCACCTACAGTCATTCATAGTCCATCTGCCTGCCTTCAGAAGCCAAAATGATGACGAGACTGAGCGCTTTAATGCACTGCTATTAATGGCTGCATTAACAGCACACATTCTGCAATAACTCATGAAGATTATTTGTTTTCATAAGAAATGAAACTTTTATGATTTTCCTAGTCAGTTAAAACTGTTTTAGTGTTGCTTGTTAGCATGCACAATTTGCTTGCTGTTGCTTGACTTAGCTTTGAACAAACTTTTGCATTTAAATATTAATTCCACATTGTTTGTGATACAGATGTGAATGATACCTAAAATCATGGAGAGTGTGCTTGGTGATTCAATCAAGAGTTTCGCCTGGTGGTAGTGGTTCAGTGGATCACAAAACTCATGGTTCAGGTGATATTATGGTTTTTGAGTCACGGATCAGTTTATTTTTCGGATCAGCAATAAAAAAATAATAATATAAAGATAAATACAATATAACAAAGCTACAAATAAAGTTAAGTCTAACTGTATTCAGGTACAGAAATTTAATAATTAGACCTAAATGTAAAATAACACTTAGTGTTGACTGTATAAATTAAATATAGATTAATATTTGCTCTTTTGTAAGCTGTATTTTGTTGTTTGAATAACATTATTGACTTAGACAGTAGCAGGTATTTATAGGCTGCTGTCACTTTAAGACCTAATGCACGGATCCAATATAATGATACACATCCAAATTCTTTCTCAACTGTTTACGTTCACTTAAGACATAACCGAATGTGTTTACGAGAATACTTGCAGAGACGGGTATTACCCCCTTCATTCTGCTCCAAACACAAACTGATGTGCTTCTATATAAAAAAAAAAACAATCTGAAACATATTATCATATTATAATTCATATTATTTATATATATATAATATATTCATATTGTTATTCATATGCTATTTTGAGGGCGCATGCTTGACAACGTGCATACACTTTGATTCTCTCATCTATACAGATGCAGCAGTTCTCATTTTTGCAAATCATAGGCTACATTATTACACGAAAAAATATTACCACACGAGGGAAATCATTGTTGTGTCCATGAAGATGTGAAAAAATAGGCATAAATCTAGCTTACACATTTACCCAAATTATCATACGCCTGTTTAACCAAAGCTAATTTGGATGTGTTTCTCCCATCTCCAATGTCACTTTTCTGTCTTTTACGGCCCTGACGAGAACGCCGGTCTCCTCGGCTGTGAACCGCTCCAAGCGTGCGCCTGGCAAATCCACCATTATAATAGCAATCCGCCATGGAACAAGCGCGCCTGCTCTTAAAGGGAATGTGAGATGACGCTCTGATTGGTTTATTTCATGTTATGCCCAAACCACACCTATGAATAATGAGGCTACTTCAGACCAACCCATTTTAGATTTGCGTCGGGCGCAAGAGTAATTTATCCCGCCGGTATAATAGCAACAGCGCCCAAGATCCGCCCACAAAGTTACTTGCGTTTCGCGTTTGATACTTGCGTTTCAGATTGTTAAAATAGGGCCCATAATGTTACAAAAGATTTCTATTTCAAATAAATACTTTTGATCATCAAAGAATCCTGCAACAACAACAAAAAAAATATTTTCCACAAAAATATTAGGCAGCATGACTGTTTTCAACATTGATAATAATAAGAAATGTTTCTTGAGCAGCAAATCAGCATATTATAATGATTTCTGAAGGATCATGTGACACTGATGACTGGAGTTATGGTATTTAAAAATTATGACGTAAATTTGGTCATGTGACGCATATTGTACCAATAGATATTCATGTTTATACCAGTATTGTGCCTGTCATGAGCTATTCACTTTCACACTATTGCTAAAAATATTCTACATTGTACACTCTTCATATCACAGTCCTGCAAAAATGACATAATTTACTCACATATGCTGTCCTGCAGCAATACATGAGAGCAGTTGCGTTTTAGACCAAACATATGGTGACTGCGTGCGACCTGGACCGCATCAGTGAATGGTGAGATATTTTCCTAAATAAAATTATCCTGTCAGAAGAATTGCCCGATAACTTCATTATTTATTTTTCCATCTGAATCATATCAGTGATCTTTTGTGGGGGTTTACGCATGCGCAGTAAGGTGAATTTATTTATAAATTTTCTCATCCAAAATGAAACGTCCGAAAACGCCTGAAAACGCAAGTGTGGACGGAGAGCGTTTATAAACGAAAACGCCGTTTTCAAATGTATCCGGATAAATGTAGACGTAGCCTCAATCTCACGCTTTGTGTATCATGTTCCACACTGAACACATGGCCGGTCTCACATGTGTCCAGGGGATTTTGCATCTGTGTTCCCAGCACATACACGTGTGTGTCTATATATATGTGTGTGTGTGTTTGACCTTGTCAGCTGAGCAGGTCAGACTTCCTCTTCCTTTGGCTGAAGTCAATGCTGAGACATGTGTATGTGTGTGAGTTCATGCAGGTCAACAACAGGGTGTGGAATGTGTGTTTCCCACACTGAGCCGAGCACTTTCTCATGCAGTATGTAAAAACATGTGTCATACCTCACTAAAGAGGGCGGAAATACCGCAGGGCCTCTGGGCCTCTGGCTATTGGGCCGCTCGTGCTGGCGAAGCCGGGAGTTTTGTGAATCAGCTGGAGGCCTACGACAGATGAGAAAAACAGAGACAGAATTGAAAGGAGCTGGACTGATAGCATGAGCCTGATCTGCTGATGAGAGCACATCTAGACGGGCCTGAACAGCCTGTAGCACTAGCTAACACAAAAAAAGCGAGGAACGGCCCTGCAGAGAGCACAAAGACCCCGCATTTGAAGCTCAATGTGTTTGCTCATGGCAGAACTGTTCTGCCAAAACACTGTCAAGGCATATCAGCGACCACGTCTGTGATCGTTCGCACATACCCGCATTCCCACACACACTCTGGAAAACTGGGATAGACAGACTGAGTTATTGTATTTGCCCAGACATCACTGTCTCACTTCTCAAAACTCAAAACACTGTTTAGATACCATCCATACCCTCATCAGGGGAACATCTGATGATGTACAGTGTTGTCTTTAGAAGACGTTATGTTCCCATTAACTCAACTATGCACTCTACACAATGTACAATATGTTCCCATTAACTCTACTATGCACTCTACACAATGTACAATGTCAAATAAAACCCTTAGTATATTTGTCTTATTTTCAGTTAAAAAATTTTTTACTGCAGAATATTTATTCAGTAAATATGCAAAAACACGATCATTGATTAAATAGTTCAGTTAGGGGCTGTTCATTACACATGCACAATAACAGGCACGTTTGACTGTTGTGCACACGTCTTTTGCTGCGTCTTGCGCAAGACAAGTATAGGTACTTATAGGTACTTACCTATACTCAAGGGGGTGTGGGATTTCGGATGCAGCCACTCTCTTTTCAACACTCGTGGCAATTCTTAAGTATTTTATGGTTTCAAAATTTTCTCTAATTTGTATGATTTTGTACGGTCTCATTACGAATTTATACTTCATGCGTAGTTAATTTTTTTTTTTTTTTTTTTATGAATTCTTACAAATTTGCCTCAAAATGGCTAAAATGTACATGTGAGATCTGCTCGGATTTGCATCCTTCATTTGTAGTTTATTCCTAATAATCCCCTAATAGCTATAAAGACAGCAATATGCTTGAAAACCGAACCCTTGTGCTCAATGACAAATGTAAATGCCACAGTGGGACTCAGGAAAGACAATATTTCTGGCAGCCACCTGGTCCCTAAAAATGAGTGTGTCGGAGAAAGTGCAAAAGATAATAGATGAAACTTGCTGAGAGTCCAACTGTGCCGAGCGAAACTCATCATTCACTTGCTGGTCAGCCACAAGGTCTTGACCCTTTGACCCGCTCACTTTCTACCACACAGCAGATTGTCCCACACACCGGTCTAACAAGCCGTTCCCTCAGTTGTAGGCATGTGTCCTGGGAAAAGGGAGATCCGACATCAGTGTTGTGTACTGGAACAGTGTTGAAGACGGATGAGACAGCTGTCTGGGGCCGCCTGTCCCTGACTGTGTGATATGTCTGTTAACAAACTGCTGGCAGCCAATGGTCCAAGCGTACACAAAGACCCAGAAGATCTGACTGGGTTTCGCCATCACTTCAAACGTCTCTTTGCAATGATGATTTCCCAACTTCTAAAATGAGCAGAGCAGCTAATGGAGACTCAAGTGGAAACATTATACTTCAAGACTTCAGAATGTAAACAGCATCAATTTTAAAGAAAAAATGTTGGAAAACATGGAACCCATTGATTATTTTCACAAGTATAGCGAATAATGAAAAATCCTAAAATCTTCATGCCAGGGGCCAGTGTATTATTTTTGACCTCTGTGTTGACATTTACACCCATTTACAGTACATAATAAGCGAGAGAATATGATGTAAATAACCGTGTTGTTAGCGACTCCTTATAAAGAACTGCATACAGCACACTTTACCATGTGTAACACCCTGTGCCATAAAAAATATTTAATTTCCCTTTTTTACAGTCTGTTGTATAAGTATTTATTGTTCTTCATTCATTTTAGAATATTATTTACACTACTTTTCAAAAGTTTTGGGTCAGTAAGATTTTTTTTAAATGAAATTTATAGTTTTATTCAACAAAGATGCTTTAAATAAGAGGTTAGTTATTTTAAATTATAATAATATTACTTCACAATATTACTATTTTACTGTACTTTTGCAACTTTGGTGAGCTTTAGAGACTTCTTTCAAAAACTTAAAAAAAAAATCTTTGGCAAAAAGGCATTACTTCGCTATGTGATATTTTTGTTTTCGTTATTTAATTTCCTAAGTAATATTACTAAACAATCATTTAATATAGTGTATGCTGGGACTTGGGCTACTTTAAGATTAACAAGCACATGTGAACACGGAGCGAGTTTGGTCAGAAACAAACGGCCCTTATTCATGCATCTGCCAACTTTAAATTGATTTTCTGTGGTTTCCTGCGTCTATCGACATCATCTACAGAGCTTGACTTGTATTGAACCTAGAACATTCTTTTAAAAGAAAGTTGAATGGAGAATTAAACCTCCACAGTTAATGATGCTGGATGCAAATGCAAATGTAACAGTGTTTCACTTCGGCAGATTCTGGCATCCAAACGCTCATATCAAGCACATGCTCATTCGTCAGTGCAGTCTATCGGTATCGGCAGCCCTAATGGATTCACAGGCTCTGTCATTAAGCTGTGGGCTGTGGAGTCAGATGAGAGGTAAATTCGGGTGAGATACCTAGGATGACATCTCTGACAGTAACAGGGAACTTGTGGATGACATGTCCCAGAATGCATCAGTTCCAACTCATATATTTTCTTCTTATACCTTCTCATTTTGGACTCAAATTGTCAGGATGCCACAAACACAGATAACACCATCTCATGATTTTTTTCTGTAAAAAGAATTCATTTTGCTGGTGTCAGCAGTCTGCCAGAATTGTAAGTATAAGTGCAAATACTAAGCATGAAATGAAAGTGCAAAGTACTTTGAACATAACAGTCATTCAGATCAACTCTGGATAAAGTATTTTACTCTAATGATTCTGCCTTCAAGTATAGTCTGAAGAAGTTTGTACATTTTAAATTATAATAGTAATAATAGTAATTTTTAATTTCCTTAAAGTTTTAGTTTTTGCTTCTTTTCTTATTTTAGTACTTCAACTTCAGCTTATTTTCAGTTAGGCACCAAAGCAAAAGATGTTCATCTACTGTTTATATTGTATTTCATTTCAACATTCTGACATGAAAGCAGCATTGGACTACAAGAAATATGTGGACAGATTTCTCTTAGTTTAGGCTAATAATAGTCAAGGATTCTGTAGGCGATTGGGTATATTGTGCCATGTAGAATTAATAGCAGAAAACAATAACAGTGTATTGGAGCTTTTAAAGGGTTAGTTCACCCAAAAATGTAAGCCCATGATTTACTCACCCTCAAGTCATCCTAGGTGTACATGACATTCGTCTTTCAGACAAATACCATTGGAGTTATATTAAAAAATGCCCTGGCTCATCCAAGCTTTATAATGGGAGTGAATGGCTGGTGAAGGGGGGTGGGGGGTGGGGGGGGTTAATAAAGGCCTTTTGAAGCTAAGCCGTGGGTTTTTGTAAGAAAAATACCCATATTTATGACTTTATAATCCAAAATAGCTTCCGCCAGACGACCGTACGCAGGTCGACTTGCACCACAAGAGTAACCCGTGACGCGTGTATGGGAGTATCGTAAGCGTATCGTTTCGCTCTTGCGGCTTAAACAAATAGGGCTGTGCAACAAACTCAAGCTCCTCTTCAAAATGTCTCTTCAAAATGGCTAATTCGCGACCAGTGTTTTGTTTTGCTCTTTCCTCTGAGCTTCCGCGTTCGCCATTACGTTGTGTGTCGGGTCAGGGGTAAGTCTTCCACAGTAAATCGATGCGTACGGCCGTCTGTCGGAAGCTGGTGATTATAGTTTATAAAGTTTTAAATATGGGTATTTTCCTTACACAAAAGCATGGCTTCACTTCAGAAGGCCTTTTTTTAACCCCCCCGGAGCCATGTGGATTACTTTTATAATGAATGGATGCACTTTGTTGGGCTTCAAATATTCTCAAAAACATTCACTCTCATTATAAAGCTTGGAGGATACAGGACATTTTGTTAGATAACTGATTGTATTTGTCTGAAAGAAGAATGTCATATTCACCTAGGATGGCTTCAGGGCGGGTAAATCATCATGGGCTGATTTTTATTTTTGGGTGAACTATCCCTTTAATGGCTATTAACCATATGCTGATCAGAACCACATGTTGCAGTCATTTGACTCTGTGTTTGTGTTCTGTACTGTATGTGTTTGCATGTACTGCAAGAGGGCTGAGAACATTACAGACACCCTAAACAGTCATTTTATAGTTTGTTTTAAGTAAACTGCTGCTGCGCATTACATGGCTGATGCAACACAGTGAACACATGGCCCTCGCTCTTGAACCCACAGCCAAGCTTTTGTAATATACAGCCTTTGGCCTAAATGGTGAAAAACACAATATGATTTTTGACAGATTTATCTTTATCACTTTGCCAAGAGGGAAACTACAGACAGATCCGAAAACAGGCCAAATGTGAGCACACCATGGCTCCAGCAACACATAAAAATAAATATTTTTTCCTCATATAGTGCTGAAAAGAAGCTTAGCATCCAGTACAATCACTGAAATTACTTCTCTCATGCTGGTTTAATACCTCCAACAACCCACGACAACATCTACATGATGAGAAATGATTGACGCCCATTGTTATTGAAAAGTACTTTAGATAATGCCTTCAAGCATTCAGATTTGATTTGCAGAAGGACCAAACTGCAGACACAAAAGAATTAGATCACTCCTGTGGCATGTGAACGCCATCAGCGTTTCTCACAGGTTCGCGTTTAAAGTCTGTGTAGAGGGAATGGTGTCGTCTTAGCGACCCCTAATTTAATAACAAATGATCATTGCGACGGAAGCAAATCAATTAAAACTAACTTTAGATGGAAATAACTTAACTCTGCTGTAAAGCCGAAACAATCTCTGTTACCTTAAATTATACGCTTATCTCTGTAAAGCTGCTTTGAGACAATTTACATTGTTAAAAGCGCTATATAAATGAAGATGACTTGACTTGACTTGACGTGTGTGTAATGCTGATGGAGGAGCTCGGAGATGTTCAGTATTGAGGTTTGTGTTGTGCTGAGTGCTGTGGGTTTATCAGAGTGCAATTTTATGCTATTTTTTAAAATCATTTCAAACCTGTAGATAATTTTAGCCTCAGGTGTGCTATCTTTACACTGCAAAGGATGCTTGTTATTTTTTACACATATTTGTTGATTCTCAAGGACAGCCAAAAGAAAATGTGCCGAGCATCATGACAACAGCAACATTTAATTTATGAAAAAAGATTCTCCTGTACAGTACAGCAATGAGATTACATTGAGTAATGAGTTTTGCTTATTTATCTTAGGTTTCCAGGTCCTCTGTCACAAAAAAAGTACACTTTAGCATACTTTAGTAATTTTTTATGAAAAAAAAATAATACTATGAACTGTGCTCAGATACCAAATTCTGCAATTACATACCAGTTTCTCAATATAAACTCAAGCATTCCTCAAATATAAAACACTGCCATAATAACAACCTGAGAGGTTTTTTGAGTGGAATATAAAAGAGAGCGTGTTTGATTAGGAAGCTATAGATTGGAAATTGATTTGAACTTTATGTCATAACGCAGTGAGGACAGACACATTATGTGCCTCAAGCTTTTATACGTCAAAATAACTGCAAATAAAGGTGTTGAATGGAATAAAAGTATCTAGAAAATGGGATGTGAAGTGACGGTGCAACTAAATGGGTCACGGTCGTTGAGTAACAGTGAATTGGGCATAGTCTAGCCTCGTGCTTCATTCACTTCCATTCAAACGCAGGAGAACAGAAATGCAAGTACACACAAAAGCTTGTGTTCCTCAACTGGGAACTGTTATACTTAATTATTATTAATTTATGATTTATTTATAATTTATTAATTATATAACAAAAATAGTTCCGGTCTGGACTCTGGAAGTACTCTATAACTGCTTGCGTATTCCAGAAAGATTGTAAATCTGTGTAATAGTGGAGATGTTTCAGCGACACTTTTTGTAGTTCACATCCTTATGCCTATATGGAAGCCATTTTTTGCCACATAACAAAAAAAGAAAAATCATGCTTTTATGACATATATAGTCAAAAATCAAAATTATGAAATAAGTTATAATTATGAGATAAAAAGTCATAATAAATGACAAACAATGTCAGCTATCTCATAATTATGATTTAGTACATCACTTTTTACTTTTTATCCCAATTATGAATCTAGTATCTCATATTTGACTTTTTATTTCTGAATTCTGAATTATTACATTATTTGTCATGACTTTTTCTCATAATTTCTACTTATAGTTATGACAATTTCATGACTTAGTATCTCAATTTCAATTTTGCATGTCATATTTATGTATTTTATGTCATCATAATTATTTACCAAAGCATTTTTTTTCTTATATGGCGCAAATTGGCTTCCATATTCCTGTAGGAATGGCAAATAATTTTCTTGATGGCAAATTACTGTCTTTGAATTGTTCAATTCAACCGATTCATTCATAAACGGATTCAGACTGATTCATTGATCTTCTGATTTACCAATTTAGAAACGAAAAAAAGAGTGAGTTATTGAATAATTTACTCAACCAATTCATTCAGAAAACACTGATTCATACATGAACAAAACACACAATGGTTAATTCTTCGTTGGCTTTGTTAGGAACTAACAAAAATAAACAAAGTAACTGGCAATATTGTTGTGATATTGTTGCACACCTATTTCAATAATTCATATCTTGTGTATTGAACTATTGAACTATTATATAAAAGCAGCTGTGTTACCTTAAAGGCTACTGAAACTCTAGGACACGTCATGCGTGCAATCAGCGAAACTGGAAAACACAATAGTTAATTTATGGCAATGGTGACAAGGTCCAACAGGCAGCAGGTGTGCTGTGTAACATGCTGCCAGCAATGCTCCATTATGAGTCTCTGCCTATTTCATAACCAAGCGCTGAAGTTAAGGGGCCTAGACTGATGTTGACTGAAGTGAGGAGGTCCCTCCTACACACACACACATGTTGAATCTATTCTGGAATAATATATTGCAGTGGTTTTAAGGTTAATTTGCAGGCTTCACATAGCCACTGAAATGCAAACCGTTTGATGACAAATGAACAAATGACCATCCTGAAACATCATTGTGCATGTCCATGTGCCTCCCATTGCAGTTTTCTCTAAATTAAAATATGTCGCCTGAAAGGGCTAACCATGTAACCTGTTGAATTTCAAGTAAATGATTCATATCAGCCAAGTCCCCGTTGGGATTTAACCATGTCTGCAATACAGTAATGAAAACATAAGTTGTGTGTGGTTGAAGAGTTGTGTTTCACGCATTGTGACAATGAAACATAAGCTAGATGGTTTAATCAGCCCGAAACACTGAATCACATGCAGAGAAGAGGCCAGCTATATCAGCACTGCTGCAGCTGTGTGTCCACATGTGTGTGTGTGTGTGTGTGTGTGTGTGTCCCACTGAGTGGCTAGACAGCAAATCCCGCACTTGTCTGGGCTATAAGTACTCTTTAATCCAATGCTACAAGTGGGAACATGATACAATAGACAGAAAAGTTTAATAAAAGTCCTACTTGAAATAGGGGGAAAAAAGCTCAAATTAGATCTCTCAATATCTTGTTATTTCTCCTAGTCAGAAAGTAGATTAAATGGAGAGAAAACTCTTCTGCTTAGATGTGTCTCCTGAGAAAAAGGTCCTAGTAATCTCAAATGAGCCTCCTCCAGAGTTTCAGAAGTGGTCTTATTAATGTCTCAAACTGTGCTGTCCTGCCCATATGAGAGAAAAATCCCAAATGAGAAAACTGCTTGAGTTTCCCTCTTCTCAGCCCTAGTGATCTCACATATAAGCTTCCTCTATAGAGTCCTGATTTATTTAATAGAGTTTCAATGTCTAAAACATTCAAACATGGACACGTTGACAGCATTTTAAAGAAAATTTTATAGGCCACATACTGTAACAGTTATGTCTTCATTTAGTTTGTCTTGTCTTGTTCAGTTCATTTGCCCTCATTGTGTATCTTGATTAGTTAACCATTCACACCTGTTTCTGTTCTGTTTAACAATATATTTTGTATTTGTTCAGTAACCTTCGACTTTTATATTTTAAACTATTTTGTTCTTGTCATTGTCTTTGAAAAGTCTTTGGATAATTCAGATATTTTTGAGCCCTAAAGATATTTGACAAGAACTTTACTTCATTTTAAAGTTTATTCTTGTGTAAAATTATGGTAACCTTCAAAATGAGTTGAATATGACACCAGAAATGACACAGATTAGATAAATGTGATAGGTAAATGTGAAGGCTTTGAACATTGAATTAATGTCACAGATTAAATAAAACGGAATCAATATTCTATTAGCCTAAAATGATTTGTAAACATTTGCACATCCCTAAAGCTATTCATTCCGTAAAATCTTGTCAATAATGTCCGTTTCAATGTCAATGCAAACGTATGTGCTCTAGAACCATACCTTACATACAAACACATCTATAATATATCTTATTTGTGTCTATTTTATTTCTCTGAAAGGAGTCAAATTCAAAACTAACTTGTTACGGAAGTAGTATATGAGATCTTTATTCAGTAAAGCATCCTGGATAATACTTAATCCACAACGTAAGAGTGAATCCACAAGTAAACTCAAAGAACTAGTTTATCGTTTGAAAAATTTATTTTATTTGCACATCCTCCATGTCCACTGACACGTGCTCTTCTCGTGTCTTCTTCCAGTGACTCATCCTAATGATGTTGCTTGACGTTCTGGTTTCTCCAAGTCTATAAATACCCCCCATCATCATGACAGGGCACATCCACTGCCTGCGCCTAAGGTGAATGCTAACATGTTTAATGACGGGATCACAGACGGTAGCAGCATTGCTCATGTGCTCCCTCCGTACGTCCCAAAGAAGGGTGCAGAGGACACCAGTAGCCTGCGAGATCGCACACGAGGTGTTAGAGCAACAGCCCAGACCCTCCGCGTGCTCTTCCAGTGTGTAATTGGGTGAATTGTAACTGGCTTATCTCTCCGTAGCAGAGAGCTCATTACCAGCATGCTGCAGTCGCTAGCATTCGCCTCAGTGCCGTGACAGGCAGAGTGCCACCTCCGCCCACTAGACTGGCCCTTATGCTAATTAATTAACTCCTGAAGTAATTATGAATGCTTCTGCACACTCTGCCACGATGCAACACATCAGCAGCAGCAGCGGATTGGCTGTGTTTAGTGAGGCATGTTTTCTGGCTGACACGAAGGATAAAGCTAGTTGAAGTCACTGGTTAAATGAGCTTAGCGTATGGTCGTCAGTCAGATCACTGGCTGTAATGAGCTCGTTAAAAATGTGGCATCCTGTTCTGAAGGTGCCAAGCCTTGCATTTCATGATTTTTTAATACATTTATGACCCAGAAATGCCTTGACTAAAAAAAAAAAAAAGTTATATGGAATCTTTAATTTTGGCGCTATATAATTAAATTCTCTTAAAATCCACTCTTATAAGTTTATTTAATTTGTCTAATAACAGTCCAAAAGTGAAGACACATGAATCAAAGGAGAACTCATATTTCATCTTAAGCTTTACACTGAGAATGCGGTCTCCTTGGTAACCAAATATGCTTTCATAAAACTTTATTAGTGGGTAAAATGAGTTCTTACGATTCAAAAGTTTGGGGTCACTTCTTTTTTTTTTTGTTGAAAGAAATAACTTTTAAGGATGCATTAAATTGATCAAAAATGGCATGAAAGTATTATTAAAGATGTATTTATAGTTTTGTTTTACATTTATTTTTATGAGGTCTGCATTTTTTGCCACCCTGTTAACAACATTTGTTAGAAAATGTTATTTATAAGAATAAATATTTTACACAAACATCAAAATTAAATAAACAATGATTAAGAGGTAACAGGGTTGAAAGAAATTAACATGTCTATTCAGAATTGATCAAAAATGACAGTAAAGGCATTTATGATGTTACATAAGACATTCTATTCTTTAACTAATCCTGAAAAAAAAAATGATCATGGGTTCCACAAAAATATGAAACAGCACAACTTTTTTCAACATTGATGATAATAATAAGAAATGTTTCTTGAGCAGCAAATCAGCATTTTATAATAATTTCTGAAGGGTCATGTGACACTGACGACTGGAATAATGATGCTGAAAATTCAGCTTTTAAAATGTATATTTAAATAGGAAACCCTTATTTTAAATTGTAATAAAATTTCACAATATTACGGTTTATACTGATTAAATGCAGCTTTAGTTAGCATTAAAAAAAAAATCACTCTTTGTTTGTATTTATCAGTTTACATACAACCAATTACATACAACTGTCCATAATTGACTTGTGCTGGATGCTAACGGTAGACAGACAGCGTAAATGAACTATTATGAAGGTTTAGTTAGCAAATAGTTAAACACACCACTACCTTAACCATTCCATTTATGTCACTCACTATGACTCAGCTACCCTCCATTTGTCATTTAACGCTCAGATTCTACTCCGGCAATTTTGTGATCTAGGATTACAACTTCCTGCCCTATTCATATCCTGCTAGTGGAGCGGAATGAGTCCGCCGGCCTCCGAACCTGCTGCAGGTTTACTGCCGAGCGGGACAGTTTCCCTGTCAGCAGCAGATGCAGCGTCCTGAGCTATCGCTAACTGCACCTGTCTTTGCTGAGCTACACAAGTGCCTGTGATCTACAGACCACCACGAGCTGGGAAACCGCACTGATCTCTCCGAGATTTCACTGACTCAGTGTCATTCCATTTCACCAAAGCCAGTCCATCCAATCTGATCTTCAGAGAGGAGAATGATTGCTTTAGCTTCGTCTTACTTAGGCACTTCTTACTGACATGGGTGATAAAGCTTCAAAAGTTGTCCACTCAGCTTTCCTGTCTATTCGCAGCGGCCCCCACAGTTGTGTGAAGTGCAGGATGTGTGCCGTGGCGAATGAGTGTTTATTAGATTCTCTCCACGTTAAAGCACACTTCATCAATCACTCACATCCTGTGCTCAGTTTCTGCAGCCCTGCCGGACCTCTCGAGACTTCCTGAATGGTCCTGATTGCAGGAAGGCACATTAACTTCACTCAGCACCACAGATGTAATGTGAGGATATACTCAGATGTGTATCTGATGATACCTCATATTGGAATACAAAACAATACTTCATATTGTCTCAAACAAGTTCGCCCCTGCTGGTAGAAACAGTAACTAGACTGTTATGGGGGCGCAAGGCGTCTTTCTCCTTTTGGCCAGACTGTAAAACCGAACAGTGCAAATGACTAAATGAAATGAGTTAATTTCACTCAAATATTATTAAAAGTTCATTGTATTTGATAGAAAAAAAAAAAGAACTGCATAACTGAATATATTTTGAGGAAGTTGAGTTCCATTGGTGTCAATAGGAAGCTTCTTTATGTTTTTTTATCAAGGAATCATGATCAGTGTTTTGTTTTATGCAATGCTCTGCTGGGGATGTAGTATCATTGTAGATGTTAAAAAATAGGATTAATAAGTTGATTAGAAATTTAAAATGATTCTGTTTTACAGTTAGGTCATCCACTACACTGTATCTTTAGTGGATTTAAAAGCTAAGTTCCCACAATTTTCTAATCTCTTCCCTTGTTTAGTAAACTTGTTTTGATTTAACTAAAACAAGGGAACGGATTATTACAACGTGGCCGCGATTTAATAAAAAAAAAAAAAAAAGCAAAATTTAAAGTGTTATTACCAACTAAAAAGTTTTAGGGCTTACAGAGCATTAAAAATGCTAACGGACAGGCATTATGGACCTCCTTGGTCTCAAATGACAATAACAATCATGTGTCTTCACCTCCATTATAATAGGCCATTCTAATGCTTATAGGATTAAAGGGTGATCAAGTTCACTTTCCCTCTGAGTGGACAAAGACTATAGGGAACATACATACACACACACACACATACATACACACACACACACACACACACACACACAATATACACACTCACACACACTATGACTCATTTGTCAGCTCATATTAAGGTGCACAGATTTTCTGCCTTGTAATGAGTGAGTAACATGCAACATTCACACTACACCCTCACTGACCCTGAGGGGCGTCTGTACAGTTCAGATCACAATGCTTAAACTCAAATCAGTTTCAAGCACGCAAACCCATCTCTCGCTGTATTTCAGACTCGGAAAGGAGTTTTTCTTTTTCAGCAAGATAAGTTCTTAACCTTCAAAAATGTTGATCGTCAGTTTTGTTTTACATTTATTTTTATGAGGTCTGCATTTTTTGCCACCCTGTTAACATATTTTGTTAGAAAATGTTATTTTCTGACAATAAATATTACATAAACATCAAAATTAAATAAACAATGATTAAGAGGTAACGGTTGAAAGAAATGAATAATTTTATTCAGAAATGATCAAAAATGTCAGTAAAGACATTTATGATGTTATAAGACTTCTATTTTAAATAAATGTTGTTCTTTTGAACTTTCTATTCATTAAAGGCCCACTGAAGTGCCTTGAAACGCGCAGCATTATTCAATGTGTTGACGTAATTTCCAGCAGGACATATCGAACAGCTCCTCCCCCTTTTAAAAATAGCCAATAGCGTTTCGTTTATATCACAGTTCGGCTCCTCCTAATCTCCTCCATATCGCTTTAAAATATAGCATTCTGTGCAGAATTCAAATGTGTCCGATACGTTTTGTGGTCCGACTCCCGTATGTCTCTGGACCAGAGCAGACTGTGTGCGCGCTGTGGCGGTTCGCATAACAAAAACGTGAAACCAGACTTCATTCGCCCCAATGGAAAGCATATTTATGGAACTGCTCCCTTCCCCTTAAATAGTGCACTATGTGCCATTCACCATATCGAAAAAAAGTAAATGTGTGAACAAGTGACCGATTTCAGCCACAGCTTCAGCGTCTATTTGAGGGTAGATTCTAGAGAGCATTTGATTGGACAGAAAATCTGACGAGAAGCTGAAGTGCAGAGTGATGTCATCAAAATTATTGATCCAAATTGGAGAAAGTGCAGAGAGAATGTAAGTTTTGAATACTTCTATCTTCTAAATGTGAATTTTGTCATTGTTTTGGAGCACACTAGCTCATTGATAACCGTTTTTTAAAAAAACATTAAAACCTTACCGACCACTGAATTGTGAACAGTAGTGTAAATCAAAGATAAATATAACATTAAAGTCCCCGTGAACCGGAAGTTCTCCAGAGTTGTGACGTATTTCCCAGTGAAAGGGAATGTTGAACAGAGGGCAGGGTTTTACTCTAGCGCTCCTCCTCTTCATCTCTGCTCATAGCAAACTAACGGTTTGAGGGGAGTGGTTCAGCGTTTTCAACCCAAGCCGTCAAACCTACATCATCAGAGAAGGAACGCCATTCCAGACCGGAAGTAACTTTTCAAATTTTGATTAAAGATTACGATGACAATTTTTTCTGTGTATTAACTTGCACGGGTTAATTGTTCACCACAAGACTAGTAATATGCGCTAACAAAGTAAATAGGGTCCATTTTGATTTCATGACGGCTTTGAAAATATAATAAACACATATTTTATATATTAGTAAAATATACATATAAATCCCTTTTTGAAAAAGTTTATAGTGCTGCGACCCTGAAAGTCTAAGCCTTAATCAGTTATCTAAAGCAGACAGAGGGGTTCAGTTTGGACTCTGTGCAAGCAGACAATGAGTTTTTGCCAAGTGCTGCTGGCGCAGCCCTGAAGGATCTGACTGAATGCACTGGCCCGACTGGCATCCTTGAGCACATTCCTAAAGCTCCTCCAAATGCTCCTGAGGCAGAGAGCCCAGAGTCTCATCACATCATCAATACATAGATCACAACCTACATGGATTAAAATGCAAAGCAACCATTTTCATTTGACTTAAATTTCCCTCTAACATAAGAAAATGCAGCACTGAAAAGAACAACTGGAGAGCAATATCTGTGTAGGTCCATCTCTAAATGCAACTCCTCCTCCTTCATGCAGTTTCTCTCACTGCACTCTAATTCATCAGAATTGTCTCTGGAGCACAGCCAAGTCCTTCGGGTAATACTGTTGCAAGCTTCGCTACACATCATTTTTTATCTGTATTTTAGTTTTTCAGAAGAAGCACAGGGAAAGAAAGAAAAATAATGTGTGGAAAATTGCTATACATGGGGGAGGGAGGCGGTGTAGTGCTGAGATTGCAGTTGACGTGAATGTTTCCAAGAGGCTCTGGGATATATGGCCATTATTAAGGGTAATAAATGATGTAGTTTTTGGTGGATTTGCAGCTTTATTTCAGAGAAACTGGCCTGAAGCTTGAAAAACACAACTGCCAAAAAATGTGTGTTTGGCATAATGAAGTTAATGCCTTTTGGGGATTTAATGTTTCTGCATTTTATTCATGAAGCAGTTCAAAAGCAAATCTTCATCACACCCCCAGTACTTATCGAGTGTGCTACAGTACATGATTGATGAATGCTTGACTAAATACAACAGATGTCAGAATATGTGGTAGAAAACAACACTGTATGGTGTGAATATCATTTCTACAACAGTGTACATGGCTTTACATGAAGTGGTGTGATGGAGAGATTCACGATCATCAATTAATCTTTTACTTTGATTTATTCTGAATTCATTACAAAAAGCATTCAAAAGCTGAGTCATAGACTTGCAGGGTGTAAAGGTGCATCTAAATATGCCATGCCAGTAAATGCCCAGCCTCTCTTCAGCATGAATCAGTTCACCACAGTTGCCCATTTCACTATCTCTGATTAGATTTTCTCATCAGTTACAGCTGACTAGAGAGAGACAGGTAAATCTGCAACTGTCACTTACTGTCATCATCCAATTTCTCCCTGTCATTTCCCTTTATTTGGGAGATAGGACACACACACACACACACACACACGTTCCAAAGTTTGGTGCCAGTAAACTGTTTAATGTTTTTGAAAGAAGTCTCTAATGCTCACCGGGCTGCAAATGCAATAAAGAACAGCAATATTGTCAATATTACCATTTCAAATGACTGTTTTCTATCTTAATATATCTAAAATGTAATTTATTCCTGTCATGGCAAAGCTGAAAACATTCTAATGCTGACTGAATGATGATTTAGCTGCACTGCACTGCCATAGCTGCACTGTCTTTAAACTATAAACTCATAGCTCATTGCTATATTTGCACTTTTGCATATTTGCAGTATTGCCTTATAAGGTATCCCATGTGTGTTCTTGTGCTCTTCTTATATCCTGTACCTTATATGTTGTATGTTATATGTATGCACCTTCCTGCCAATAAGTAAATTCCTTGTCTGTACAAACATTCATGGCGAATAAACTCCCTTGATTCTGATTTTCTCAAAAAACTTATTATCATCAATATTGAAAACAGTTGTGCTGCTTAATATTTTTGTGATGTGTATTCTTTGATAAATGGAAAGTTCAGACAACACTTATTTTAAGGTACACTTTTGTCCCTCCAGCAGTTAAAAATCATTGTTTTGGTTGTTCTTCAGCTTTGCGTGACTGTGCGGATGAATATGGTCAATCTACTGCTCATAAAACATTCACAGCTAGGCTTAAAATATAACCAGTTTAGAAAGGATCTCAAGTTGACCAGCTGAAGACGTTACTGTAGCTTTACCCATTGTACCCTTTGCTTACCCTTTACCTTCACCCAAGACAATGTACTTCCTTGAAAATAAATTCCAGCATAACGCTACAACAATCATAATGAAACGAGCCTTCACAATAGATAATGCTTTACAATCAACTCTGTTAGAGAGCTGCATACAGTTTATCTGTTCAATAAAAATGTAAAAAAAAATTACCTTACTCACCTAAATAATAAAAACACCATCTCTGCGTCACTTTTACAATATTTCAAATCCCTCAATTCTCGCCATCTCCGAAAAGCCAAGCTAATGTTGATTCTTGTTTTATTACAAGCTCTGTTGCGTTCTCTTTTCCACACACACACACACACACACACACACACACACACACACACACACACACACACACACACACACACACACACTCACACTCACACTCACACTCACACTCACACTCACACTCACTCACACACAGGACCATGTTGGGTCTAAATATACCAACTGGAAAAGTGGTTTTCCCAGAATAAATCAAACCCATTCACATTGATCAATTACCATACATGTCCACTGGAGCAAAAAATATATAAAATGTTTTTATTAATATTTTTTTTTTTTTGAGTTAATAATAATAATTTTCCAGATAATATTTTAATAGTTTTTTGCCTTTTGGACACTGATAATGTAAACACCAGATGTTTTCTTCACAAGAGCACACTTACTATTTTTAATAAGTCATAAAATCTATTGCTGCCTTTATATTTTAAAAAGAGTTTCCCTTTGCAAGGTGATCATCATATATGGGTCCTTGACAAATGTTCAAAAACTACTGCAATAGGGTACTATTCTCCAGAAATACACCCCCACATCCATTCCAGATGGGTTAGGAAGTTCGTAGCAGACATGAAACAAGATAAGCAGAACTTTTCCTAAACCAGAAAATAAGGCTTTAATTGTTGCTAAAGGGATAGCCTATGGCTATGCTAATAAGTTTGTATGTATGTGCCACTTCTCTAAGAAGCGTTAAGGCAAATACAGGGTGCATGTGAACCCCCAGGAAGAGTGTCCTTGCTGGGGGTGAGGGGTCAGCGGCGGCCAGCTGGATGGAAGGCCTTTCATTGATGGAGCACTTTGTCCATCTGCAGGCTGAAATCAATCTGCCTGCATGCTGGCGAAAAGCAGATCAGGTTACGTCACTCTCTCCTGCCCTGTGGCTCCCAACACCTTCTGCTTATTGTGAGAGCTCTGTGGGTGGCGAGAACTACTGGAACTGGCTCAAATCTGTAAACACTTCTGTTTGAGCAGACAAACTTTCTTGGCCCGGGAGAAGAGGACGGTATTGTGGAGCTTGTGTGCTCAAGGCCTACCGTTGGATGGTCCTATTTGTCTCTGGGGCCATGTGAACACGTCACCTTCGACCCCTCCAGAAGGAATATGGGTAATGGCTGATTAAAGCGAGGGGTTTGTCACAACTACTGCTCCTCTTCTCAAATCATTCAATTTCTACACAGAGCTCCTAACCACAACCTCAGCAGCTCACTATAAGCCCAGACCCCCCTTTCCATCAAGCTGAAATTTACACCCCCTCGGGGCCATTAGAGTCTTATGGTGCGATTTCTCACTGGTCCTTGACATATCACTTATTGAGTGCATCAAGTATCTCACAGATAAGATCAGCTGACACAGGTCATGTAAGCAGAGATGCCGAGCACACTGGACGGCAATCAGGCACATTTCTTTTGTTTCACTCTTTTCTGGCTTTGAAATCTGATATCAGAAGAGTTCTGCGTCGTTTGTGTTACTCTGTCATGTTGTAATGGAACAATACACTACCATTCAAAGTTTTTTTTTAAAGAAATGAATACTTGTATTCAGCATTAACAATGTAAATTGATCAAAAGTGACAGTAAAGACATTTATAAATGTTATAAAACATTTCTCTTTCGAATAAGTGCTGTTCTTTTTCACTTTTCGTAAAGCTGCACAACTGTTTTCATGCTGGTTCAGTGGAAAAACAATCAGCATTTACTGCAACCACTTTCTTTTATATTCAGATTATACAGGTTATGTCACATAATATTAGGCAAAACACTCATTACACTCATTTTATGTGCATTGCTTTTGTTGTTGCTTAATGTACAGTAAATGGGCTTGAACATTTTAGAATTTATGTTTATTGGATCTTCCCATTTACCCTGTAGAAAGTGATTATCAAGATCAAGAGCTTGTGTTTATTTATTTATATATATATAAAAGGAATTCATTCTCCAGTTGCTAAAACAGTTCTCTGATCCCAAATTCAGTGTTATTCTCCAGGATTATTCTAAACTCTAACTAAAAACTTGACCTTTTTTTTTTTTTATCTATCACTGTACATGACTGCAAAAATAAAACATCACATGCTAATAACACCTGCCATTTTTACACTTGAACAGGAATTTGTGCCATCTAGAATTTTGCTTGCGAGTGAAAGATTTTGTCTTTCCCAACAGAAAGCTTCTTGGTTTGAAATAAAGTGACTTCTCTGTGAGCTGTGCTCCATACATGGCTACACTACTGACAATAGACTATGAAATTTAGCTGTGACTGCACATCAACCATTAGAAAGATTATAATATCGAATCATTTTCACTTGCATAGCAAATGTAAAGTAGGAACGGAGTTAAAAAAGACATCTTATTGTTAGCAGTTTGTTTATTATGTTGTTCTGCAAGCGCAGTGACCCTTCTGATCCCAGTATACTGCTATGAGGGGGTGGTCATTAAATATCAAATAGGAGATCGTAAAATCTGCAAGGCCTTACACATGGTAAGGTGATCCCTATTACTGCACACCATCATATCATTTACAGTGGATTTCGCTCCAAACAACACATAACGGCAGTAAAACTTAGTAAAATGTGTCATGCTAGCTTATTTTTCAGTGAGTTCCATTGTCAATGCAGCCAGTCTAAACACAGTTACGCTCATGCATTTAAACTCTGTAGGGAAAAGGCCATATTAGTTTCACAGTGGAAAATAAAATGTCACTTCTTAAACTCAGATGGGTGGAGGTGTGATATATAGAGCAAACAATATATGCCAAACTGTTTGAGCTTTCCTGTAGAGCGTTGGCGCTTGCAACGCTAAGGGTTCGATTCATGGTTTCGATTCCCAGGGAAAGCAAGAACTGAAAAGAATGTAAAAATGTAGCCTGATGTCGTCATACTCAGATTCTAGTCAGACTATGAGTCTGATACTGCTCCATTGGGCTGTGATTAAGGGGCGTGTTTCAACCGAATCAGGAAAGAAAATGCCTCTGCACTCAATTGGATAGACCTACAACCAATCAGTAAGGAGTAAGTGACGTATGTTCTTCATTCATCTTTCCTATCGACAAATGCCTCGATCGCGGTTCTCTGTTCCTCTTTTAAAATGAATGCACTGTCGATATCTTCTATAACAGACACGATGGCAGAATCTAAACATCTCAATTCTCCAGCGGCAGTCAAGCGCTCTTTGGTGACGTGGATGATCTTTGATCATCTGTCCTTCATCGTATAAAGCCCACCCTGACAGTTTGATTGGTCCGAACAGCTCTGGTTCGAGCATAGTTGCTCCACAACGGATCAAGTCCAGACCGAACTTCCCGACCTCAAATGTTGTGGGCGGGGCTAAGTTCGGCTGGCATCCAGGCTAGTAAAAATGTGTACCTTGAAATGCAATGTAAGTCGTTTTGGTCTATTTTGGTCAGATCTATATATCTGTCTATCTATCTGTCTGTATGTATGTCTGTCTGTCTATAGTAAAAATAAGAGTTTATTTTTTAAAGGTCCATGAAAAGTAATGAAATAATGAGTTATAGATATTAGAAATTAATCAATCAAATAATCAATCAAAATACTTTAAGACTACATCTGAGCATACAGAAGAGAAAGCAGTTATATATGCCAGTTTTCTAAACAAGCCTTGTGGGGTTGTGGTTGTTCAGTACCCCAAAAAGTTACATTATTGTTTAGAAAACTGCTTTCTCTTCTTTAAGATCTGTACTGTATCAGAGTCATAGAGTCTGTAATAATGGCTTATCACATAAATAGTCTCTGCATATTCAGGATTGTTTCATATGTTGCTGGATTTTCTGGATGTCATATATGGATCAGAGCGTATTCTTTCTAAGTCTTTCAGAGGTGGGGAATACAGGGAAACAGGATACAGGACTTAGATGTATAACAGCAGGAAACAGGTTGAGAAAAAAAAATCCACTCACAGGTGAGTGTCTTTCCGCTTTTTCTCTAAATGATTGTTTTTGTCAATGGCAGTAATTGCAGGAGTTTGGCATTAGCAAACTGCTGGTATAATTACACGCTTCATGAGCAGATGACGTCCATCACTTTTGTATCCTCATCATTTTATCCCAGCGTTCCGGCCGCCCCCTGCCTTCATTAAAGATGGCACCCGGATTGTTTTGCACTTCACTCTGAGTGAGAGTCCTGGCAGTGGCAACATTCACCGCTGTTCTCTCCCACTGTGTCACCTACAGTAGACTCTATTCTGTGCTGCACTGATTACATCAAACACCACACCTCTTATTACACAGACAGAGGTGAAAGAGAACTATGTCCCCACAGGGCCTTCATGACCCTCAGCCTACAGGCAGGTGTTGTGATGTCTGTCTGTCTATCTATCTATCTATCTATATATTAGGGGTGTGACGAGACACTTATCTCACGAGACGAGACACGAGATTGGGTTCGCGAGAACGAGACGAGATTTTGCACAATATTAAATATAGAAATCCTCAATGACAAAATTCATGACTGGAAAAATAGTCTGCAGGTGCATTTTGAAATGTTTTAATTAATCATCTTGTAATGAATGTCATTTCAGTTCTATTTTATGAGTATGAATTATTAAATGCATTGAAGGACAACAATATACACGCACTGTAAAAGGTTGACACAAACTCTTCTCTGGCTTCTCTCTTGTGTGATTTCAGATGAGTCTCTTCATACCTTACTGTACATGAATTATGAGCTTCCAGAACTTCTGATTGAGGCTGTGTGTGACCTCCTAATTGAACTCTTTGCACAAATTAATCATAGAAATAAAAACAGTAGAAATAACAAAAAATGAAATCTTAAGTCTTATTAAGTGCAGACAATAAGTGCAAGTGCAACCATAATCAAAGTACTCTATCAATATTCAAAGTGCAAACAGAGACCAAAACAGAGACCATAGCCACAACTGCACAGTCCAGAGATAGGTTTGATATTGGGAGACAGGCTATTGTATGTATGCAGCCTAATTTGACCGCATCAGGGAGCTCGCGTTTTACTTTCAATTTCGGATTCGCGATCGCACATTGTGTATAGGGAGTGGCGGTGATGAGCCCGCATTCTACAAGATAAGACATTTGTCAGACACTTACACAATTACACAGACACTTGCAGACATTTGCAACACACATCTGTTGCACAATGAATCCTCCGCCATCATCATGCGATCAGTGAACTGTGATTCCTGCTGCACTGTGCGACTGCAACTTGTGCTGGATGAGCAGAGCAGAGCAGACGTTTACAATAGTTTACAATGGTTTTTATTTTTTATAAAAACAGCGAAACGACAGTAATGTAATGTGAATGTTGCGATGCCATATTCTATGCTAATTTCACCCACATGCTCCATCATGGCGATATTACCTGATTCACTCGACGAGAAATCTCGTCACATTTTAGTCTTGCGAGATCTCGTGCCCCGACTATCTCTCATTTTCTGTCTGTCTGCCTGCCTATCTCATTGTCTATCTATCTGTCTGTCTGCCTATCTATCTATCTATCTATCTATCTATCTATCTATCTATCTATCTATCTATCTCTATTTCATTTTCTGTCTGCCTATCTCATTGTCTATCCATCCATCCATCCATCCATCCATCCATCCATCCATCCATCTATCTATAATTTTCTCTATCTATCTCTGTTTCATTTTCTGTCTGCCTATCTCATTGTCCATCCATCCATCCATCCATCCATCCATCCATCCATCCATCCATCTATCCATCTATCTATCTAACACTTCCTCAGTTTGGAATGGAACTATCCAACCAATAGTAGGTGAGGTCTGTTCAGAAAAAACTAGTTTGAAAACCTTATTTTTGTAATTCTGTTTGCTGACACTAGGGGCACAAGAATTACACACATCACCTTTGTAGAATCTGGGTTACACCAACTTTAAAAAAATTTTGAGTAAGGGGTTAACCCATAGGTTCCAATTACTGTAATACTATAGTGTATAAACTGCTATGGACATGTGTTCTGAGATTGTTTTTAGAACTGTATCATAATAACAAATGTGCTAGATTTTAGCTTCATTGTTACATTAATATTACTTTGCTTACATTCTTTAAGACAGTGGTTCTCAACCAGGAGTCTGATGCTTACTAGGGGGTCCTCGGAAGACTTACAAGAGGGCTGCAAGATGATTACAATTATTTTAATTAAATAACATAAAAACATAAAATAAAAATGTACAGTGTGTAGACTAATATATAATCAAATAAAATGTATTTTATATATCCTATTGTATTTATTTGAAGAACATGCAATTGTTAAAACGCCTTGAATCATGAAAGTAATCACGTTTAATTATAAAATCAAAAACAAGCAGTTTTGCCAGAATAAATAACTTTTCATCCAATATTGTATACTGGGCTTTAAAAAGGAGAATCACTGCTTTAAGATTGTAGTTTTTCTAATGCACAGTCTGAAAGAGCCCAGTGCTGTGACACTTGAAACAAGATACTCCCTTTTAGCAGTTGGAATTCCCATTATTGCGAATTATTGTCTCGGCCAGTCTGTTGACCAACTTCACTGTCTGCAACTACTGTCTCTCACCAGTAAACCTTTGCCCTTTCCTGCCACTCAAAACATTCAATTTACTCTTTGTTTGCACAGAAAACAATGAAAAGCCCCAAACGACACAAAAAGGGTTGGTGGGGCATAACTGGGCATGGGAGTTTGTGTCAGCGCAGGGGATAATGTGCTCCATGTGTTGAAATCCGACACTGTGCATTGAGGCACAGCAGTACGCAGAAGCACACTGGTGATGGAAGGCTTCCTCCTGAGCCATCGACATGGGGCCAAAACATGCAGTAACCCCTCTCCTCTACGCTTACTCTCGCACCCCCTCCAAAAGTCCTATAACTGGACCTGAGAAGCACTAAAGGCCAGTGATTTAGAGCTGCCTGTCTGAGTTGAGCCACAGAGCAGCTTAGTATAGCATGATAGTTTTCCTCTTCATTATGACATTCCCAGTTGCCTCTTAAATGTGCTCATCCTGAGAGATGGTTCTGGAAGGATCTTCAATGTAATTTACTCTCCCCTTGTGGGTTTTTCTTCTTCACATTCCGACTATTTCCTCTTTACCCCACTGAGCATTCAGTAACTTCCTCTGTTTTGGTTTTGCTGACTCAAAGAAGTGACAAATATGAGCCCAGTTAACCCATACACAAAATAAATATATTGTGTCAAAAGGAGTGTCAAAAATATATGTGGCATATATTCCAAATGCATTGAAATATATTTGCATTGTTGTTCACTTATATTTATCATTTTGAAATATATTCTGAAATATAACAAAAATATATGATGTTAAGTGTGAAATATATTTACATATATTTAACTAAAATATATTTATTGGGCCAATTTCAAATATTTGCATATATTCAAAAAATGCTGGCACCGAGAATACTGTATTATGTGAGTTATACAGTAGTATATAAAGAATAATATGTGTCACACCAATGCAGAACTACTTTTTAACTTTTCATAATTTCTTCTCTACATGGAAATCTTGGCCAAGTTTTCCATGACAATGATTACAGTCCCTCTTATAATCACATTATGTCTGTGCAGCAAAGGCAAATGAACTGTAATCATAGCTCCCGAAGTAAAAGATGGAGGTTTCAGCCTGTCACTCAGGACAATAGTGTGGGCTTGGCCGTCCATGGATTTCTTGCAGATCCAGCTAATCCACCAGAAACACGTGGATGGGTTTTAATTAGAAACAGCCGGACTGGATCTGTTCCCAAAACTCAGTCAGAATTGATTTACAAAGTTGTGAACATTTAGCAGGCATGTGTGTCTGCCTGAAAGTAAACGTTTGAGCTTTGTCAAATATTTAGAGAAATGTTTTACTTTCTTTCCATGTGTGATATGAAAGCTCTTTGTATTTATATTGGTTTCATGTTGCTTTGAAAAAACGATCATTTTTAAGATACATTACATGTGTCATGTGGTGAAACCCTGAAGTAACACCTTGAATAATGAGTGTAAGAGTACACATCTTATTATTTCAAAACATTATAATATATTGTTAAGGGTAAAAAGTTGGTCGCACCACATGACTTGGTCGGAAAAACTCTCTCAAATATTTATAATCAGTTTTGTGAAAACTTCTTCTGAGAAATATTATGCCAAACTATTTAAGAAAGTTTTATTTTCAATAATAAAATTATTTTAGTTAGGATTTCTTTATGCTTCTTTCGGGACTATGGAAGCCCATTTTGGGAAAAAAGACAAAAAAAGTGAAAATTTGCCTATGACATACTAAATTATAACAGTTGAAACTGACAAAAAGTCAAAATAATAAGACAATTATGAAATATTAAAATATATTTTTTAAAAAAGTCATCATTATGAAAAAAAATGTCATAAATATCTTGGTATGTCATAATTTTGACGTTTTATGTCATATATATGAATTACCCAAGCCTGATTTTTTTTTTAGAAATAGGCTTTCATACAGTTGTATCACCTGGATATTTTGATTTCATGCCTGAAAACAAATTAAGAGAGAAATTAAAAATATACTTATCATAAAAGTGGTATATTCACACTATTGTATGTATGAAGTGACTAAGATTATAGTTCTCTGTGGACATTGCCAGCCCTTTCGAAAGTGACATTACCTTTCCAAGCGGCATCACCTGAAATCTGTTTCACACACTCATTGCAAGCCTCATGACGGATATGGTTTATTGCATGGAAACAGCACGCGTGTTGCAGGCAGTCCTGCATGTGCAAGCATATGTGAGGCAAGAAAACAGACAGAGGGAAGGGCAGATGGATAGAAGCTCTGGCGCCTGGCTCCGCTATGTGGCCACAACTCCAGATGTACTCCGTCTTTGGATCTACAGATCCCACCCACACAAAAACACACACACACACACACACACACACACACACACACAGACAATGGTCCCAAAACAGAGGCCAGCCTGCTCACTCAATCCACAAACGCACCCACCCTCCACGTGACTTGTGCACATGTGCAGCTCATTCAGATGACTGAATTACAACAGCAGAGTCTCATAAAAACATCAGACCCTCCAAGAATGAACTGATATATGGCATCATATTAGTTCAAACGCTGATGACCTGCCATGATAAGACCTTCCCTATTAGCGAATATGACACGCTGCCTGCGGATTGGATTAATTGGAGGTCTGCCTTTATAACCTTAATTCTGCTGCCTAATTATAGGCCAACGTTTCTGATTTAAGTGTAATTATAAATGTAGGGAAGCCCATTTCCATCTCCCCGGCCCCCCATTCATTGTTGTCACAGGCAACGGATTAATGCAATTAAAATCTATTGTTTCAAATCTTCCCCCCCCATTCAATTACTCATGCCCAACTGGCAGTTTCTGTCTGGTAGCCCTGGGCATGAGTGTGGGTGACATTTAGATACACTGTCATCTCACATTAGACCAAGATTACCACTTATTAATTCATTACAATATGAAAGCTTGTTTACTTATTGTCAGTTTTGGTTCCTGGAAGGTTTCTTTTGCATTGAGTAATCCGCATAGACCACGTTTGATTGGAGATGTGCTGCATAATTGTGAGCGCCGTATCTCAACATCATGTAATCTTAGTTGTCGTTGTCTCTGAGCGAGAGAGCAGCCAGGGGGCTAAAATGACAGCCAGACAAACGCAGTCAGTGTTGGTTTATTTTGACGCTAAAATGCTGTCTGCTATCATCCGTCTGCACTGTGACACAATGAAATAGCTGTACACTTCAACGTCCACGTGGACTGACAACATATGGCACCGAAACACAGGAGGGCCGAGGTAAGGATTGTTCTCATTAGATTCTCTTTACTGCATGACATTAATGATATTTTAAAAATGTGTAGCAAATACTACAAGTACAATGATTATATACTTTATATTTAAATAATATATACACACTTAAATCAAATATCTTTGTTTTGTTTTGAAGGGGAAATGTGAAAATGAAATGAAATTCATATGAAGATGATGCCAATGAAAATGGCATTATTGTCATAGTTTTTACAATTTTCTTATTAGGAAATAAAATATGACCTAGACATACTCTTGACAGCCTGTGTCAGATTCACCTGTAAATAGAGTCTTGTCTGGAAGTGTTTGGTGGTCTCCCTCAAGAAATACAGTAAAAGTTGTGCTAAGATTAAGAAAAATGGAAAGCGGGATGTTGGGGGTCAGCCAACACAAGGCCTTGTAAAACGCATTGTTCTTCATCAGCATGGCTGTCTAACCACAGCAGCCCAGACGACAGCACAAGAGTCTGTCAACAAGCAATACATAGCAGCCAGAGAAAGAGTCATGTGACATCAAACACTAACCCAAAGGAGACTATTATTCATGCTCGGTTTTTTAAACGAGGGAGGGTTTGTCTGTCATGTGGCTCCAGTTCAATAAAATATGTAAACAGAGCCAATATTCCTCGCTTGTAACTATAAAGTGCAACGCGGTTTACTTACCCCTTTACTTAAGTTTAAAGCGTATCTTTTAACAAGCAATAACTAAATTTAGATTTGATAAAGACAGCATTACTTATGCTGACGCTGAATGTGCCAATAAATGTTTCAAGCCAGTTTTACTGTGTATCCAAGAAAGTATTCAGCGTGGCAAGCTCTGTATAGTCTATAACTGAATTCTACGTTCGACGTAGATCTAGGCTATCAGAAAGGGCCAAACTCAGCAAAAAAAACAAAACAAACAGATATTTAAATATGACTTTCTGAAAGTAAAAGAGCCGCTGTATTCCCAAAGCCTCTTAGACTCTTGTAGGTTTCCTACTGGAAAAGTAATTCAGCTAATAAGCTGAAGAGTCTGAGTGTATTCGTTTTAAACCTATGGGGCAAACCCTTGGCCAATAAATGTCAGCTTTGTGGAATGGCTTAGACCCAGCAACAAAACATTGATTGTTTCCAATTGGCAGGATTCCTTTCCCTCAGACAAGGACCCGGCCAATCAGAAGCAAGCTTGACGGAAAAGAGTCTCCTCACCCTGGCAACCGCTTCTCTCTACCTTTCCCTGTTGGCAGGTTTTCTCACAGGCAGACAGTCATAACAGCACGTGCTCTCAACTGTGACTCGTCATTTCTTTAACATGAGGCGGTAACTGCTTTCTCTGCCTCTCTGAAAGAAAAGATTTTCCATGGATTTTTCAGGCAAAGAAAAATTATTTGTTGAGTGGGACATTATCAAACTTTATGAGCACAATCTCCACACTGATTCAATTCATCATAATGTATGGAAATAGTAACAGCAGGTTTAGATTATCTCTGTTTTATCTGCATGCATTGTTCCTTTACCTTTATTTTATACATTTATTCATTTGGATTTTATAGTGTTTTAAATAGCAACATTCACTTACTTTTTTAACCTTTAAAATGTTTTTTATTATTATGTTATAAAAATTATTATTCATATTTTTTATTGACCTTATTTTTTTCCATGGTTTCCCTCCATTGTTTTAAAACAAATGAAGATTAGAACAAGGCAAAGACGGTCTGGAGTGCACTCAGTGTTATTTGATCTGTGGCACAGACAATCATTTGACACAACAGAGGGAGGTGCTGAATATTCTCACACAGACGCATCTAGTGGAAACCGTCAGTGCTGTAATACGCATACAAAAATTACAGTCCAAGCTTAGCAGTTTCATAGCGAATGTGTTGACTGTCATGTTAAAACTACTCTCCGATAAGCTGTGCGAGCGGTGTGGAGAGGTCAGCTGTGAAGTGTTCATGCATAATCTTCCGCTGACCATCTGTTGCAGAATTTCCACTCTCACTGTTTGTTTGGCCTCTTTTTAATAACTAAATCTGTGAGCTTTTATGAGAGAACAGACAAATGGCATTCATACAAACCCCAGGTGCCAAAATCTTGCTTACAAGCAAAACTACTAGCCATATATAAAACCATCTATACGTAAAAATATATAGATTAAAAGTCAATGACACATTTTGATAAAACAATTAAATCATATATATGTATATAAAAGCCCCATCACTTTTAAGTACCTATAGTTTTTTGTGGATGTTAAAATTCTGCTTTCTCAGCTTAACATGTATGCAGAGACAAATTAAAATAAGCTTCTTCCATTTTCAAGACAGTTCATAGCTGTGTGGTTTGAATGTCCCAAGCAGCTTTGGCTCAACCGATGGCATGATTTTGGGGAAACCTGTTTAAAACAGTCTCTTTTTTTCAAGTTCATTTTTTGAACATATCGTTGTTTTGATAGCAAAAAATAAAATGGGAAAATATATTGTTAATATTTATTGTAAAATATTTATAACCATATTTTAGTTATTTATTTTGACAATTTGTACAATTTAAAATCTAAATATTGTCTAAAACATATTTTAAAAACATAATATAAAAATAACAATTATTGCCAAGTAGTGAAGATTTAAACAAAAAATATACTGTTTGGAAAATATATTTCTTTCAACCATGTTGTTAACAATTACAAGACATATTTACAGTTATATTTAGGCAAAGAAACATGATGTATGGGTGGTGATGTTAGTGCCACAGAAATTACACACTTCACCTTTAAATAGATATTTCTAACAATAAAGTAAAAAGAGTTGTTAAGTGTCTAAAGAAATACCTGGAAATGTTCCCAACATAAAAAAAAAAAAAAAAAAAAAACAGTTTTACTGAAGCGCAGCGTTTTTCCGTTTTACTGATATCCCTCATTTGACGGCTTGAAAGGGCAAATCTCTTTTGTTGGCAGTGAGGAAAGGTGCTATAAAAGAGAGATCTAACAGAGATGTTTTGGTTATGATGAAAGTGTGTGTAATAGGATTAGCACAGCTTAGCAGTCGAAGCCATGATGTGGTTACAACAGCGTATCGCAGTCCTGGGGTGAGCGCTTCAGAGCTTGACCTCTGACCTTGCCAAATTATAATGGTCGAATCTGACTGCGCTAAATGAAACGGGGTATAAATAACACTTTAAAACAATGATGATCATCAGCTGCACCTGACCTGACTTCAGAATCTTGACAGCAGCATTTATGAAATTATGGAATTTAGACAGACAGATGACAAGCAAAACTGTTTCAGTAATCCTACTTGATCTAATTTAGTCAAAAACAGTATCGTCTCTTCTGAGACTGAAAATACATAAACTCCTACTCCAACAGTTTTCTGAAATATGTCTCATTATGGAAGTAACACATTGTGAAAAATATTTACATGAATGTCACACATGGCAGGCAGCTACAGATACAGCTTTCTATCGGTCCAAAGCCAATATGCGTGGGCTTTATGTCAGTAGTCTCTCATCAGTTTTCTGAGTCTCGGCTCAGCCTGGATACAGTATGCATGTCCCTTCCTGTCAGGCCAGATTAAAGGCCTCTCATTCACATCAACAGTGCACTCGAAATCTAAAGCCTAAACACTAGAATTCCCACTATTAACTTCCAGGACATTCCTGTTCAAGGGATTTAGGGTCAAATGGAATACTGTAGTATGAGGGTTATGGCCTGGAAACTGCTTAATTCAGAACCACTACAGCAAAAAATACAATTTTGTCAGATTAATTTTTCATTGGAGCTCTATGTTAGGCATTCAGGGGTCTTTAAAAGAAGTATTCTTGAACTAATCTCTGTATTTAGGCTTAGAGTTACAAATGTGTGCAGTGGGTGACATGCATGAGAGACAGCATTCCAAGCTTGTACTGTTTAGTAATAGTTTACTGTATTACATCTGCAAATCAATAACTGAAATTATTCTGCTCAGATCACATGTATGAGATCCATATCTATATACAGAAAGCATGCCCACTGACCCACTGTGAACAAAAATGGAAAGATTCTGATTGGTTGGCTTTATGTAACTTCCAAGAGACAGGGTTTTTACCAGTCTGCTTGGTGGAAACGCTGGTCTAAATATTGATAATATCATATATAATATCTATAATCTACATATGAGAGATCTAAAGATCAGTGAGCAGAAAAAAGTCTTTAGCGAATGGCGTTAATCACTCAAATTTCATGGTTTGCACCACATTTAGTTGTGATACCATGTAGGCCTATAAATAAATAAGTGATATAAATTAATATTTCACATAATATTTACATTCAGATGTAGTTATTTGGGTTTATTGTTCACGATATATTGTTCACTTCCATGTTGATTCTGACTTCAACATGTGACGTAGCAATAATGAACGACGACTTCGAGGAACGAGTTAACACATTAACATTTTTTGAACATATGAATTTGAACTTCGTGATGTTCGTGAAGTATGTTCTATATAGTATGAATATGGGTAATATGAATACAATTCGGACGTACTAAATGCACCATGTTGTTATTGTCACGTGACCTACAGTACCAGCATCAGTTGCGTTGCTACAGTTCCATTCACAAATCCCCTCTCGTGACCTCATGGGATAGTAGAGTGTAGGGGTGTGACGGTTAGTATATAACCGTGAGACCGACGGTTATAGTTGAACACCGTCATTAGATCTCTATAACCGCCAAAACCGTGTTATTAAAATATTTTTACAAACATTTTTTATCATAGAGAATGTTTAAATACTAATTAAAAACAAATATTAACAGTCTGTGTTATTAATGGTCTACGTCGTTTCCAACTGTATTTGATTCTTTGCCAAGTACGCTACCCCTTGACCGACCGCCAATCATTTGAGATAGAAATAAAAGCTATGATATAGCCTAGTGATGTGCCATCATTATGAGATTTATTAAACAAATGAAAAACATTTGCAATAATAAACATTAGCAATGAACATTTGCAATCGGGAGACATGGTTTTTACCACTTAAAGGGATACTTCACCTCTGGGAAGATGAATGTGTATTTAAAATAGGTCATTTAAGTAGAAGAAATGTGAAGAAATTTTTGAATTTGGAGCTTTCTAGACTGAGAAAAGCCAGAAAATGTATTTTTGGCTCATGTGGATGAAAGACAACAACTCCCAGAATGCACTTGCTTCGCTGCCTTAGGAGGCCACGCCTACCGGTAAGAGTGCGCACTAGTTGAAAACAACAAGGCTTAGCCTACGTGATGAGTTTGCCAGGGATCTCTAGAGATCGCCCAAAATGTCCGGGATTCGGCTTTTGCGTTCTACAGTTGCCATTCATTATGTTTACTGTGGCGAGCAGAACGAGGCTGACGGCCGCGGGAGAACGACGCGAGGCCGGTGTTATTGAGACGCGCCGGGTCTCGCATCTCTCACGGAGGAGCGGGAATTTTCTTAGCAAGGGTAAAACGCACATCAACCGATCACTTGTTTAGCGTTCATGTAAACACTACATTCAGATTCACCAATCGGAATGAATTCAATTAGATTGAAACAAAAGGTGAGCTGCATGTAACGTTAAACAATGAATGGCAACCGCAGAACGCAAATGCTGAATCCCGGACATTTTGAACGATCTCGCCCGCCGGACAAGTCCGGGAAAAGGAGGATGGTTTTCCCTACTTACTCAGCTTTCTCCTACTATTCAGCTTTCTCCACAGAACAAGAGCCTGCTAGCTTAGCTTCCAAAGAAAGACGGCTGACACTGTGTACATTCTGTGAGTGAGATCCCTCCCTGTATGGGCGGGCTGAAAACATGCGGAACAACACCATCTACTGGCTGTAGTCTTTAGCCTCTGGCCAGAAAATCCTCCGATGACGCAAAATGACGATTTTTGCGTCATCGAAGGATTTTTTCCAGACAAAAAATACATAAATCTCTTGTCTCAGGGGGATATGAGGGTGGAAAGCACGGTAATTCGAAAATACTACAGGTTTTCTACTAATACAAAGCTTAATGCTAAATCCTGAAGTAACCCTTTAATGAAGTTTTGTTTTGTAAATCGTCAGACATGATTTTTACCACTTCATTAAGTTTTGCTTTTTAGAAAGCCTTTCTTTAAAGCGAATTTCGTTTTGTACAAATTGTATCTTAATTTTAATAAATGTTTCATCAACCAATTGCATGTATTTAATAAATAAATACAGGAGACAATATAATAACCGTGACACGGAGGCTCCGATGCACCGCGTTCACTTGCATTGCATTGTGAAGTTGAACTAGAGCGCATCTCATCGTAAATGAATGAAACTCAGCGTAGGCTATGCCTCATACATTAGCATTAAATATCTTTGCTGTATCCTTTCTAGAACAGACAAGGGCTTTCTTGCGGCCCGCATCAGCAGAGCATTGCATCGTCCATAGACCGCAAAACAATCAGCGGATGGCGGGCGGGTGCGGCTTTGAAATCTGGTCAAAAAACATTGGTGCGGATGATGAGTTTTGTGATGCGGTTGCGGATGAAATAATACAACATCCGCGTATCTCTATTGATAACAACATTGAACACTACACAAATATAAATTTTATTCAAAATAAGTTGTCCTATAACAGACGAACGTCGCAACAAGGACGACAGTTATGTTACGAACCGTCACATTTGACTCACGTCATAACCGTCATCACCAATTCTGAAACCGGCACACCCCTAGTAGAGTGTCCATCGAATGCGCACTTCAGAATCTCGGCGGAAGTAGCCTAGTAGGTCATGCAGGGAGACATTCTCAGACATTCAACATGTTCATTCAGCAAAGACAAGTGCCGAACAATGCCAACAGACACCATGTGGGGCAACACACCTCAAAAGCGCTTCTCCTGATCCAGGTATATGAAGAAAACGGTGGAGCATTTAGAGTCCATTTATGATAATTGACATCACAGAGTTTGCTGGTATTTTGGTACCGATGTGTGAATGGTTTCTTACCAGTAAAAAGATGGAACTCGGTTTCTTGTGTGAACAGCCCATTTTTATACTATTTACCGGAAATCTGGTAAAAAAAGAATTTACGGTAATTTACTGGGTTTAATGTGTGAAAGGGACTATTTACACAAATTTACCCACAATTTTGTGTGAACAGGACAGTTTGAGAATTACACCTGTTGTGTAAAATACTGTTGTGAGTCCCAAACTTTGAACACTTTGAACAACCTGTCCTTCGTCTCTTACCTCCACATCATAACTCTTTCCATCTCCTCACAACTCTGAGAGCAACACGAACCTTACACAACTTCTGTTCTGACCAACAGTTTCCTGGCTCAGGAGAAACAGCTCCTAGTTTAGCATGAAAAGACACATTCATCGATGCGTCAGTAAGGCACATTTTCCATGAGTTACAGTTCATTTTCAAAAAAGGTAGAGGGGATACACACTGAGAGGAGGTCAGAAATTATGAGCTTAAGTACTGCAATTCAATTTATTCTATAATCTAAAATGAGAGCTCAGTGATGCATCTCCTGCATTCAGCTTTTGTGAGGATGAAACTCATGCCCACAGGCTGTGATAATGCCATCCTGTCTCTCATACCCAAATAAAGCGCCCTCCATTAAGAGCAGAGAGCATGACTGACGCAAACTTACAGAAAAAGACATCATGTCTGCTCTCAGAAAGCCTGCGCACGAATTCAGCTTCACAAAAGCTGCGTCGATGTACACTAGTGCGTAATCGTTCTGTTGTTTGTGGATAAAACATCAAGTCAATGTCTATTCTTATCTGAGAGAGGGGAAGAGACAGAGAAAGTGAGTCATGCTCATGGGACTAAGTGCATATTGTAGTTTTACTCGTTTTGTCAGGACTTTTACGTCAAACATGTTGTGCATAACAATTGTAAATTTATGCATGCTGCCTTCGCTCGCATGGTGAACAGTGTTGACTCTCTGCACTGTTTGGTAAAACCCAACAAAATGTAATTATTAAGAGAATACATTAAAAATCAATGTTGAAAATTCTGTTCTTGCCTCGAAACATACACTGACATTAAAAAAATACAACTAGCAATAGAGAGGCCAAAGTTCATTAGTGCACCTTTAATATTTACATGAATGCATTTGGCTGATGATTTTATCCAAAGCAACTTACATTGCATTCAAGGTATTGTATCAGTTCTTGTTTTCCCTGAGAATCAAACCCATGACCTGGCCGATGTTAGCGCTGTGCTCTACTGTTTGAGCTGCAGGATGGCATAAGAAGACATTGAGAATTTAAAATGATCAGTCATTAATTCATCTACAGAATATTTTTTCAGGAACAACTTGCACAGCAAAGACTTAGGGTGCTATCATACACCCGGCGCAATACGGCGCGACGCAAGTGTTTTTTACTAGTTTCAGCCCGACGCAGTTATCATTTTCACGTCCTACGCCACGTTGTTTAAATAGCAAATGCATTTGCACCCATTTGTGCGCCCATGGGCTGGTCTGAAAACGAAGTGTGTTCAGGTGCATTGTTGGCGCGTTGCTATTTTGAAGCAACAGAAATAGACTGTGCCATTGACCAACTGAAACCTGGTCTAAAGTCAATGGCGCAATATTTTTTTGTTATTTAAAGAGCGCGTTAGTAATGTGCGCCTATAGGCGGGTGCACAACGCGAGTACACTCAGCTTACTGGCAAGCGCAACTGGCTTTTAAAGGGAATGGGAGATGAGACTCTGATTGGTTTATTGCACGTAACGCCCAAAACACACCCATAAGAGAATAGAGACAACCCTTTTAGACCATGGGCACCGACCATTTTTCCCGTCGTTAAATTAGCAAAAGTGGACTCAGACACGCCCTAGACCATGCACTTAGACCGTTAAAATAGGGCCCATTAAGTGCCATAATTTTAAATAAGATGCACATGGACCTCAACAACGGTGACAACTGACAAACATCAAGTAACTGACAACAAATTAACAGTGACAACAAAACAACAACAGCATAAATAAAGCAAAACAACAATCCTATTATAGTAACAGCATCATTTATTCATGCTGCAATGCTTGTTTGGGGCTCACAAACCCTTAACAAATCAGCAACATTCTATAATATGATATTGTTTATTTAGAGAACTCTTTTAGGATAGTCTGGATAACATTTAGTTTAACACAGTTTTATGTAACATAGTAGGCTACAGTTAGTTTTTATATTTTGAAAGTAGGCCTATTTCAAGTTTATGCTGAATGAAATGTACCAGTTTGACTGTTCTGTCTAGAAACACACCTCCTTCAGACCGTGTTTATCTGTGAGGTAGTGGAAACTCTCACGTGCATGTTAAATACTGGCACCTTTGGTGAAAGAGAAAACGGATAAATTGAGCGAGGGAGAGAGAAAGAGATGGAGAAAGGGAAACTGAAATAGAAAGAGATCTTGACCCCCTGTTCCTGTCACACTACAGGACGTCAACTTTGATTTGAACATCCTTTGAACTTCTATTTCAAAGCGTTTTAGCATCCAAGGACAGCAGCAAACCATGACCCTTCTGAAAGCATCCATTTTTGGAAGCAGATGAAACTCCAATTATATGCTTAATTTACATATTACACAGTCGGCCCAATGAAAACATTTCTGTTACCGAGATGAATGGAGCGCCGTCAGGTCAATCTCCCATCAACCATCTAGCAACCATATAGAACACCACTGGAACCACTTAGTAACCCCCTAGCAACTATCCAGAACAGCCTACAGCAACTGCACAGAAACATGCTAAAAACCACACATAATACCTTAGCAAATGCATGGCAAGACCCCGGCAACTATGCAGAACATGCATTTTGACGTTGAGTGTTCCACAGACAAGCACCTCTCACTTTTTTTTTTCTCCAAAAATATAAAAACTGTAGGCTAGTTGCATCTTTTGCTTTTTCAGTGATTGTAGGGAAGGGGAAAGAGCCTGTATTTTGGCTCTGTAAAAAAGGAGAAAAAAATACATCAATATAACAGCTTCCTAAATATACCAAAATAATCCACAACTAGGATATCCACAACATGGATGTTACTTGAGAATTATTTATATAGCCTACTATTATAATACACACATAATTTTCATATTTAATTTTTATCAGTTTTAATTCGACTCTGTTTTAGTCATTTTGTTCTGTTGTCATCTTTTTATGAGTTTATAAAGGACTGTGTTGTGTAACTCTCTAGCAGTTAAAAAACGAAACTGCATGTAGGCTACTTTGAGGAAGAAAATAAACTCACAACAACCATAACAAACAACAACAGCCTTCAGAATAGATAATGCTTCGATGATAATGACTGAACTCTGTTAAAGAGCTACTAATATCTGTTCAATAAAATACCTTACTCACCAGTTGAGTGATAAAAACACCATCTCTGCTTCACTTTCACAACATTTCAAATCCCTCAATTCTCGCCATCTCCGAAAAGCCAAGCCAATGTTGATTCTTGTTTTACTACGAGCTCTGTCTAGTTTTATTTTTCTTCTTCTTCTTTTTTTTTTTTTTCTTTCGTTTTCGTTTTTTAAAACCCCGGAGGTTCGAGATTTGCCGTGTCAACATTTCTCGCTCCTTGAGTACGTATATGATGAGACATGCACGGGCGAATGACGTGGTCTATGTATTTCCCGCGAAAACCGCCATCAGAAAAAAAAACATCCTGTCAGGTCTAAAATATAAATACTTATAACAGGCTTATCATAGTTAATCAGGGTGAGACAAAAAAAAAAAAAACGCTATGGAAGAAGGATTGATGATGTATTGATTTATTATTATTTTAAATAAGTTACATAACAGTAGGCCTACACAATGTGGGCTATGTGTATCTAACTTATTAGTTTTTTCAGTAAGTTTTCAAATTTCAATTTTTTTTAAAATAATTATATTTCAGTTTTATTTCAATTGATACAAGCAATTAATAGTTTTAGTTTACAATATCAAAATAGTTAATAACAAAATTTATATCTTACAATTTGACTTTATTTCTCCCTTTAATCTTTATCTTACAATCACTTTTTAATTTTTTAATTTTTAGGCTACTGTGAGAAAAAGAATGGCTTCTACAAACAACGTGCAGGAAACGGACACAAGTTGTTTATTTTTCTCAAAATAATTACTCAAATCAATATTTAATTTAGTTATTTGATCTGCCATTAATACACACTATTTGTATAGGATACTCAGAACACTCTTCTGTTAGCTTATGCTAAATTAATATTTTCAATATTCTTTCGAATATTTGTCATTATTATAAATACCCATTGACAGTGAGTCAGAAAACAGACATCCCATCCTTCTCCACACAGGGCTCAAGGGACTCATTCAAACTAGCACACACCACTCATTAACATTTTCTGATGTGTAGCTTGCCGAGAGTCTCACCTAGGTTAACGTAAACAGAGTTTAGTCCTTCAATTTGAGAGAGAGAGGCTTTATTGTTGACTTACTGCATCAGTGACACACAGAAAGAGCGCTGAGCAGTCTATAGCTGGGCTCTGTGCCACACGTGACTGTTCCACTCCGAATGGCAAACACGTATGAGCTAATGTGTAATTAGATGTTACTATTTTCACTATTTTCACTGAACTCTGCCCTAGATGAGCACAGGGCTGCTGTTTGAACTCCCTGTGCCAGGAAACTTAGGGGCCATCTGTACGGCTTTGGGTTATTGCAGTTAACTTTAAATAACTCTGTGTTCAGCATTGCTGTGGAAAACGATACGGCTGGAGAAACTTACTCAGAACACTCTCAAAGCCACACTTTCATGAAATATGTAAATATGATTTCCTAAAACACAAAGTTTGCACATTCAACTTACCTTCACATCCACATTTCAAATATATAACTTTTTAAAAGAGTTCCAGTTTCTTAACATGTGCATGTCACCTTTCACAGTGAAATTAGAATTTTATGTTATACATTTATATCTGATATTATATACAGTTATATATAAACAAAATAATTATAAATATGAATGAGTATAAAAAATGTAATAAAGAAACTACACATTTTTTAAGACCATTAAGAATTTTTCTATTGTGACATTATTTTAATTAAAAAACGCATTTTCACTCAAATTCTTATTACTGTAATGTGGCTATTTTATTTTATGTGGATATTTATAGGATTTTTATTTATAATTCCCATCGTTCTCAATGTTGATTCTCATTTGATCCTAATTGATTAATTAGGATCCTCATTAATTTCTAAATGTTTGTTTCAGATTCTGGTGGTAAAATATGACCTGGATGGTTGAAAATATTGGGTTTGGTAAGATTTAGAAAAATGTTTTTGAAAACATTATTTTATTTGATCAAAAATAAAGTAAAAACTGTTATATTGTGAAATATATTTCAAAGTCTAATTTATTCCAGTGATGCAAAGCTGAATTTTCAGCATCATTACATCATTTTAATTTGCCGATTTGCTGCTCAAGAAACATTTCTTATTATTATCAGGGTAATATTTTTGTGGAAACTGAGATTAATTTTTTCAGGATTTTATTTGAAATAGAAATCTTTTGTAACATTATGAATGTCTTTAATGTCAATTTTGATACATTTATTTGCATACTTGCTGAATAAAAGCATTAAAATCTTTAAAAAAATCTTACTGACCCCAAACCTTTGAATGGTAGTGTATACATGACCCTTCCACATATTTCAAACAAACCTTTAGGTCTCAACACAAAGTTTTTGAAGCCTGTTTCAGGGTTGGCCTGTCTTAACTGCACAGCTTTTCTCCTCTGGGGGACTTGTGAGAAGCCTTTATATGCCTTCTTTTCTCCAAAAACTCCCATACACCCATACAGAGTCCAGAGAAAACATCTGGCACGACATCAAAGTTGAGCACGTGTCTGCTTCACTTCCTCCCCTTCATCTCTGGGGGAGATCAGCACATGTGAGGGCAGAAATGAGATTCAGCCCCCTTTCACTTATTGTTAAAACAAAGCAATAAAAAAAAAAAAAACTGTGCAGACTTGGCACTAGTCATGACTGCTTGCAAATGGAGTGAATGAAATAAAAGCTGTGACATGAGCCATTTCAGCCAAACTGTATCTGTAAAGACCTTTAAGGGTTTCCACACCTTTTCACCAATGCATTTCCAGTGGTTTGTGATCACTGAATTAAGTTTTTCTGAATCGTTTCATAGAGATTGCACTCCAAAGGAGCAGCTGATGCAATATTTCAGAGCTAAGTGCAACAAGACAATGTATATTCACAACAGAAGTTTCCATTTGATAACTTTTCCAGACCCAACTCTCTGTTATTCCCAATCCCAAACGTGGGAACTTTGACTGTACATCATTTTATTAGATCTTACTGTGGACACTGTTCACACTGTCAATCCAAATCAGATTATTTGTGTATCCGATTGGAATCTGATCTCAATTATTGTGCCCACACTGTGTATCGCACCTGTTCAAATGGCGCTCTTTTCTTTTTCGGAATATCTGCATTGGTATATGGCAAAGACGTTGGTAGGCATATGCCCAAAACAACAACACCAACGCCAACATGGAGGGGTTTCCAATACAGATGTTGTCTTATTTACAACATGACAATGTAGACGCCGCGATGGACTAGGCTACAACGTCTGTGGCAGAACTGTATAGGAGGCTGGTATGCGTGGCTTTATTCCATGCTGTTGTTTCCGCTGATGGTCTCAAAATTCAACATGTCTCCATTATATTGTAATTTTTTACCCAACAGTCACTTTGAAACAACGCAAGCTTGTTTCTACAGCGACTTTCAGCATGTTTCCTATAACAACTTTCGACATGTTTACGTTTTACTTGCCGTGGAAAGTCACATAAACCACGCGAAATCCGATCAGATCAGTCAGACTGAAAAGGATTTCCAGAAATGGGATTTGAATAAGATATCAAATCACATAAGAATGTAGCTCAAGACGGATTTGTAAAAATAAAAATAAATCACAATTTCATGTGATTTTTTGCCGTTCACACTTTCTAAATCTGATCGTATTTCAATCAGATATACACATAGACGAAATTGGATTTGTACTGACAGTCTCAACGAGGCTTATGGAAAGTTTATAAAGTTATTTAACCTAGTTCAGACTGTCAGCCCAGATACGATTTTTGTGCATATCCAACTGAAATCCCGTTTCGAGCTACATTCATATTTGAAATCGGATTTCACGTGACTTTCTCAAGCCACGACGTAAACATGCTGAAAGTTGCTGCAGAAACAAACCCAGACAGCAACATAGTGTCGGCCCAGATCCGGCCCACATCTGGTTAGAGCAGTCAATCAATTAGAGTGGTCAGACTAAAACAGAATTCCAGAAATCTGAATGTAGCTCAAAATGGATTTGTAAGCGTATTATTTGCCGTTCACACTTGAATATGATTGGATTCCAATCAGATATGCACAAAAACTGGATTTGGACTGACAGTCTGAACAAGGCTTATCGAAGTTAGTTGAGACTAAATTGGAGAATATGCTGTTCTTTTTTGGTCAACTGTGGGCTGTTTCTTCTACAAAAGCTTTGTGTTGCTGGTCTTGTGTGCGGCTCCTGAGGGATCGGTAAACATTTGCGACTGCGGGCCATGTAAACTTTGAGATGCCGACAGTCACGTGAGACAAACTGAGAGCTCAGAGGGGTTTTCCAGCAACATTTAAGAGACGAAACCTGATCAGAGCAGACCTTGTAGACATTGTTTTATTTCAAGTGATATTTGACAAGCAATCATCAAATCAACATATAAAAACATCTGCACCATTTCTTGTCAAGCTTATGTCATGGCGCTTTAAAATAAATACTTCTTCAAGAGGAAATAATACAGACATAATATGCAAAATCCAAACCAGACAAAACAAAATGACTGAGAAAATGCCACAGAGGTGAAACATAAAAAGGGTCCATAAAACGTCAATGTACAGCCCCCGAAACTAATCGTCAAAAAGAGTTGTAGAAAACATCTGAAGTACTTTGTAAAATACAGAATCTTAGCAAAAATGTCTTTTGTTTTTGTTTTTTTCTCCCAGGTTTTCTCAAAATCATTGCAAAATATTAGCTGGTATCATAGCGAGATTAAATGTGAAGAAGAATGTGCTTTTTGCATGTTTTTTTTTAATTAGTATTCACATATAATATATAATAAGTATTGACAAAGTCCTCCACTGGTCTGTATGGAGCAATGGCAGCCATATTGCACAAGGCTCATCTTCCTCAGGCACATGGAAGAACTCTCCTCTCGTTCACATGCTGCTTTAACAGGCACGGGTAACCATGGCTACCAGCGCCACTCGAATATGACGCCCTTGCACTCGACGCGCTTTTGGGCGGCTGTTGCGAGTGCCCGCACCTTTCTATTCATCATCTGCCAGCGTCCGACAGAGTTAGACAAAGAACAGAAAGAGTCATGCGAGTCCAGAGTTCACATTCGAAATCCCCCTCTGTTTATGACACAAACGCAACAGGTTGCTCACATTAATTTTTTTCACATATTAAAAAAATTTGGTTCCTTTTGCTCATCTGTCCGCCGCAACGCAACAAGCCCTCACACGCTGGTTAAGAATACAGGTATACAGTACAAAAAAACTGATCCATGTCATAGATCATGTGACCTGTGAATGCAACCCTCACAAACACCCACAGACTGAATGTAAACAATCTCTCGCATGGCTTTCGATCCGAACCGGAGTGCATGAGCTCGAAAAATGTGTCGTTTTTCCACTGTACAATAACGAAAAATCTTGCCACCATGCTTTAGCACCTCTGAATCTGTCCCAAATGTTATATAGTATTGAAAAAACATAACGTATCATCAAATACTACTATGCACCGTTGTGTCGAACAAACCTCGAACCGCTAGAGCGAGTTAAGCTACATTTAGTTCACAGCTGTTGTTAGTTTACTTAAAACGAGTTAAACAGGAAATCAACGCTTTTTTGAGTTTCTGTTGAGTTTCTCATCAAGGACCGGTGCTGGGCGAAAGCGTGTACACAAAAGGGTAAAAAGAGGGTTAGTGTGTGTACGCCGAATGCCTGCCACCGTGTCGCAGAGCTCCGTTGCCTCGCCTCCGAAGAACATTCTCAAAGTGCAAAGGTTACGAATAGCCTTTCACAGTCCGCTTCAATCGTTCGCTTGACATTTGCGAGAGAAATGACATAAAAATAACATTTAAATTAAAATAAATGTTCTAGGCACTACTGAATGTCCAAAGGCGTTGCTGTAAATTGAGGAAGAGAGTGTTAGAAAGCAAATCCAAAACGTTTTAAAGTGATGATTTTGCGAAACACTTCTACACGTAGATACCTCAAAACCAGCCTAATAACCAGATAGACGAGCTCTGAGTCTTTCGGTAGAGTTTCTGAGAGGAAGAAGGGTCCATCAAGACGAAACGTCCTCAGGCCATGATTTTTTGTGGGATCTCTATGGAAGCTTTGAGGAAGATGGAGTTGTCACGGATGTAGTTCCTCTTCTTGATCTCCTCGTGCGAGATGAACTTGGGGTAGCCGAAACCCAGCGTGCTCTCGTCCAGCGAGTTCCGGCTGCTGCACGGTTTCTGGAAGTTCTTCCAGTTGGGATCAGGGTTGAAGGTCTCCGTGATATGCTGAGGTTTGGACAGCGACGGGTCGCTCTGGTCCAAAATGGAGAAGGTCACCTTGTAGGAGAAGGGCCATTCCAGCAGGTTGTCGTACTCGCCGGGAAGCACGCGGATGTAGATGGACAGATGCGAGCCCTCTCCGCTGCCGTTGCCGTTCAGGAACGCGGACACCTGCAGCTTGTAGCCGTAGCGGTGCGTGTAGAAGGGCGGACTGAAGAACTCGTGGTTGTTGCGGAGCTTGGCCTCCTGCAGCTTGCGCGAGTAGTCGGTCAGTTTCCAGATGAGAACGCCGTCGTGACTCACCGACAGCTCCTCCATTTCACGTCTCAGCTCCATGATTTCCTGTCGCTGCCGCCCCACCAGATTACACATCATGGTTAGGTGGGATTTCGTGCTCTCCTCCAGGTGTCGTCCGATTGCCATCTTTGGGCACTATAAACCAGAGCACAGAACATTTGCATAAGCATAATATAAATTTGAGTGCTGACTAAAATGTGCTCATCTTGTTTTGATCTGCACAATGCTATTAACATAACTATAGACCTTGATTATCATTGTAGACATCATATTTAATTAGTCACGAATCAATGCATCAATGAATCAATGTATGAGTGTATTAATTCAAAAATATAAATGTGAAATAAATAATGTTTTCAAGCTGACAAATAAACTGACATATTTAAAAATGTTTATATAATTAATGTTTTTAAAAAATGATGACTTTTTCTGATTCATTAAATAAACAGTTTAAAATATCTACTTATTTGTCAATTTGAAATGTGATTAAATTATTTTACTGTTACATCTAACTAAAATTTGAAACGTGAACTATATAAACAGTTGTAATATGTCTATTTATTTGTCCATTTCAAAAAGTAATTATTTTACTGATACATTTACCTACGATTTTCAAACTATTAATGAACAAAAAATTAATAAATCACTTTTCAAACTGATAAATAAACAGACATATTTAAAATGATTTATTTAATTACTGTTAATTAGGCTACTCAATAAAACATTATTAATTATTTGTCAATTTGAAAAGTGATTTATTAATAAATTATTTTACTGTTACATTTAAACTAATTCAAGTACTTAAACTTGAGTTATATAAACAAATTGCAATATGCCTATGTATTTGTCAATTTTAAAAGTGATTAATTATTTTACTGTTACATTTACTCATATTTTTCAGCGCAAAAATAAACGTAAATACATTTATTATTTTACTGTTACGTTTAACAAAATGCTTTAAGCATAATAAATTAAATACGTTTTACATTTATTTTTTCATTTGAAAAGTGATTTATTAATATTTTTAAAGTTTTATTTGAATTTTTTTCAATTAATAAATTGATAATTTCTTTTAGTTATAATTATTTTTTAACTAGCACTGCTAGTCCTCCATACTCTCAGGTCTATATACTGCAAGTAAAAACAGGAGACCAGAGACATGTTACAGTAAAGTTTTTGACAGTGATGCCTGCAAAGTGCATTAAAAACGTATTTCCCCGAACTCCCTTGATCTCAAAAACTAGCAAATATGATATCTCACAGAAGACAGCCCATCCTTAAAAGCAGTCTTCTATGATAAGCTTCAAAGGAATTTTTTACTGACTCAGACACATAGTTTTACAGGTGTGGAGGAAGGAAAACTGCATTGGGCAGCATATGAACGCGGTGAAGTTACAGCGCAGGACTCACTCTGTGTTTGCAGCCGGCCTCCTTGAAGGGGCAAAGGATCAGTGCGCTGCCACAGCTCTCCTTCACGTGGTTCGCCAGATCCTCACGTGCAATGTTCGGGGTGCCGCATTGATTAGGACACTGCACAGGAAAGCGAGGGCAGTGGTACTGGTGGTTCTGGGGGATGAAAGGCAACAGTCAGCATTGACGTGAATCAGTAGGTTGTGCTGTGATATCTTGAGCAATAACAGCTTGAGCTCTGAGATGCGAGAACTAAAATATGCATGGATTCATGAAATCATCATGAGATCATCTATAAGAGTTGCTGCACTCGTGTTCCTGTAGCGTGACACTAGAAACGCCAAAGTCATGGGTTCAGTTCACATACTGATAAATGTTCAGGCTTTGAACTGAAGTGTAGGCCAAATGTTAGTCATAAAGTAAGAAATGATGCAACAAAAGAAAAACGAAATGTGAATCCTCCTCTGTATAAGGAAATTAAAAGACCAGTTTTTCGGTTCCAAAACCTACGGGTGCCTACAGAGACAGTATTTTAAGGCATCATAGGCGTTCACAACACAAAGTGCTGTGCAAAAAGGTAGGTGACTTAATTACGCCGCCTCCTAATATCCCTCGTTTTAACCAAACTCTGAGGCAGCATTAAATGTATCCATTTAAATGCACTGTAGTCTTTTTAAGACAAGTCATTTCACTTGCCGGCCAGCTTTGAAACGTCTCTCGGGCACAGGTCGAGTGCAGCTCCTATCTCTTTGAATGGGGAAACATAATTTTTTTTTCAATATAGGCTGTCAATGGAGGGAAATAAAGCTCTCAGATTTCATTAAATACACAGATCTCTATTTGTGCTCTGAAGATGAACAAAAGACTTATGGGTTTGGAACGACATGAGGGTGAACTTCATTTTTGGGTGAACTAACCCTATATATGTCTAGGCTATCATTGTGTTAGCTTAGCAACATGCTAACATCAAAATTAATTGAAATCATCAACAAATCTACAAATGACAGATGTAGCTAGGCAGCGCACTAGGTTTTGGAACAGAGCTAGTGTGTGTGTTAGCTGGGGCTGCTGAATCTCACTGTGTTTTCAGAATGTATATCTCTGTGTGTGTGAACGCAGGTGTTATGAAAAGAAGCAAGGCCAGTCCGAGCTGTGGTTGGCACCAAACCTAGAATCTAGAATGAAAGCCAGCATTTATGTAGTCACAGGCCCACTGCCATCCCACCCTGTGGAGCCTCAAAACCCTTTTAATTCACCACTGAGCGGCTACTGTTCCATCAACACCAGGCGTTGGACGTGCGCACAGAAAAGTCAATAAGCAAACACTATTTGTATCCATTTTTCTGTCGTACAGATGTAAGACCACAGCTCAAGGCCGTCACAGTCTAAGTCAAAGCACTGAATGATTTGGGTGTAGAGGTTCGCTGTGCCGTGTCACTCACCTGGATGGTGTCGTACACAAACTCTTTTCCGCAGTACTTGCAGGGCTGCGTGCGTTTGGGGCATTCTGTCATGGTGTGCTGGGATAATAGTCTCCTCATCATTCTTGCACCACACTTGTTCTCGCAGTACACGCTCTCCTGCGGACAGATGCCCTGGTGGTTCTGAAAGGAGATGGAGATGTGAGAGGAAGAAAATAACCTAGATTTGCATTTTCTGAAGATATTGCCAGAGCTTGCAAAGAAAACCACTGTTGAAGATTTAGGTTAGTTTAGGTTTTGCATAAATGAAATGATCTGCTTTGTCGCTGTCGTGGCACTATTTTTTGTTCGGCTGAAACATCAACACCCATTCCGACACAGTCTTTACAGTGTAGAGGGGGCATATAGATGGTACATCAATGGTTCCATGAAGAACCCCATCCATTGAATATTTCCATTGCACAAAAGGTTGTTTATATTGGAATTCTTGGAATTTTTAACATTGATTCCATAGAAGAACCAATTTTGGTTCCCCAAAAAAACTTTAAGGGAACAGATCTTTAAAGTGTGAAGAACATTTGAATAATCTGAAGAACCCTTTTCCACTATAAAAAACCTTTTGTGCAATTGAAATGTTCTATGGATGTTAAAGGCTCTTCATAGAACAATACATGCCAATAAAGAACCTTTATTTTTTTAAGAGTGATATGAAAGAAAATGGTTATTTTAAGAACTGTTCCATGAAAGGTTCTTTGTGGAACCTAATTTGTTGTTTAATGACACATCTGTGGAACTATACTATATGGAAGTATATAATTAATGCCAAAAAGTAAGAACTCTAGGAATCATACACTTATTGATTTTTCTAAATGGTTAGAGAAAAACTGAGCATTATACATTAAACGCCTCACTAACAGACCTTCAAGCCATTCCAAACACAAACTCATGCAGAAACATGCAACACCTTGCTAGGAGAGGAATGACAGATGCTTGAAATGACATTTTTTTTTAAATCCTTTGACTAGATGGATTCATAGTCAAAAGCAAAAAACATCAGAGTCTGTGTCCGTCATACATTATGCGATTCTCTGTGAAATTTGTCAACTATGACTGCACAAAATCTGCAGACTGGCTTTGAATTTACTCTTTAGGCAACTAGTATCGACTCTCTCAAACCTCAAATCAGGGCAATAGTCATGTGGTGTATTCTAGCCCTAACTAGAATGCTTGCTTAATATCATATCTGCCTTGCAAGCAATTTCATAGCGCAAAGAGACCACTCTCACTCTTGAGACCACCAAGAGATTTCACCACTGACTATAAAAGTGGCAAATCCCAAATAAAATAGTTCTTAAATCATAAACTGTAACAATTTAGTGCAATTTTAGTGCAATTTTGCAGCCTACCCACAACATACAAAAGAAAGATTCCCATAAAATGCAATTAAAAATGCTTAAATGCCACTTTTATACATTGTGAGGTTTGTATTACATGTATAAAAATAGGAATGACACTATATTAGCGAACAACCCCGGTCCTTGTGCTACTACGATTGCAAGCTGCCAATTTGCTAATTACGAATTCTTACAATTCACACATTGCAGAATTACACCATGGTGAGCAGCACACAAGCCTCTTCCTTCATGTAGCAATCCATATTATAGAGCACAAACTCACAGTAATCAAATAAGAAAGCTAATACACTAATGCATCCAAAAGGCTAATATTACAAACAGGGATGAAGTTAGCATCACCCTGGTTCTCTCAACAAAAGCCAATAGGATTTTTTTCCATTGATATTTGGACTGTTGAAGAAAATAAGCTCTGTGACTAAAAAAAGTTTATGATTTTTACACATTTTGTTCATCAAGATAATCTTCGCAAATGAAGTTTACTGTAAATGTAACTAGCAGAAGTAAAGAGCTCTTTCAATCTTCCAAAAACTCTTTCAATCTTAACTTAGTTCAAAAGTTTGAGTAAGAATAGAGCGGGAGTATAAACAAAGCAAGGTTAGTTGTGACGACCTCTGTAGTCCCATTAAGCCACTTGTTAGCATGCGTCTTTTTCAAGACATGTAAAAGCTTAAAAAATTCAGTGTAAGGTATTACTAATGTATTTTGTCACAGTATAAAATGTGAAAATATCTTGAGCTTGTGTTAACCACAGACCTTATTTCAGGCATTTAACCCAAAACACATTTTCAGAACGATGGAACCGTAAGTGCTAACATGCTTGTTTCCAGGTTTTAGGACTCTACAACAGGCCTGCAGCACTCTATAACAACGTGTCTCGGACGTGGTTTGACCTCGGTACCTCATAGGCCTCTCCTGTGAACTCGCTCCCGCAGAATTCGCACTTGACCTTGCGCTTGGGGCAGTCGTGCTGCAGGTGTTCGGGCAGGTCTCTGCGCGTCAGCTTGACGGAGCAGCGGTTGGGGCAGGGGATCACGTTGAAGGCGCAGGTCGAGAAGTGGCTCTGGAAAAGAAACAGACAAGTATGCTTTGTAGTGTACATTTATGGTGACATCATTTTTAATTTAGTGTGAAATATCACTTTAACACAACAACACATTTTAAACAAATCAGCGCTAGCTAACAGACAATACTAGCAGATACTATTAGACACAATACAAGCAGATGCTATGTTAGGAGACTAGTATTTTCACAAAGCATCAGAAAAAAAAAAAAAAGACTGGATAAAGAGAATGCATCATAAAAAGAGAAAAGCATCATTACCTGTAGCTGTTTCATCTGGCCGGTCCAGCGGCAGCCCTCTTCACTGTGAATACAGCGGATGGCCAGCGCCAGTATCTGCTGTTCCAGCTCAGGGTCAGGATAGATCTATAACACACCATTACACCAAGGACACATTAATCACCGCTGTCTCCTCTCTTAGAACACACTCATATATTAACCACTCAAGGACAGGACAGAGGTCTGGATTTAAACGTTCACTTATTAACTATGGCACAGTATCCGCCTGTGGCGTCACCCACGCTAAAAGGGATTGTCTGTTAATATACATTAGGATAGGTGTGAGTACTTGAGTACTCGGAAATGACAGACATGATTGACCATAAAACACAATAAATGTGTAACTTGACTGAGTATTTCATAAAATTTCACACCAATCAAAATCATGATGATCACATTATTTTCAGTGGTATTCTGACAGATAATTTGAGTGTCAGGGTTATGTTGCGTTTAGTTTTTGTTTTGACTGTTCCTTGTCACCGTTTGCCTGAGTTCTTTTTACTAGTTTATTTCCATAGTTTCTGATTGAGTTACACACCCGTTTCTTGTTCCGTTAATTATCCCTGTGTGTATTCAAACCCTCTGTTCTTTCTGTTCATTGTACAGTGTTTTCTTTGTTAATGTGTGGAAAGCCTGAGTGTTCATCTAGTTAAAAGTGGGGTAAGCTATATTTAGCCAATCAGCATTAGGGGCATATGACGGTGGACGAGAGAGAACGAGCAAGAGGGAGATTTAAAGAAAGACTGTATAGAGAGATGCAGATTTTGGGATAACAGATGGATGAAAACCAAAATGCAAATAAATAATAATTAAAAACATACAATAATAATAAAATAAGTAATCTAAATATAATTTGATTGAGGTATAACTTTATAACATAACTTATAAAGTATACACAAAGTACACATACATATACTTTACATAAAGTATAATAACTTTTCATCTGCGCTTTTAACTTAGATTTTCATTTCTTTTTTGCGGCAATTTTCCTGGTTTACACTTTATTTTAAGGTGACGTAGATACATTAATATCACTTAGTACTTATTTGAGTTAGTACAATTAACTACATGTACTTACTAGAGTTTTGGTTAGTCTGAAGTTAAATTTAATTAAACTAAGCCAGTTTATGTAATTCTGACACAATTTGAATCAATACTGACACTGCGGGGGAAATTCACAAAAAATTAATTGTTCCTGTTGTTTTAACGCTTTATAATTAAATTATTCAAATTAGGTAACAAAATGTAACAAATATACTCACAAAATCTGTGAGGAATGAAGAGCAAGATTGCAAACCACATACCTGAATTGGCTTAACAACATCTAAATTGAAGATATACATCTAGTTATAATGCTCTTTCCATAAGTTTATTATAATTTGATGAATTACTGCTGCCATAATCATTTTTCAAGTGAAATTTCATATATAATCATCTATAACGAGCCTAATTTCTAAAGAAAGATGACCATCTAGATTTCTAAATTTAAGTAAAAAATTCTTCAATATCTTAAATTTTTTTTAAATATATGTTTAAATTGCACTTTTGTAGTCATTCATAGTCAGTTGTGCATTGATGCTTTTATATTGTTATTCTACATAAACAACGATGAAACACCATGAAAAAAACACGCTAAGCGTAAAACGGATTTTGAGAGACAGGGAAAAGAATAATGTTTTGTCAAAAACACAAATACACTGCTGCACGATCAAATTCAATTTCACGGAGACGGATGGCCTCAACTAGAGCCCCGTGAAACGAGTGTGTACACGTGCGTCTGTGTGTGTACGTCGCATTCAGCGGCTATTGCATCTTCCCTTCAGCCATAAAGTCGATGAAGGATGAGACGGTACTCCATCCAATCAGCCCAAATCCGCTGCAGGCAGGATTTACATACACACACACACACACACACACACACACAGATCTGCTGTGTTAAGACAGCACGTGAGGCAGCACTGAAGACGTGGCCGTTCGCCACCCATGTCATCCCATACGGAGCCGCCTCCCCTAACCCTCCCAACCACACACACACAAATTCATTTTCATTGACAGATTTTCTGGCATACTAAGATAAACTCTCGCAACTGTGCCATGCTGTCATACACACAACAACTGATAATTGTTGGAAGATTTGTAGATTAAAAATAAATGAATAAATACAATACATATAAGAAGGCAAATCTTCAGTATAAAAAAATGCGGAATTGTGCTGCCGCTAATTTGCATAAGTTGGATAACTTCAGGGCGCTTTGTCACTGTTAACCATTATCAATAATGGGGTTCCAGATTTACCGCATCTTTGCTGAATAAAAGTATTAAATTCTTTTGCAAAATTACATTGCAGCACTGACCCCAAACTTTTCAACGGTAGTGTACTTATTCACTTTATAGTTTTGACAGAGTAGGTATACCAAATGAGACATGAACCCAGCCTCAAACAGGCAAAGACAGCACTGAACAACAGCCCTGCGGAGGTGGATGGGTAATCTGTGGGCGACTGGACGGCTGTCGGGTCTTTAGAAATTACTGCTTGTGCTATAATTGTGTGTTTAGGCCTCATGAGCATCAGACACCCCTCCTGCAGCACTCCAGGCTTTCCAGGATGAGTAGAGTTATCCCCCTGACTTCATGCAAATCACAGTTTCAACGGATTAGTGCGCTAAAGCTCTTTCCAACACAGAACAGGTTTAACTCCGTGCATGTGCCCTTCCAGAAGCGTGTCAAACGCACTGCATGAGAAGATGACTCAGATGTTAGAAGAGTAATAGGGCTGAAAGTTGGAGATGAATTTACACCAAAAATAAATAAATAAATAAATAAACACAGAGACTGATTTAAAATCAGCAACAAAAGATTTGTGAAGCATTTTGTGTACGATTGTGTATTTTATCACTGGCAGCCAATCAGTGATTTAGAGTAGCTTTAAAATCACTGTTGTTAAATTCAAGCTACAGTATGTTGATCATCTGCCGGAGAACTCTGAGGTTTCCTAATCTCACTTTCTGGGGCACCACCTGAGTAAAATGACTCTTTAAAGACTGCAGACTCTTCTCAGCTCAGGGTAAGGGTAAAATGAAACATTAGCCAAAATTTTGATTAAAGATTTAGTGAAATTCCTACTTTAATGTGGCATGGTCTAAATTAGCTAAACCGCAGAAGAAAATTGCCAAACTGAATTTTTTTTTTTTACAGCGGAGGCTACTGTATTAATATGTAACACCTTCATGAAAAGATTAACCCTTAAATAATTTTTTAATTTAACACAGCATCCTTTTTTGCCCTTCCTCTCACCCTTTGGCTAGTGTTACAGTTTATGATCATGCTATCTTTTTTATTTTTAGATCTTTACTTTTTCCGTTCTAGTTCTAGAAAGAAAACATATTTTATGGACTTTTGTTTGTTTTTGAATTGATGTACATTTTATGTCCAATTAAACATGCTAAATGATTCTAATCATTGTGAAAACAATGGTGTGAGTTGAGACTTCTTATTTGTCCAAACAACCTAGGTTTCTATATTGCAATTCCCTGCAGAAAAACCACACTGCAGCATTAAAGCAGCATCAAATACATTCTGTCATATTCCAAGCAAATCTATGTGTCATCTCCATTTCTTTCTTCATTCCATCCTTTCCACATTCCCAGGGAAACGAGTGGCCTGTGGTAGTTCATTAGTGTGATTACTCGGGTGGTTTGAGAAGCGTGGACGAAGGGTTAGCGCCTGGGGCAGTCACTGACTCACAAGCATAGCCTGCTATTGTTGACACATTAGTATTTCATACACTTGCAGAGCCACTCACGGAAAGTTGAGCAGAAAGAGGCCCCTGTAACTCCACTGTATAGTGCAGGGATGTAAATGACTGTGGGAGATTGAACTGTAATCTGTTCTACAGCAGAACGCAGGAGAGATTAGTGCTGAGTGCATTACTACCTTGGCGTAATCCAGTGGGAGCTGGTCCTCTGGGCACTTGAAGACCCCCTCACTGCAAACAGAAGAAAAGAAGGAAATATTTTCAATATCTTCAATGAACAAATCAGATACAAATAATTCTGTTCAGGGTTGTTATAAACAGCAGATTCAGTGTGAAAGCAGCTGAAATTAAATTGATTTGACATATTTTCCCTCTATACATATGTGTACACATCTTTAACATCATTTTTTCAACACACAGTTTTTAAAAAATATGTTTTTCCAATGTTTTTTCTTCTTAAACAAATTTCATGAATCAGTTCAAGTTTTTGGGGACATTTAACAACCTGAACTAACCTTGTCCTGTCATAAAAAGGTCAAATTAGCTGATATTTTAAGAGAGTTATTGACCTTGACACAGTCAGGACTGTCTGCAGGGGTCCCTCTGTGATGTCATTTTTGTCTCTGTGAGACATAATAATACATTTTTTTATTTGATTACCTCAAAAAATAAAACAGAATCAATTTCAATACAGAAATAATAATAATAAAAAAAAAACATGCCCATCACCAATTTTTTTTTGTTTTTTTTGGCTTTTAGTATGAATATGTTAGCCTTAAGGTTATCTATAAGCTAGAGTGCTCCAAAACAATGCCAGAATTCACATTTAGAAGATATAAGCATTCAAAACTTACAGTCTCTTACTTCTGCAAATATGGACCAATGATTTTGATGACATCATTCTACACTTCAGATTTTCTGTCCAATCAAATGCTCTAGAATCTAAAGCGTTCCGCCCCTACACTATAAATAGATGCTGAAGCTGTGGCTGAAATCGGTCAGTTTTTCACACAATTACTATTTCCTATGGTGAATGGCACATATGTCAAGTCAAGTCACCTTTATTTATATAATGGTTTATACAATACAGATTGTTTCAAAGCAGCTTTACAGTGATAATTATGCAGTTCGGCTGTTGTTCAGCTGAAGTTCAGGGTTGATTCTGTTCCATTGTAAAGATCATCAGTTGGTCGAGCTGTGATGTTAATAAAACGCTATTGGCCATTTTAAAAGGGGGGAGGGGCTGCTCGATATGTCCTGCAATGTCTTCCTGTTTCAGTGGAAATTGCATCAACACATTGAATAATGCTGCGTTTCAAGGCACTTCAGTGGGACTTTAAGATATTGCATGCATGCATTGCATTTTAAAGTATATTTAAATAAATTAATAGATGGGACAAAAAAAATTACCGCTACTCATGTCCGTAGTACAAACAGTGCAAGATGATTTACACACTGAAGTCTAATACTTAGGATTAGGGGTTTGTTCAAATCCCTTACTTTAAGTATGCGCACCAGTAATAGTGAGTCATGCCTTGGCAAGCACCACTAAACATTGCCTTTCTGTCTGACTGGAGGAGTGCCCTAATCTGGGCTGTTCGCCACCACTCCCAAGTTTTTTTTTACAAGGATGAAGGTTAATTATGTACCCTAGTTGTAAACTGCTTACAACAACGCCAAAAGGAGCCAGAGAGAAAGACGCTGTGGTGGGACATAAAGAAGAAAAAGGAAGACATGAGATTTAGCCCGGCTGTGAGGCGACCAGCTGAGAGGGGCGTCGTGCCTCATTAGCGGGGCCCCTCTGGCAGCATTGGACGTCCAGAACACTGATGTCACCATGAAATATTCACATGGTAAATAATGGAAGTGACTGCAGATAGCAGTGATGGCGCAGGGGGAGGTGTGTGTGTCATTGTGTCCTACTGTACAGCACTGTTATTTACATAAAAAGAATCCAAAAGGACCATCTGTGGAAGCGGTCCCGAGAGATGTGTTAATATGGCCCCTCAACTGCCTGTTACTGCCAACAGACAGTATATAGAGGCCGTTAAACTGTGCTTATGAATGTGCCACATACCAGCTTTATTTTAGCATTATTTCTATACTGCCATTACAGTATTTAATAATATTTTGAATAAGCTTTTATTATATTTTCTTCTATAATTATTATTATAATTTTTTTTCAATTTCGCAATTTCAGCAGTTTCGCAGAGGCTAGCAATAGCAAATGAGACAGCTACAAAAGCCACAACATCTCCATTCATTGATGGTTCACCTAAAATAATAAGAATGATGTCACATGACGTGGACTGTCCCGGGCTGATTGGGGGCCAGATGGAAAGGGTTTAACGCCTCAGGTGACGACAGAAACATCCATTAAGGTCAGTGTGTCAGTAGGGCTGCAATTAATACAACAGGCTTTAACAAAAAAAAGGTCAATCAATTACCCACCAGAGGCAGACCTACAAATGCAAATGGATGTTGGAATATATTACTAGACCATCAATGCGGTTCCATTGGGACTGTTCAGCTTTTCAGATGCGCTCTGATTTACAGCCGAGGACTGCCCCTTGACTGATAAACAAATATGAGACAGAGAGAGAGGTGGGGACGGTAAACTGGATGCTCTTATTTTTTACCGTGTAAATAAATGACTTGTCAGACCGATTGTTTCCAGAGAGGAAGAGAAACCCAGCAGTTATGCATTCATCTGCTGAACGCCTCTAATTCGGATTGACTCTGAGGTACTGACTCATTTGTTAAGACTCATCATTCTGCTTCAGTGCTTTATTAGTGTTAGCGTAAGGAGCACAACATCAGCCAATGCATTTCATTTTCAATGCTGAAGCAAGTATGAAAGAAACACTTCAAAATCCTTGATGCTTGGCCCCTTCTCTGTGCTTTGAAAGCCCTCTCACATGGATTCTCTGAACTTTACAAAGAGTGCTGATTTGACAGATTTGAGTTAAAGGGATAGTTCACTTAAACATGAAAATTCGGCCATCACTTAGTCGCCCTAATTTTGTCCCAGACCAAACATAAAAATCGTATTCACGCTTGCACATAATATAAAATTTCAACGGTCCTCATACAAAAAAAATGTCAGTGGAAACTGTACATTGAGGACTGTCAAAGTTAATGTGTTCACTTGAAATACTTGAAAGATATTTATCAAAATTGCTTTCTAAATACAGCCCTAGAAACAAATCATTTTATTCAGCAAGGATTCATTAATATTTTAAGCAGCACAGCCGTTTTCAACATTGATAATAATAAGAAATGTTTCTCAAGCACCAAATCAGCATATTAGAATGATTTCTGAAGGATCATGTGACGTGTCAAATAGAAAGCAGTTATTTTAAATTGCAATACTATTTCACAATATTACTGATTTGACTGTTTTTGACCAAACAAATGCAGCCTTAGTGAGTAGAAGAGACCTCTTTCAAAAACACTTTCAACAGTAATGTAATATAATAATGTAATGTAATATGGCAGACACAATATGCTTTTAAGTTACTTGACTGCACCAATGGGTCAAATAAGTGAAAGCTCAGTTTCCTCCAGCACGCAGGCTAGCCTGACAGATGTTCTGCTAGAGAGACGACCAATCGAGACGAAGGCCCATGTGCTGTAACAGCAGGGCAGACGAGAGTGCCTGCAGGCTAATATATATTCATGTCTGTCCCCCTTCACCTAACACAGAGCTACAGCCCTCTGATCTCTCCTCGAACATCATCGACATCCCATAGGCACATTAGGGTCAGCTGTGGAGCATTAACAGAGCTGTTCACTTCTCATCAATGATTCTTGATTGCCTCCCAAGCTCCTTAAAATATCTGCCGTGACCCACAGGTCAGATTAGTAAGCCGTCCGTTAGCAAAGTGATATAGATGAGGACAGGCGTCACAACACTGCACTCACACCTTCCACATAGCCTTTGACAGGCAGACCACCGGGAAGTGGCCAATCACTGTAGAGAAAGCTCAACAAAGGGAACCTTAGAAAGGCTGAGAGCGAATCTGATTGTCTTCTTTATGATGAAACATCTCTCGCTTTCTGTCACAGAATTGTATGGAGGTCTACAGTCATGGATTCAACAGACATGAATAGTAAGTGCACTTGAATACGGTTGAAGACAGCTAAATGAATCTCTGCCCTTGAAATGTGCACTCTATGTTCATTTGGATATAGGAAACCAGAACTGTGATATCTCAAATCTTACAAAAGATCTTTATGTTGTTCACTGCTAACTTTCCTATGAATTCCATTTCCATTTCATGGTCAAAACAGAAAAGAAAAAATGACTGACTTTATTTCATCAATATATCTCACAATCTAACTTTATATCTCACACTTTTTCTCGTAATACTATTTGTCTCATTTATATTTATTGCTTATTGTTTTCATTATTTCTGACATTTGTGACTTTGGTAATTGCAAATTTTGTTTTCACTTTATTTTTCGCAAGTTCTCATAATCATCGCTATATTTCTTATAATTCTCACTTTATACCTCACAATTGGGACTTTCTTGTAATTGCAGCCGTATATCTCACAATGTGGCTTTATAATCGCACAACTGCAGCTTTTTTAGATTTGCGACTATTTCTCGTAATTGCGAATTTATTTCTCATTGTTTTCCCTTTTTCACATTTGCAACTCGACTTAATTTCTCATACTTCTCACTTAATTTCTTGATTGTCAGTTTAGATCGCGCAACTGCATCTATTTGACTTATTATTACGGTAATTAATTCTCATCTTTTTCACATTTGCGACTTTATTATCACTTTATTTGTCACTTCAGATCTTCCAACTGCAACTTTTTTCTTGTAACTGTGACTTTATGTCTCACAATTGCGACTTTGTTTCTAGTAATTGTGACTTTACCTCAAATGTGACTTTATTTACCAGATTTGACCAGATATGCAGATTAAGTTCCTCCCTGTGATCTCATTCCTGCTCTCTCTTCCCAATTATCTCCCGTTCACTCTTTACTTTCTCTATTAACAAAGTGAAAAAGCACAGAAAAGGCTGTGAAGTTTCCGACTTGACATTTAGGATGGACAATGGTGCATCAGATCACTCCACCCACCTGACTGTGAAGATCACAAACCTCCGCAGGCGGGCTCAGGTCAGCACAACGCCGTGACCGCTTTTAGATTGTGAGGGCTTGACCATCATAAATCCACCATGTCTGTTGGTTTACAACACAGCAGGGGCTGAGCACTTAACACCAGTACTTAACTGATACTCACTCACTGCTGCCTACCCTTTTCATTGAATGTCCTAGGCATTATTCATGTAATTTACAATAGCCAAGTCAAATAATCTTGACCTTGATACAAAACATTGCTTTAATATGCACTCATAATGCAAATCCTGTGCGTGGAGAAGCTGAATCAACTGTACATTTATGATGACGCACTCAGAGGAAGTGTGTGGTGGTGTCTTGGTACAACTCCGATGGTGGGCAGCAACCTGTCAAAATTCTGTGCTGCTATGTGACAAGTAGCATCATGGGTCACACGGGTTCATGCTTACGCAAAACCCTTCAGTTTTTCTCCACACTTTTCTCATCACTCCTCTGACATTGTTGAGACAAGCCATCTGTGATTCACACAGTCCCTCCGTATTCAAAGGTTAGCAAAATATCAGTTTTTATAGGAATATCATATTACTAACATAATCTACATTATAATAATAGTTATTTAAAACAGATATATTTACTCCTAAAGGCTTTGAGGGGCCGTTGACACGACACCGTTTAAAAAAAACGTTAAATACGGAAAACTTTTTATGCGTTTGGCCGTTCATTTACTCGACAACAGCGTTTTGGGGGCCTGAAAATGCAAACTTTTGAAAATGGGATACAAAGTGCAGGTTTTTGAAAAAGAGACCGTTATCAGCATGTAAACTACAAAAACGCAAATTTGCACATTACTTGTTCAGCCTATAGGCTCGTAGTGCTTCTTTACAAAGTGACATCGCCAACTACTGGCCTGGCATGAATAATACAGCGTTTTTAGTTGTTTTTGCAGATCCTTGGGAACGGGGATAGCTTTGACAACGTTAACGCGAAAAACGGAAAGGAAAACTTTTGCGTTTTTATTTCATCTTAGTACATCATTGTTGTATAAACATACGCTTAGTCCATCTTTGTTAGTTTTGAGGCCAATTATACGCTACTCTACTCCTAAAGATTTGACATACAGTATATTATTATTATTATTATTATTATTATTAAGATGCTATGGAATTGTTTCATTGTTTTATTTCCTGAGTTCCTGATATATTTCTGCAACAATAATAATAATTATTATTATATTTTTATTTTTATAAAGACACTAAGGAATTGTTGCACTGCTTTCTTTCACGTGTTCCTGACATTTTTCTGCAATAATAATAATAATAATAATAATAATAATAATATGCAGACAACTTCTGATTATACTGTATATACAAAGATTATCTAGAACAAGAAATGTGCTAACTGTTCTTATTCATACCGATGGCTTGAAGTGTACTTTAGAAAAATATGTGACAGAATGAGGATAGTGGAAGACAGAATCTTTGATGGGAAGGTTTTTTTAAGTTTAGAGCTTAATATACTTCATCCATCAGCAATGATGAGGATGCCTGGAGGAGACAGGCATCATTAAACAGTAAAGGTAGGAGAGCCGCTGTGAAAATAAAAGTACTCCAAACCTCCATATTCTGCTAAAGTCCCAAGTCCCAACTGTTTTTTTACTACACTCGACTTTTGTGCGTCTATCAATAAGTTAATCAGCATGCTTTTAGCATGTCTGTGCAACTAGATGAGTGACTGAACATTTGAAGGGCCTCTAATCCTCATACACTATAATGGCAAAAGATATTTTCTGCCTTGCTGACTATAATGGAAACCACAGTCAATCATGATACTGTGTGACCTCAATGACAATCCACACTTAAATCTATACCCACAATTAGAGGAATGACAACAACAGTATCCAGGTAGCAGGAGCTCAGGTAAATTTGAACTGAATGTGAATGAATAAAATGAATTTTGAATGCATGAATTGCTTTTTAGGGAGCACCAGAGTGTAGCAAAATATATCAAGGCCACTCTAGGGGCATCCTAACCTTGAATTCAACATCTGAACGTAGCTGTAAGAGGTTTCAAGAGCAAAAGCTCACTCAGGGAGTCTTTTTATGTAATTGGTTAGAGTACAGATGCATAAGGGAAGCAAAGGAAAATCAATTCCATCTCATTAAATGATCTGCACCAGGCCAAGCGGCTTCTATTAGTCCTGATGGAGATGCCATGCGTTTACCTCCCCTGCCATCATCCCAGTCCAGCAGAACCTGCATGTCCAGTTCTGCAAGATTCTGCACTATTTGTAGGTTTGTAGATTCAAATATGCAAATTTGTAGCATTCATAATCATGTCACACTTGTGGAGTTCATGCAGATTTAGTGCTCTTGCAATTAAAGTAAAAGGACATCCTCAAAAACTAAAACCTTATGAGAATAATATTAAATATTCACTCAAATTGTAATTCTGAAAATGTAAAATAGAACTTGTAATGGAAAAAATATAAATCTATTAAAATATATATTTTTAAATTTTCACTCAAATTGTAACTCTGAACATTTTAAATATAATAAAAAAAATGTATTGTAATTTTTTTAAACCTAATCTACATTTAACATTTTCATAATACAATATATTACATTTTAAATAATTTAAATAAATAAACATCAAAATATAATATAAAGAAATATTATTATTATTATTATTAATAATATTATATACTAAACTATTGTTTTCTCATTTAGCCTGGACTAGTTTTTTTGGCACAATTATTGCATATTACATAAGTAGACAATCCTTCAGTGACAAACTGGTGTAACAGAGCACACTGTAAATGTGATGTGACACACAAGACACATCCGACCTAGTGCGGTCCACCTGATCAGATCCCCGAGAGAGACCGACAGATGCTAAAATCAGGTGTAAATGGGGCCTGGCATTAGACTTGGAAGTGGTGAGCCTATGAAAGGTGTCAATCGCGTATAATGGTTCCTGGTGAGCTTTGATGGTGACTTGAAAGAGCAGTAGGGAGAGCCTGATCTCATAAGTGAATGTTCAAAGTGGTTGAGGAGTGTTTCTCCATTAGACTTTGCACACATGTGAGAAGGAGACACCGGCCCGTGTAGAGGTGCTAAAAGCTACAGTCAAGTGCAGATGTGAAACGGCCACAGCCTCTGCTTTTGATGTTCACTCGAAATGTCATCTCCTTTTCTTCAGCTTTCTCCCACTCGTTTTACTGTCACTTTCTTTGTTTGCATCTCTCTTTCTCCCTCCTACATATGCATATGTACATGCTGGCGCACAATCATGAAAAATGGCATGAATGGCAAACAAAGTTCCTCCGACAGGCTGCTTTTGCTGTTTAATTACAGACGGCAAGTCTAATTTTAGCTTCCTCGGTAAAGGGCAGATGTTTGCTGAACGTTCATCCATGAGAAGGCAAATGCTTTGAGGGGAGGCAGCGAGCAGCGACGCTATAAATTCCTGAAGAACGCAAGCGCATGACTTCTGTGCTGACAGCTTTATTAAAAGAGACACTGTCCATACGCACCAAAGCGCTTTGATGTGCCTCGGTGATCCCCCTTTTTAACGCTGTCAAAGGTCATCGTGTCGCTAACTATCACGATCGGGTAAGACGGGGCACAAGGAAGGCTTTGACGGGGTCAGAGGAATCCGGCTCTAAAAATAACAGAAGATATTAAAGAAGTGTCACACTAATCCCAGATACTGAGAGGACGGATAACCAGCACATCTGATGGATGACTTAGTTTTATGTTAATCCTAAGATTTAAGACACTAGAAAACAGCAGTTCTCCTGAGGATAAATGAAGTCTTAAAGGAATAGTTCGCCCACAAATGAGAATTCATGTCATAACAAACCCATTTGACTTTCTTTCTTCCGTGGAACACAAAAGATGATTTTTGAACAATGATCTGGTCAAAATAATGAATGTAAATGAGGACTGAGGCTTAAAAAAATAAAAAATAAAATAAAATAAAATAAAATAAAATATATATATATATATATATATATATATATATGTATCAAAGTAGTTCTTTATGACTCATGCACTATATTAAAAAGGATAGTTCACTCAGAAATGACGTCAAACCTGTATGACTGTCTTTCTTCTGTAGAACACAAAAGAAGATATATTTTTGTATGTACAACTATTGTATATGATATGAAAGTCATTGGGGTCCAAAACAACAAGGGACTCCACTGACGTTTATTGTATGAAAGAAAAACCAGACATTTTTCAAATACCTCCTTTTATGTTCCACAGAAGTCAGTCAAACATTTGTGGGTGAACTGTTCCTTTAAACTTTGTTTGAAGAGCAGCCCAAAATAGTTATTTAGTAAATTTAAGTTATTCAGACATTCACCAGTGTTATTTTATTACTATTTATTTACTTTCTATTAATTTTTTTTTAATTAGTTTATATTTTTTATTATTTTTTTAATTGTGTGTGCTTTAAAAAAAAATTTTATTAGATTTTGCTTTTTGTAAATATTACTTTTTAAGTTGAATTTATTTTTATTTCAGTTTTAGTTTATTTTTATTTTCAATTGGAAATTTTAGTCCTTCAATTCAAACTTAATACAGTTAGTTTTCAAAAGTTGTTTCAACTTTATTTCAATGAACAAAAATGGTTTTTATAGTTTTAGTTAACAATAATAACCCTGATCTGCCCTGATAAGTAGTGATTTCCTATTTTTGAAAGAATCATTCTCTTGAGTTGGATCTTTTAAATGATTCAAATGAGTCGGTCTGAATCATTCATTCCCATTTTGTAATCTCTGGCTTCACATGTAAACAATGAAACTGTGAGGAATTATCGCAGTAAAATAATTTGGCATACACAAATGTGACATGTTTATATTGTCTCTTGCTTTTATCTTGATTTTGTTAGTGCCAAATTAGATATGGAGTCCATTCTGACTAAGGTCTCTATAGGATTGAGATAAAGTGGGTGGACACACGTTTGAAAGCTGTCAAGCGAAGTCTTATGAAGCCCTGAATGTGATAAATGATTAATTACAAAGCATTTAATTCATGAAAATGACATTTAGGCCAAATTCTCACATCACATCTGTCGCTTTTGAGGGGTTGATTAAAGTTTAAAACTGACATAATGCACATGACAAAGACAAAGCCAGTCGGAATTAAAAAGCTCCTTAACAGTTCGAAAGGATTGTGAATTCAATGATGTGGAAATTAGTAGGGAAAGTATAAGCATAAAGGACTGCAGGATTAGCTGTTTCTTAGCTTATCTTCCAGCGGCGAGCCCATCTTGCCCTTCTCATTCGATAGGCCCGATGCTGAAAAAGGTCCGGGTTTTTAGATGGCTATGGGGCTAGATGCAAAAGAGTAAGCTCTCGCAGCTCATTCTGGGATGAATACATAATTCATTAAAATGAGAAGCTCCAAGAACAAGCTGATAATGTCTGTTGGATAATCTCGCAACAGCTTGATAAATTCAAAGGGTTTATTTTGGAAGAAAAGTAAGTTTGAGAGCCTTTGAGCAAGTTCAGAGCTCTGGGTGTAAGATATGAAGCTTATGGCCAGCTCTAAATGTTCTCGACTTTGTTGTTGGGTCCAAAAGATAAAGGAGCTAATGCAATTGGAGATTATGATCATATAAAGAGACACCAGCAAATATGAGCGTGCATATCAAATGATCTGCGTGTTTGTTCCTGATCAATTCCTTTTAGTCTACACAGTGAAGCGGCACTTTAAAATACTGTGTGTAGCATAAAATAGAAGTAATGAAATTTGACACAGTTTCCGTTCATCGCCTCACACTCCAGGCTGGCTTCTGTACTGAAAAATGAAAAACTATCAAGACTTGGGGACACAAAACAGACTCCACACCCTTGGGCTTCGCTACAGGCAAATTAGCAGCGTGATAATCCTTAGGATGGGTGGATTACCTTCCTGAATGTCATGCGCTGTTCTACCATGACAGCAGGTGGAACAGGACAGATAATCCCGGCCAATGAATATTATCAGGCAGAAATATCGGTCATTAGCCAGCAAAGGACATACTTTTCCCTCCTCAGAGCACAACAGTGACTCATGACTCTCTAAAATACTTGATTCTGACTGGTCAGTCACATCATTATGTGGTAAATTATTGTTGCATAATGATCACTAAACTATATAATTGACCACTGTACCAAGCAATTCATTTTCTATAGCTGCACTAGTTTCATGTCTTCCGAATCACTCCACAGTTTCTTTTTTAATAAAATATCAATTTATTTATTCATTTATTATGTTTGGTGCAAACAGGGATAAAAAGTACCCCCAGCTTCTGCCATGGCCATCCCAGTTCCCTGACCTGATGAGTGGGGTGAAGCACCAACATGGATCTGGGAATCTGAAGGATCTGGAGAGATTCTGTAAGGAGGAATGACCTCTGATCTCTTGTCAGGTGTTCTCCAAACTCATCAGGAATTTTAGAAGAAAACTCAGAGCTGTTATCTTGGCAAAAGGAGGTTGGAAAAAGTATTTAATAAAAGGGTGCCAATAATTATTGGCCAACATGTTTTGGAGAAAAAACATTTTTTCATAATGTGATTTCCCCCCCACTTTCAATTCATTTACTTCAATGAAAGGTTCAATTATTTGTGATTTTTTTGATCAAAAGGATAAACAATGCAGATTTATTTTTACAGCCATCTTTGATCATATTTATCAGGGGTGCCAATAAAACTATTAATTTATCATTCTCAATATCTCTTTCCTCTCCTGTTACTCTGCTAATTTGAAAAGGCAAAAAAAGATTTTCAGTGATAACGGCTTACTGTAAATGTATCAGATTTTCTTTATGAGTAGCATAAACTAAAAAAAGAAATCAGAAAAAAATAACCGATTTTGTATATCTATGAGCTCAGCATCTATTTATTTGATATCTATTTTCACCGTACATATTCCACTTATCATCAGCTCTTCATAATGCTGCATTTTGGCTCGTTTAGAGAGTGAATAAAAACAAATAGCTGCCTTGTCATCCAGTGAGTGAATGTATTAAGCATCAACACAAAGCTTCTTCTCATTGAGTCGAGTTGTATTGAGCTTCACAAAAGATGGCTTGAATAAACTGTAAATGAACTATTATCTCTTAGGCGAGACTTGAGCGTGACACGCCATTGACTGACAGAGCTCTTTATTGTGCGTCTATGCATGAGACGGTGTACAGTACCAGGTGCTGAAAGAATAAATGAATATACGTGTTGTGTGGGAGGCTTGATTTAGCTCAACTCCATAGACGCTCCAGGGAAAAACTCAACCACACCCCAATAGCACAGTTACACAGTCTAATTATACCATGCATTTCCTCATGTGACCAAGAACCGTTCTGAAAGAGTGGGTGAAAATATCCACTTGCGGCTGCAGATACGGACAGCGATGTTTATAATGCAGCGGTAAAAGTGACTGGAAAGTGGGTGAAATGCTTTGTGAAAGCAAAAGAATTTACCCTCGTTATCGGCTGTCTGAGTCACCGCGTGCTGGTGGACACAAACTACGCACCTAATACGGGATGAGTCACCTCCAGCGTCCCGAGACAACACCTCCCGAGCGTTCTCCGCCTGTCTCGGAGTTCCTGACTTCAAAAAGTTTGAAAACCAATGTTAAACCCAGTGACTCCCTATGTAGGAGGATTATGTAATTATAATTTGAGTTCATTGATTAGAGGGAGACAGTCAGAGAAAGCAGAGAGGGCGGCTCGTCAGTACCTCATCAGGGATGCTGTGTGTGTGTGTGTGTGTGTGCGCCTCACTTGTCAGCGGTGCCACCGATTGGCTAGGCCCGGAACTTCAGTGGCCATGGTAACGGGGTGAAGGTGAGGCTCTTAATGCCGGAGAGAGAGGCGTGTGTATGTGTGTGTGTGTGAGTGTGTGTGTAAGGGAGCGGCGAGTCTGTTAGGAAGCTAGATGTGCACTCATGTAGCTGATAAGAACATGCTAGAACTCCTGTGCTCGCCATCATCCCACAACGCACGCAGTGTACCCTCACATGGAGCGGAAACACAATCCTCTCGTTTTCTCTCCCACATAGGCTCTGCCTTGCCGTTCCCTTTGAATGATGGGGTGTTCTTTTTGCACATATTAATATGTATGACACGACCAATTTTTTTTGCACCAATGTATTACCAAACATACATATACAATACATGCCATACATGCCATACATTACATACATTACATACATACATACATACATACATACATAACATACATACATTACATACATACCACAAATAAACAAGACATATAAATAAAAATGCATTTACATTCAGTATACAACCAACGATTTTCGTGGGACATTAAAAGCGTCAAGGTAGTAAAACCGTTTTAAACAGAGTTCAAAATGAAATAAAAGTACATTTTATTTTTAATCTTTAAATAATATTTTTATTAAGTAATACATATTTAAAAATAGTCAAGGAGTTTTAAAAAATAATATTTAAATTCATATTAATATAATAACAATTAAGACATAAAAAATGTATATATTAGGATATTCAAATATTTTAAAATAAAATATGACAATTTATATTAATTAACTATTTATTATTATTATTATTATTATTATTATATTGTTATATTATTATTATTAATATTTTAATAACTTGTGTCAAGAAAATATTATCACAAAAAAGACATGACAAGGTCATTTCAGGCTGTCACATCATGGTATAATTTCAATAAATCATTACAAATATAAAAATGGGTAAAAATAAATAAATAAATAAATAAATGAATATATAAATAAATAAATAGCATACTGAAAAAATAAATGAACTGACTAGCGAAATAAATAAATATTGATTTGAGTTTAAATTATATTATGCAAGAAAGTGATACTAGCACAACTATGTAGAAAATCGGTTGTGTGGGACAGCGGTCAATTATATACGGTTATACAGTGGTCATTACGCAACAATATTTTACCACAGAATGATGTTGTCTGTCCTTTCAAAAGCCAAAAAAGAGACGAAAGGACATTAAATTCTCCAAAAATGAGCTCTTTAACATCTCTCTCATCTCCAGGGAAAAGAACGACCAACACGCCTGGCCTTGAAAATGAGGAAGTGGCTTTCTCAGTCCTCTTTCATAGAATCAGTGTCACTAGTTTAGAGCCGGGTTAGGACGTGGGAGCGCGAGTTTGTGTTGCCCTGACACATTTGAGAGTAAGCCAGGGGAGCGAGATGAGGGTAACGTGCCATGCTGGAACTGAAAGGGCATCTTTGAGCTGTTATATAGAGCGGATTTGCGCAGGATAGGGCAGGAAGGAAGCGATCACAGTGCCTCTTTCACAAAGGGGAACCAATGGCTGTGACCTTCAATCCGGCCGGCCTCCGGAATTGACAGTCAATAACAGCGAATGAGTGTACGCTTTAACCGAAGAGCTTAACCGCTCTGCCAACACCTGTTGCACTCTACAAGAGAGCCTTTCACTGAGACAGGTGCCCTCGGAGCGAGAGACACCTCCTTCCTCAAGATCTGGCCACCCCAGCTGCTCGCTCACCAGCAGATTCTTCACATGCCTGCCTGTCAACTACACAACAGATAGCATTCTCACACCAGTGGTCTCTCAGCTGTCTGAGCCCCCTTCAGAGCCCAGGCAAATGCATTCAGTTTTGATTAAACCATGTTACTCGTTGGATAAGGCATGATGGAGTTACAGCAAAATGAAAAACACACAAGCTGCGTGTGCAGAACCGGATGCGACTGGGATTTAGAGGTTTGCATTAGCACAGAATAATTCAGCCGAGAGAAACTAATTGCATCTAGATGCTTTAAATGACCTTCAACCACCTGTCAGCCGAGGGGACATTCAACGAAGCACTTCACTGAATTTATATAAAAGAAGTAAAATAAACAATTTCTCTTAAAATAGATTTGTACATGTGAAACAGAGTAGAATGTGCAATCCTCAACACAATATATATGACTGCTTAAAACTAGATTTTTCCATTGAGAGACCTGCTAAAGCTTTATTTAAATAACCAACTGAAAAATGCCAAAAATCCATTTCAATTTAGCCAACAGACCAGGTTATAGGAGACCAATTAAGACCAGCAAACCAGTTTAGGCTGGATTTACACCTGGTATTATGATGCGTTTTGGTCAATCAGATCACAAGTGGATGACGCTAAATACAGGTGTAAACGGGGTCTAAAATGTTTTGAGCTTGTCCACTTTCAGAGGTAGTCAAAAAAGCATTAGACTGGATTGCTTTCGTAATGTAGACACTCATGTGATCAAATGTGTTGGGACAGCCACAAAAGACCACCTACTCTCTGCATACTGACCTAATGCGTAAACATTATGGGAAGAGCACTAGCCAGACGGGATTTAAACTTTGTCGGCTGAAGACCCAAGTTTGGTTTGAAGACGAAACACGTACCAAGCACAATGTTCTCTCACAATTCCTGATTTCTAACACGCACTCATAGCGTTCGGCATGTCATTGCAGAAACTAAAGCTGATGCTCTCCGTATGTTTTTCCCATCGTCTCTGGGCGTAAGCTTATTTTGTCCATTAGGTCGAAAGATCTGGAAAAACAACAACATACATTTACCTGCCCATAGACCCTCCCCTCGAAGGAATCAGGACAGAAGTGGTTGAAAGTGGACAAAAGAGACGGATTAAAATACCAGGTGTAAACGGGAATGTGTCTCCCTCATGTAGGCCTACTTGTGATCCGATCAACCAAAACGCATCTTAATACCAGGTGTAAACAGGGCCTTAGAGTGTTTCTATGTGGTTTGGTCCCTAGGGATTTATGGGTTGCTAAGTCAAATGAGCCCACTGTCAAGTTTCTACAATACTTTATATTATCTCAGACCCCCTTCAATGAGTTTTATCATCCACCAGCCATAAATCATAAGTCTACTACCTTGACAGCATGAAACATAACAGCACACAATTTAAGGCATCAATCACATCCACTGCACATAGAGTAGGATGGCATATAAATACCTAGTGTTAGAGATTTTTTCATTTCCCAACTATAAGCAATAGTAATAGCGATGTTTGTCTTATCACAAATTAGCTATTGTTTGAGGCATGCCAGCTTCTGGCAGGTCTAGGTTAGAGCAACCTGGCCTCAGCATGTATGGCGTGAGTGACAAACTGCTGTACTGCATAACTGAAATAGTTCCCTGCGTATCTGCTCCCAAGGGGAGTAAAGGTATGATTATTTGGTTTCTCTTCAAATATGCATGCCCGGGCAAGTCCTGGATCCCCACGAACACCTCTATCGACTTTGTTAATGAACCCCTCACTAATATCACTGAGCGTCCCAGGTCGTCAAGCACCACGGTTTTTCACAAAGGAATGTTGTCTATGCGCTTGCAGACGATGGACATCTGAATGGGGCAGAAAATCCAGTCAGGAATGTTAAGAGCTCGCCCACTTTTTGTGTCGCCCTCATTGAACCTCCTTTAGCTCCTAATAACACCCTCTACGATGATAATTAACACAGAACCCTTAAGGGACTTTCAACCAAAGAAGCGCTGATGCAAAACATTTAAATGAAATGCATTGATAATAACAGCCTCACCCTTCGCCAGCTTGCAGCTGTGTGGAAGGGATGGAGAACTTTAACTCCAGAACGTCCCGTTTACAGCTGGAGCTGAGGTCCACTGCACTCATAACAACATCCCTAAAGACTCATGTCTATGACATCACTCAGCCAAGACCTGATCTCAGTTCATTCACACCAAAACAAAGACTTTCAGCGGAGAAAACTATGTACACTCTTAAAAATGAAGGTTCTTAATTGGCATCAGCGGTTCCGTGAAGAACATTTAATATTCATGGAAACTTTCAATTCCAAAAAAAGTTTTTTTTTTAAATGGAAAAAGGTTCTTTAGATTATTAAGATGTTCTTCACATAAAAAAAAAACGGTTATTTTCAAGAACTGTTTACTGAAAGTTTCTTTGGGGAACCAAAAATGGTTCTTCCATGGAATTAATACAACAACAATAAATAAAAAACTTTTGGAAGCTTTATTTTTAAAGTTATGAAAGTTATGTGAAAATCATATGATGAAAATGTTTTTAATTTATGAATTAAAATTCATTTCAATATTAATAAATTCAAAATATCAAGGTACAAGTGTCCTGATATTTGAATGAAGAAAAAAAGCTTTATTAAAAGAATACAATTCTTAATAAGAAAACATTATGTAGTTTGGCATTATCTTATTATTTCTTAGTAAAAACTATACAATATTTTACAAAATATACAAATAACAAATTTGTTTATTAATATTTGAAAAACTTTTTCCCACCAAATCAAAGTCAAGTGGAGCGACTAACATACATAACTATGGAGAAAAAAAAGATTTTCAATTCATACACACAATGACTTGAATACACCCCTGCTGACTCTTGTGACCACGTGGCATGGTCAATAAGTCTCTTAAAATATCATATAATTTGACCTTTTTATGAAAAGACATGCTAAGTTCTGGCTGTAAAATGTCATGTGGCATGACTCTAAAAAATACGTAATATTTATGAAGTAATCATTTCTGATACTTTTTTTACCTTAAAATATGAGCATGTCTTTCATTTCTATATTAAGAATTCATTTTCTTGATGGCATAAAGTCAAAAAGGTCATTGTGATGCAACTTTCCTGATATCATAATGAAAAAAAAAAAAAAAGGTTTATTAAAATAATTAAATTCTTGATAAGAAAACCTTGCTAAGTAGTTTGGCATAATCCAACAAAAATATATTTTAACAAAACTGCTACAATGCTCATTAAAATTGAAAAACTGTCTGTCAAGTCATGTGGTGTGATCAGCATACAGAAAAAAAAAAACAGGAAATTGTATCATAGAGTGTTAAGGTCAATAAGTCTGTTAAAATATTAAATAATCTCCCAAAAAATGATGATATTTATGATTTTTTTTAAATTCAAGGTGAAAATAAAATACCGTATATGATTACTTTTACTTGATGGTTGCACTACATGACATTTTTTGACTCATTAAATGTAAACGTTTCTTTTAAAAGTGTTTGGATCTTATCTTATCTGTCATGGACCCAGCCAACAAATGACTTATGACCAGTGGCACCTGTGAGAGGATGTGAGGGTCTTTGATGAGGCCGTGCAGGAAGTGAGAGAGGATGCCCAGTCACTATTCATCTGACTCAATGGCATGAATCCTGAGGGGGGGATGCAGACTCCCAGCTGTCATACCCAGTCTGGCTTCCTCTCAGAGCTGGGCACCAATGCTTCCTCTAAATCTCCCATTCCTCAAAGAACCTCTCACTATCTGGGACAGGCCAAAGAGGCTCCTTTCTGTATCTCAATAGACAGAGGGCAATTCATTTGAGCTTTAATGTAAAAAAGATGTTGTTCACACAGATGGCCCTGGCTGGAAAGAAGTCAATCTTTCTTTTCCCACTTTGCCCGTCACCCGTTACCCTGTTCTACCCCGAATAAACCCATCCTTCCGTTGCAAGGCTTTAGTGTGCACATGTTACAGACCATCAGCTCTCAAGAGAACGCAGGAGGGCTTGAGTTCAATAGAAGACACAGAGAACTCTATTCAGATTCTCTATGAAAAAAGACATTCTGTTTGAGAAAATTAGGCTGTGAAAACTGAAGCTAAGGTTTTGTGCTCCTTGCACCAGGATATTCACCTTCTGTACTTTCTTTGGATACAAGTAGCTTCTGAATGGCAGCCTTGTCATGCATGCCTTTTTATAAGGCAAGATACTACAGGTGAATATGGTAGAAATTTGAACTAATACTAGCTATCACCATACTTTCCCAGTTGATTAATCACAATACATTAAGACAATTGTTTTTGTATTTCAAGTTTTCTAAAATGTTATGTTTAAATATACAAATAAGGGTAGTTCAACTCTAATTAAATACTAAGTTGCATGCATTTCCAGATCCGAAATCTAAACATTGGCTAAAGCCAGATTCAATCTTCTTAATTTTGTTGAGATATTACAATAAAGAATTTTACAGAGGAGATTTTGGATGTCTTTCTTTATATCAGAAAAAAAGATGTCAGATGATATCACCATATATCAAAAAAATACTGATAACCGAATAATTTTAGGAATAAAATGTTATATAAATCAGTTGAATACAGTATATGAACAAACCCTTCTGTAACAAGTGCTCCTGAAGTGGAGATTTCTAACTCATTTTAAGAAACGGCCTTTATTGTAATAAATAGATACAATTTTATAAAATTAACACTTTAATATGGATTTTGGATTACCTTAATGGGTCACCCGAAGCTGTGCAAAGCAGCAAGAGAAGCAAATCGTTGATGGAAAACGTCTTAATGTTCTAAAACCTACTGAGCTGCCTACCTAGACAACATAGCTTCATAGACTGCTCCAAAAGGTTTTGTTTCGGCCAAATTCTAAATAACCATCATGTTTATCTACTGCTGAGAAGGCAATCCTGTGAAAAATGGTAAGAAAAATAAATAGAGAAATAGAGAAATGCTGCATACTAGAAAAAAAAAAAAATTATTATCAAAAAGTAACGATAAAAATAGGCCAATTGAATTAAAAACTGACTAGTTTAAACTGCCTACTCTATTTGCGTGTACTATAAACATTGTTAGCGTACACATGCTAACATCAAATGCAACAGGAATTGACAGTTTTGTCCCAAATGGCATACACACAGTACTCAACTCTCTAGTCTAGTAGTGTATGACATTCAGACAGCTAGTTTGTTGCCCAGCATGGAGATAGCCCTCCCAGTAAACAATTACCGTCTTTCAACGTTGAAATATGGTTGAAAATAAGTCGGTCCGCCTTGGACTGGTTTTCGACGTGATTTCGACGTGAAAGTAGTTTCGGCCGGACTGTTTGTCTTCGTGTTTTCAACTGATCATCTATGATACCACATGTTTTCAACTGATAATCTAAGACAGGATAAGTCTGTTATACATGCTAAAATAACGGAGAAAAACAAACTACCAAACCATGTTCATTATTATCTCGAATAAATTTAAAGAGTTTTACATATTCCATCAAGACGTTGAAGATCGACCTTTTTCAACGTTGAAAAGTTGTAATTAGATGTTGAAGATTTACGTCTATTCAACGTCTAATAGACGACTTTTTGCTAGCTGGGCTCCTTCTCCGCTATGTATGCTGATAAAGCTATCTCAGCTAATAAAGCTGCGAATGTTGAGTGAATGAACTTGTGTCTAACATTCCACACACTTTGTTTTTTCAGTTAATTAGGTGCATCACCCTGGTTTTTGAAGTGCAATTTTAATTGTTGGAATTTTCATTTTAAAATCACTGCTTCCACTATTTACAGTACAAAACAGCAGAGTAGTATGTGAATTGGGACACACCTAATGTGTATTATGAGCAGAATATGTACACAAAAAGTTCAGACCCAAAACAAACAGAGCTAAAGCTTGAATAAAAGACTACAAACCAATAACCGTTATCTCACAAAGCACCAAATGATAACATTCCAGAGTTTATTTGACTCGCTTTTGACTTGCCTAGTCTAAACCATTGATTTATGACATTAAGGGTGCCCTTGTGTGCATTCAGAGATGTTAGCCCATATTATGAGAACTTCTTTTGTGTTATGCCGGTGAACCAAATGCCCTCAGTTCAAGGTTCATCTACTCTGCATTAGCGTCACGGTCATGTGACTTGAGCTGATTGCCGGAGTGATAAACCCTGTGGGTCGGCCCCTCCTGACCCTCCCAGCTCTGATTAGGTCTTCTGAGACAACCGCCTTCCTTACACATTCCTTCTTCAGCGGAAACACGCTCCATTTACAACACAAATAGCCAACAGTCAAAGCGTGTTGCCATGAATGGGACAAATCCGATGCTTTCAGATTCAGACCTGAATCAAGTTTTACAGGGCAAGTCTATAGGTGTACATGTAGCGTGAGACTCAACCTGAAGTAGCTGGAGGCCCTTTTCCAATAATGGTTAAAACGCAGCAGATGGTGAATCATAGTTGGGATTTTGTTGTGCAAGAGCATAACCCATGTAAATCCTTGCACATATGGCAACATTTCCCAAAGTGACGGCAGGTCTGAACTGATCAGAGGCTGACTGAAATAACGGATGGAATAACTTTGAATGTGTACTGTACACAACAAAGAAGAAGTAAACACACGGTTATCACGCAATGTCAATAAAGCACATACTTATCCTGATGATCTGCCATGTGTGTGATTCTGATCATCACAATACTTATAGACCATGATTTAAACATCCACGTCAAAATAATTTAACAAGTAATGCTTAATATAATGTTTAGATCATTGGTTCTTAACCTTTTTGACTCCAAGGCCCACCAGTGATAGCATGACAAAAAAAAAATTAATAAATTCATATAACATTTTAAGAATTTACAAGACATTTCCAGGTCTATAAATCACACTTTTAAAATGAATCTACCTCCTATATCCAGGTATCCAATACTGGTCTTGTTTTGTCTTAAGCTGGATGCACACTGAACGATTTTGGCCACGATTTGGCCGTCTGAGACAAATGTTACGAATCCTAAAAAAATCCTCTAATCCTAGGCCAAAACCTGAAGTCTTGATCGCTAGTTGGACATGTTCGCCGACAGCAGATCAATGACCATTGCGATCAAATTTTGCCTCAGATGAAATTGTCAGTGTCAGAAGATTTGACGCACAGTCCTGCAGTGTGACTTCTCCAACGACAACCGTCAAATCAAAACCCAAAAGGAGCGCAGAACCGGATGACACAATTAGTGAGACAACCACAAACCACCACTTGCTCCACACACATAGTCTTCGCTTTTTTACATTTTTCTTTTCAAGACAAGCCATGATCAAAATTATTTTTGTTTGCTAGCCACCATTTAAAGGTGTGTTCACACTTGGCGTGTGTCGTTCGATTAAAACTAAATCTGTTGCGGTTGCTCTGTTAGTGCAGTTCATTTGAATAAATGTGAACGCTGCCATCCGAACACTGGTGCGCACCAAACAAGTGGACCAAGACCGCTAAAAAGTTGCTTCCAAACAAACTCTGGCGCGGTTCAAATGAAACATGAATGCAACACAGACCAAAGACATGTAAACGAACCAAAAACCCAACATGATGTCACAAGATGCGACCCTAAAATAGACAGAATGTTCAAGCATACTTGTTTTTTCTCATCATAGACGTGATGCTGAACATCACGGTTCGGTACAGGCATCAGAACCACGTCACAATCTTCGTTTGTGTGTGTGACGGAGGGATTCCTACCGCTGTTTTGACTCCTTTACACATTTTATAAGCTCTTCACGAGTCCCTTCCCTATGCCTTTAGATTCTGTGTTGAAAATGAATGCTAAGCATATAAGGAGTAACTAACCAAGAGAACTGAACTACAAGTGTGAACACACCCTAAATCGCGCATGTAATGCAGCTCAGTCACCGAACATGTCATGGATTGATGATATAAAACTCCATATGAGTTTCCGTGCGTGCGTGCGTCCGTTTTTAACGCGTCTTGACTGTCGTACAGTCTGACATTAATGACAACTGAGATCCTACAGTGGCTACAATGGCTTACAGCGGGGATCACGTTCATACAGTCTGACAAGCAACAATCTTAAGATACTATTATAAACCATACAGTGGGCACCAGTCTTTATTTTAAGTAATCTTGAGGTCTCCTTGGAAATTTGTTAAGGCTCCCTAGTGGGCCCCGGCCCTCTGGTTGTGAACCACTGATTTAAATTCAATTTAAAGGTTCAAATTATTGTAGTTTTAATGCAAATCACTTCTCGAATTCTCAAAAGACCTTTCTCAAAAAGAAACTGCATTTTGTGCTTCTAGTCCCATTAAAAAAATGCTTAATCGAGTAGCTTTAATCGTAGCTTTAACTAGTGTTAAAAAGTCACTCATTAGCTGGTGACATACGTTGGTAAAGAAAAAAGGTTACTTATAAAGAGAAGTAGATCGGATTTCTTCCCAGTGACACACTAATGACCCAATGACTCATAAGCATTGTCTGCTTTCATTTAGTCTTACATGAAACATCTTTTATTTGTATTATCTCAAGCAATTTTGAGAAAATAAAACTGAGCAAAGCTTCATAGCGTTCTAAAAGAATCGTTCTCCTATGTAGGCGTGAGAGGAAAGAGGTTTACTGGGAATAGTACAAACATAAACACACAGAGCCTTAGGCAAAATACATCATGTGCTTCCTTCTTCCTCCCAATATCCAAAAACGTACATGATAAATTCAGTTTCTATGAGTGTCTATCTATAGTGGACTTTGCATTCACCGTAATCTGAACGAGATGCAAACCTGACCTGAAACCTCTTATCTTTCACCACAGCATCAGCACAAGTTCTGTTGACACTCCACAACATGCAGACAGGAAAGAAACAAAACCTGTTTGGATATGTGGAAAAACTAGATAAGATCTTTGTGACTCGTATTGTGCCTTTGTTGCAATTGTTCAGTGTTGAATTGATCATGTATATCAAAAAAAATGACAAGAAACTCATGTTTCTCTGCTGTGTCCGGATATTAGTGTTGGCATGATACAATAATCTGTCAACTTTCTAAATATAAATACAAAGATATTATGTTAGTGTGCAACATTTATGAAGGCATAATGTGATCTGTTTGCACTGACATCCTATTCAACTGGCTTCCCACAGGCCAAGTCAGGCCCAGATAACTCACCTTGTTCAAAAGTTTGTGTTCAGAAAGATTTTCTAAAGAAATGAATACTTTTATTCAGCAATGACGCATTAAATTGGTCAAAGGTGTCAGTAAAGACTAACCAGTCAGTTTCAAATAATAGATAGATCTGCCATGGTTTACTCAAAATATTAAGAAGCACAACTGTTTTCAAAATTAATAATAAGAAGAAATGTTTCTTGAGCAGCAAATCAGCATATTAAAATTAATTCTGGCTGGAGTGATGATGCTGAAAAATCAGCTTTGCATCACAGGAATAAATTATATTTTAAATTGCAATAATATTTCATAATTTGATACAATATTTTTGATCAAATAAATGCAGCTTTGCTGAGCAAAAGAGCAGAACACATCTTTCAAAAACATTGAGCTTTGAACATTTTCAAAAAATCTTACCAACCATAAAGTTTTTAATAATAGTGTATTCAGTACCAATACTGCAGCTTATTTTCTCCCAGACTTCTCTCCTTATGGTGAAAAACTTTTTTGAATTTTTATTTATTTTTTATGCATGATTAATGCTGTCAATGTCACAGGTGAGAATGAGCATATCAGCTGTCAATCATTCAATGCGTCATGTTTACAGTGTCATCACGTCATTCCCCGAGGAAATACCAAGCCAAATGACTTGATGATACTTACATAACATTATATACTTAGTAGTGACGAGTCATTTAAAGGGCACTCCTGCTTTATAACTGTTAACTGTAAATGTTCTTGTTTTGAATTTCCTGGTAGTTGAAACTGAAAGCTATAAATCCGATGTTTAATATGCATGTCGACAAGTACTAAAACTGCTGCAGAGTTATTTTGTTGGCCTGCATGCCTTAACAATTTTTTCCATTTGACTTGTTATTAAATTTGAGCACGTCTATTTTATGCATTAAGTCGTTCCTACATGACCTAGCAAACAAATCACACAAATTAGTGCTGCACAAACAGCCAGTCTTCCAGCACACTGATTCCAATAAAGGTTTCGCTTCCCAATCCCACATGTGAGACTGACTGCCCCCCTCAAAGAGCCTTGTAGTGCCTCAGGTCAAAATGACAGACAGGGCCAGAGTTGAGGGTCTCTACTGCCTGAATACACACACACACATGTCTGAAAATATTTTTCTCCCACGTTTATAAAGGTAGACCACAAATGGACTATGGACAGGCTCGAGGAAAAATATTCGAAATATTTTCTCCACAAGTAGGCTAATTATTTTCTGAATGTGACAAAAACTGCTCAGCTAGTGATGGCCCTGCGCTTATTTGGTATACAAGCTGGAACTACTGCAACAATGTTGCAGTGCAGATTTTGATAGTAGGATTTAATTAAACAGTAAACCCACCAAGCCTTCTCTTTTTCTAAATGGTTAATGTTGCATTTCCCTCCCAAACACACCCATCTGTCAGTTTATCTCTCGTGACACTAAACTGCAACTAACTTCATTTGCAATATTTGCATTCAGAACACCCCCAGTTTCCTATTGGCCAGCAAATCAACTCAAGGCCTACGGGCAGAAATAAAAAAATGTCAACTGTAGCGCAAATATGACTGACTGCCATGTGTTGAAACGAAGATTGATAAAACTCATTCGAATACACTCCACTGCTTACAAGGTTGGTTGTGTGTATCCCATAGCGTAGTTGTTGTTGTTGCCACAGCTCATTACTTACGCAAATACACGTTTCTCAAATACGTTTCCTTACCTGAGAAATTCCTGCAGACAGGTATCGCAGAATCTGTGTCCACATGTGGAAACTTGGACGGGTTCCCTCATTGCTTTGCTACACAGAGGACACTGAAAGCGTCTCTTGGGCTTCTCCAGGAACTTGTAGTCGAACCCCGGCATTGCTGGTTTTTACACTAAGCGTCTATTGAGACTGGCGTTTGTTGTCCTCTGCAATAAGGCGCTGACAGAGCGCGTATATGTTAACTGATATTCACTTGCCAACGACACACAGGCTCGCGCTCCCAAACCGTCGGTATTGTTCCTTCTCAGCTTCCTCTTTCGAGCAACACGGCTCGATCCACCATCAGGATGACAGCTTAAACCCGACGGTCTGTCTGTATGACGAGGCTGTCAATGCAGCGCTCGAGCTCTTTGATGAACCGAAGATGATGCGCGCGATGAGACACATTCACAGCGCCTGTCGTGAAGAACACTGACAGCCTGGAGACAAAGCTCGGATCCCATCTGTTTAGGTATATCAGGCCCCACCCACTATTCATGAGGGAGGAGCCACGTTTAAATCCCTCTCAGCCCCGCACAAATCAGAAGGGCAGGCTTATTTACAGTTGTTTACAGTAATACTGTCTGTGAGCGTTATAATGTAGCCAAGTAAGGGATTATTTTAATAGAATTTATGCCAGTAATGGCCGGGATTTCTCTTGAGGTCCCTCTCGCAAGCGAATGGTTTTTAAACAAAACGATTTTTGAGGTATGCATGCTTGTAATGTATTATCAAGTCAAAATAGGCTAATAACCTCTGTGGTTACACTTAAAACGTTGTACACTTAAAAATAAAGGTTTCAAAAGTGGGTTTTTGCAGTAGACTAATGCCACAGAAGAACAGTTTTTGGTTTCTCAAAGAATCTTTCATAGAACAGTTCTTTAAATTGTGTGAAGATCAGTTTAAAGAACCCTTTTCCACTTAAAAAAAAAAAAACTTTTTTTTGGAATGGAAAGGTTCCATGGATGTTAAAGGTTCTTCGTGGAACCATTATGTCAATAAAGAACCTTTACTTTTTTGAGTGTATAAAAAATCTTTTAAAATATATGTGTGGTTATTATGTAAAAAATCCCCTTCCCCATTATTCACATCTTGAATAGCCTATAACTACCCAGAAGTTGTATTCCTGCCTATTTGTAACATGAAGATATTTTTAAAATATTATATGTAGGCTACATAAATATACACGCAGTAATGACCATATAAAAAGCGAATAAAGAAGAAAACGTTTATTTATTAGGCTAAATAACACTCCAAAAGTGTGCATACAAAGGCAATCACTGGTAACAAAAGGTTGCAGAGAGTTATTTGTAAGGCAAACGACTCCCTCTATCGGTGAAAAGCGCACGACATTCGTGCAAGAGCAGACATTACGTCAACAGAACAACAAAAGCAACAGAAATCATGGAAATAGAGTAAGACAGTTTATTAGAGTAAGACTATTTAATAGCTCGGCTTCATTTAAACATGTTAAACTCTCGTCAACGGTAAATATGTTTTGCATGGAAAAGCGCGCGCTACATTAATGACACGCTCTGAGCATCACGTATTGCACGAAAATTACATCATAGCATGATGGACGCACGAGCTCTCGATGGGATTCAGCTGAAAATAAAACAAGAATATGCTTTTTAATATGCAATAAACATTAATATGCATTCATATTAGAATTGTTCTAGCTAAAAATAACATTACTAAATAGTTCAATATAATTGTCAATGATTATAATTACATTAAAAATAAATTATTATTATTATTGGAAATGTAAAGAATATTTTATCCTAAATTATAAATGTATATTTATTATTAAAGCTTTTATTTATTAAAAAAATATGTTGGCCACAAATAAGAACTCCCTTATTATTACTGTCATAATGTCCAGCAGGCATACATTTATGAGATACTTTAGAAATTGTGCTTTAACTTCCAATTAGGTGGAAACATAAGCAGCACTTTATTATCTTGACAAAAATAATTTAGCATTTTTTTTCTTCCATTCAGTCCGGCCTCAGTGAGGAATCAGGCATTATTTAACATACTACATATTTATGATTCATTTTAACCTAATTCAGTCTAATTTATGTACACAAAATATGTAATACTGCAAATAGAGAATTAGTGCAATTCTGCTGTTATAAGTAAACAGTTATTTACATTTGTTTTAAAAAAAAGAAGCTTTACATAGCTGAAAATCATGTTACATTGTAAACGCAACTGCATGGCTTATAATTCTCAGAGGCGGCAGTATCGCGTCCAATCCCTCAATCCTTATTCCTCTTCTGCGGAGTGTGTGTAGGAATTTGGGCAGAGGCAGCGCTGTCACTTTGAAACAGGCTCTTCAAAAAATGCTGAGGAAAGGAGAGAAATGATGAGTAAGAATATAGTCACTGTATTTTAAGGACTGATGAGAGAACAATGACAACAACATTTGTAATGCCAAATCATCAACAATAGATAATTGCAACAAATACATTACAATAAATGCCTAGATTCTGTAAACATTTGTATAAGTAAGTATAGCTGCACATTACGTTTCACAGCCAACAGTGTGTTTCCATGGCAACAAGCCACTGACGTGACAGTGAAAGGGTGGCTCTCATCGAGCTGCACTGTCTTTGGTATCCCAGAATCCTCTTCTTTCCTTCCAAGTCGACCACGTGCCCCTTTACCCCAGGTGTACACATCCCCCTCTGCCGAATGAAGGAGCAGAACATTTACTCACAATTCTGGACACAATTTGGCTGAATAACATCTTTGTCAGTCTATTTCTCTGCATGTCAGATCCTGTGAGAATCATGAATGAACAAAGACAACATGAAACAATAAAGGTCTTCAGAGTCTTCTAAGCCTCTGGGACACAGTCGGGGTTACATGCTGACCTTTAGTCACATGTCACATTAATTAACCTACCTGCCCCCACTAGAGCACATTCTGTGACGGAACAAATTGATGGCTTGATAGCAGCCTTGTCTGGGATGCATTGCATTTATTTTGAGCAAACCTTTAGTTTGGTTGTCCAGTTCAATGTTTATCCCAGTATCAATATATATTACATTAATTATATTAGATTTAGCTTTTTCTCTGTTTTAGGACCATTACATTCCTTTGTATTGCGACAAAAATTTCCCTCCAATTGTCATTAACAATGCAAAACAAAATGGGCAACACTTTATTTCGATGACCCACTTTAGACATTATAACTATATGTAACTTTGCGACTACATGTCAACTTATTCTACTTACACGAACCCTAACACCTATAACCCTAACCTAACAGTTAACTAACAGTCTACTAATACTCTAATGAGAGTTAGTTGACATGTAGATGCAAAGTTACTTATAGTTAGTAGAATGTCTAAAATGGACCGAAATCGAAATACATTATTAGAATTAGCATTTTTTAGGCTTTTGTTGAATTGATACTGTTATAAATAAAAACCAAAGCCCAAAGTTTTTACCCATGCTGGATTGGATGTAACATCAGATTTACCAAATAAACCTGAATGGTTTAAAATAGCTTTTCAAAATTAGAGGGTTAAAATACATTACATACTATAAAAATGACTGCATTACAATAATTACACTTATTAATCATGGGTGAAAAATCAGGATCATCATGTCTGGATGCATTGCAGTAATAAAAATTGGGGTGGAAGAATACTTTGTTGTCATTAAAAGATTCATGACAATACAATTTTAAAAATCTTAATTCTCCTAAAAGTAGGCTTCATCAGACTTCAATGTGACCTGTTTTGTGAGATTCACTAGTATACGTCTTGTTTACCTGCTCCAATAGCCAGAGTGAACGCATCGCCACACGCGGCCATGGTGATTCCCTGCAGTCCTGAGACTTGATAGGGCACTCGACTGGTTCTGCGGGAACTGCAGCCAAGCTGCCCATGCTGGTTACTGCCGAAGGTGAAGCACTGACCTTTCTCTGCATTTAGGGCACATAGTCATAGACTGTGAGTCAGTCCTCAGTCTAAATCAAAACAGCACATTAAGTTGTAATGTGAATGAAGTGCTCTGACCTGTGACTGCAACAGAGTGTGCTGTGCCGATGTCTACATAAACAATCTTCTCAACATTTAGAGGAGCAGACTGGACAGGCTGGAACGTGTGGACCTCCTCCACCTGACAGTGAGATGAGGGCTCCTCTGTGCCTGAGACCTTATCCAAACCCAGCTTGTTAAATCTGCATTAAAGATGGTTATTTATTCATTCGAAAATATCATTTTAGCAACTCTCTGTGAAAAGTATTGAATGTGCACTTGTAGTGTACTTCAGTATGTCAAAAAAATATACTTGCAGATAATATAATATTTATCAAATAAAAGGCCATTTAAGTGTACTTAAAGAAAGTACGTTTATGTCTGGTTTCACAGACAGGGTTTAGATTGAGCCAGGATTAGGCCTCAGTTCAATTAGGACATTTAAGTAGCTTTTAGAAACGGGCCTTAGAAAAAAACATTACTGGTGTGCATCTTGAGACAAAACAATGGCACTGACATATTTTAGGAAAATATGTTAGTGCAAGTTGCTTTCAGTTAAAACAGTTCAAACATGCATTTTAGTCTGGGACTAAGCTTAAAGCCTTTGAAACCGGGCATTTAATGTCAATGTTTCTTAACACACTTTTCAAAAGTGCACTTTGTAATCATGCCATATCAAAAGTCGAGTACATTTTAATTTTGAATAATCGTTTGTTGTGCTTACAAAAGAAGTACACTTACATAGTTTTAACATACTAAAACACTTGTGAAGTACTTGATTATAATTTTAATGCAGATTGCTATTTGATATTACATTTAAAGTTAATGTATTTTAAATGTAATGTATATGGCAAATATATTACAAATATTTGTATAATATACAAATATATTTAAATACATTACTTACAGTACAAGTTTCAATAGAAATGACTTTAAAGTATATTTTAGTTTTCCATAAATGCTTGTGTCAGTACATTTGGCAGTACAATAGAAGTAATTGTGAAATGACATATAAAGATGTACTTAAGTCTAAAGTGGGTCAAAAAAGCACTCTAAAGTTCAGCTAATTGTATTCAATACAACATTTACAACTACAATACATTTTTAATTGCCGTTAACATTCAATTAAGTGTCAATCACTGTTCTTTTTTTAAAGTATGCTACAGTGTACTTCTTTTTCACAAAGGGCAATGGGTTTTCTGAAAATCTGCTCTAATAAGGTGATGATACACAGGGCAACTTTTTGAGCAATTTTGCTGGGCAATGTTGCCGTCAACAGGCAACCAGATGAGACACAAGGCCCACGACTGATAAAAATGATCCAGATAGAAATGTATTGTCTATTTTCAATGGGAAAGTGCTCAAGCAACAATCGCTCGGCAAGATTGCCCAGCAACATTTCTCAAAAAGTTGACCTGTGTATCATCATCTTAAGTCTGTAAGGGTCATAAACAACGATATTTAGCACTCAGATGGTGCGGCTGACAGGGTGTGACTGTTATTTAAAATATGGTCACTGTGTTGGTCATTTCCTGTGATGAAATGTCCTCATAATTCACAGTCTTTTCAAATGCTGAAGCAGGAATGAGGAGTGTTAACTCCCTAAACTGGTTTGGAAATCTGTGAAAATCTGCCTAACATAAGCAAAACTGCTTAGCAAGACATTCATGGAGATTTTATTACATTTTTTTACATTTTGAGATGCATTATTATTTATAATTGCAATTAGACTCATACCAGGCTTTTGAAAAATCCACTTTGAGGCTCATTAACCAGCAACATGTCAAAATATATAGACACATTTGGGAATCTGTGACAGTCAACACCTCAACCAACCACATACCGTCTGAAGCTTTGGTAAATGATGATGCTGCCTTCAAGTCATGAGCACATGATGTCATCATTACTAATAGGAAATCTGGGTTTTCTGTGAGCCCTCTTTTTCTGTCTTAAAGACGATTAAAGAATTGTGTCAGTAGCAAATTTGAACTGGAAAATATTTTTTTATTAATGCTGATTATATAATGTAACGTACATACTTTGAACTAAATATCCACATTACCCATCATTCAATGTGGAAAACAGAAAATAAATATAGTAAATAATAAATAAATTATGATTTACTGTGCATTTTGTTGCAATGCTAGGAAAAGTTTCAGGAAGTGAAAAAGAGAGAAAGAAATAATATATAAGTAAAAGAGAGAAATAGTGAGTATATCTCTATCTCTATCTCTATCTCTATATCTATATCTATATATATATATATATTACCATTTAAAAGTTTGGGGTCAGTAAAAAAAAATTTAATCATTTTATTCAGCAAAGACGTAATAAATTTTAATGCTACAAAAGATTTAAAGATTTCTATTTCAAATAATCGCTGTTCTATTGAGCTTTCTGGGATAAATTACACTTTAAAACATATTCAAATCGGAAACATTTATTTTTCATTGTAATAATATTTTTTTAAAGTTTTTATTTAAGTTTTACACTATTTAAGAATAAATAAATACAGCTTTGGTGAAAATAAGTATATAGAAAATAAATAATACTTCCAATATAAAGTATTATATCAATATAAATATGAATGAAATATAAGCATCCAGCCAAAATCACTTGAACAGACATTACTCCAGTTTTCCCAATGTAATATAATATGTTTTATTAAAGTAATATGATATTTTTCATACTGTTTTTGTACATAATGAACTGTGAGAAGACATATGGAGTACCTGTTGTTCCCAGAGGCCAGGATCTGGTGCTGTGTGCTCATGATCATGGAGCAGTCCACCCCACACAGCACACGCTGGGCTTCAAAATCAACGGGCAAACTCACCTGCTGCGGAGAGTTGTGGCAGTCTAGAGTGGCCAAACCAAGCCGGCCTGTCAAACAGAGACATAATACAGAGTGAGCGTGGCGGAGAGAGAGAACGAGAACGATGGAGCACAAAATGCCAGGTCTGCCTGGAGGCGCTTCTGCTGCTGTCTGCAAGAGTACAAAGAGAAACACAAAGAAACACAGTATTCAAGTGACAAGTGATGTTGCTCATTTACCGTTATCTCCTCGCCCCCAGGAGAAAACCTCTCGCTCATTGGTAACTGCCAGAACGTGGGATGCTCCACAGGACACTTGGACCAACTCATAACCCAAAAGAGCCTCTACTATCTTGGGCTGAATACAAAGACAGGAACATGGAGAACTATGAGTAAGATTAACACAAGATTTTCACATTTTGTAAAGAAAACACTAGAGGTGTCCATATTTTGTTGATCCTGGAACAACATTCCTGTCCGGAAATTTTATCCTAAGCATCCTTAAGCCTAACCCAACCCACAAATTATCCCTAAAATGAGAGGGAAATGGTAGGTGAATAACTCTGATGTAGAAGCACCCAACCCTGGTTGTAAACCTAAACATGACATAAACTGTAAACTTGTCCCTCAAATCTGATTGGTTGATTGGAATGTTGTTCCAGGATCAACAAAGATGCTGATCCAGGAACATGTTGCACTTGGTGAAATCGAGATCTGTGTGCAGGACGCCATCATGTTGCTATAGGAGAATTGTGGGTGGTTTCTAAGGTGTTGCTATGCAGTTGCTAAGATGTTTTTTTTGCCATTGTTTTCACATAAATGTATTTTATATTTACATAAAAAATGTTAAATGTCTATTTTATTATAATTATAACATTCATTATTATTTATTTTTGATTTAATACTAATATCTAATTTGTTTATTTTTATTTTTTATTTTTACACCTATAAAGACAAGCTTTCTTTAGAAAGATCTAAGAGATCTAATTTGCAATAATAGCTGTAAATTATACAGTTATTATAACCGTACAGGAAACTATTAGTTTTCTAAGTATTATGTACTATTATAGTATTTATTAATATTTTATTTTTCAGGTTTCATTTTAATTTTAGGTTAATTTAATTTTGCTATGTGCTTTTAGTTGTTTTGTTAATATTTCTATTAGCTTAATTTTAGTAGGCTACTTGAACTTTTTTATTGAATTAATTTTATTTGTCTAAGTTTTTCATCTAATATTCATATTTAATTTTCAGTTAACACAGGTGTTTTTTTTTTTCATTTTAGTTTAAGTAAACAATGAGAACTCTCTCACACTGATCCCAGGCCAGCGGATCTTCTTTATTTTTGAGTCCTGAGGTCAATACTTAAGGTCAGTTTGTTTAAATCCTTAGCTTCCCTGAGAAAGCATCTCTAAATATACCATTGCAAAAAAAAAAAAAAAAAAAAAAGATCATCTAAATCTACCTGTGTCACATCGTTGAAGTTCCCATGTCCAAGACAACCATTGCTTCCACTTCCAAACGTCATGATTATACCTCTGTCTGCAGAACCGAAAGCAAATTAGGCAGATTGTAGTTGCTCTTGCATATAAACAAAGAATTAAACAACAATTGTTTCTCCGTCAGTGCAAACCGCTGCACAAGAAGAGCAACTGAGCTGGAAGTCAAGCTCTTTAATCCTCTATATCTGCTGGGGACTAATGATTCCCCTGCAGAGACGAATAGTTATAGCATATCCTTTACTCTAGAGCAGACAAATGTACACCGCTGTGCTACAATGCCAGGGGACAAGAGATTAGCTTTTGCAGTGTGAACAAATGCTGCTTAATGAGCTCTGTAGGAAGAATAGTCTAAAGGGGTGATTACATCCTCCTTTCATTCGTTTTTCATTTTATCACAAACGTTTAAATCACTTTGTGCTTAATTTTGCAGAGACAGACTTAAAGTCATGTCCACTTTGCAGCTTCAGTCTAAGAACTGCCCACTTAGGCAGTTTGATGGACATGTAAAGTGACTAAACCTTGTTTGTTTTTGTTGGGTTGTTAGAGCCGGTTGATTCTGAAATCGATGATGCCACAACCTGCTCGGAAAATTCTGGATTGTAAGAAGCATACCTGTGAGGCAGGTGGTGAAGAGATCACCACATGAGACAGATTTGATCGTGACACCAGACTGCCCCTCCAGGAAGCGGGAGATAAACTGGGGCTGCATCTGCTCAACAGCACCTGGCAGGGTGGGCTCAGTGGATCCGACCGAGGGGGCCTGGCATAGAGTCAAGCCGAAATAAAAATTAAAAAAACGGAAATAAAACATGATTGATACTCAAGAAAAATCATCATCTCACCTCCCATGTGATGAGCCTCCCAGATTTGGTGATGCCCATCTTCTGTGTGCGGCCCAGGGACACTTGTATAACCTCTGTGTTTAACATGGGCAGACGCAGAGGAATGGAAATGCCACTGCCCCAGGTGTACACTGAAGATAAAGGCAATGGGTGCATCATCTTTGTTGAAGTTAGACAGGACAGTCCTCCTAGTAGATGAAATGGAACAAATGGCACCAGAAAATCCTCATGCTGACAGTCAAACCAGCAGAGCTAAATGAAAGCTTACTATGAACTCCAAACCTGATGTTTAATCAGCAAGGCCCAGGCTGGATTAATAAAATATTCGAAGATGCTTTAAAACATAACATTAGTAAATAAGACAATATTTAGGAAAATAACACCCCACCTCTGGTTCTGGTGCTGGTCACGCGTCCACCAGGTCTTCCATGAGGGCCTGTCTGTGCAGTAGAAAGTGGCTTTTCTATTCTAAAAAGAGAATAATTGAATCCATTTAGTAGCCAAACAAGTGCATAAGTGCATTTACAATACTTAAAGTGTACAACTAAATGCGATAAATAAAATAAATCTACCTGCGCATTTTGACGTTGCCTATGTCAGTGTAAAGATTGAGCAATGGCCTAATGCAGATGGGATGAGCCATTATCTCATTGAGCTGGGGTCTTTTGGATGGGTCCAGATTCAGCATGTTGAGAATTAGTTGTCTCAACTCTGGGCTGTAACGATCTGAAATGGGGGCAAATGTGCCACTCATGATCTTCAGCACCAAGGCTGGCAGGTTCTGGAAACAGAGAAGTTGCTTAGTTTGTCATTCAACATTATTGTAATTTGCGATGTTCGGATTCTTCAAAATCAAGACAACCAGAAAATAAGAGAATATGTCTTACTGCTGCCTCAAAAGCTCTCTTGAGACTAGCAAGCTCATAAAGCACACAGCCTAGGGCCCAAATGTCACTCTTCTGGTTGTATGGCTTTCCTTCACAAAGTTCTGGAGAGATATAACACGGTGTCCCCACAACCTGTCATGAGAAGGAGGATCTGGACTGTAACTAAATTGCATGCTGTCAAACTCAAATCATTGCAGAAGTACAGACAATTTTGTTACTTACAGTATAAGCTTTGCTCTTGCTAACAAGAATTTTCGAGATTCCAAAGTCTCCTATTTTGACTATCATCTGGTGCTTGTCTAGGAGTATGTTCTGGGTTTTGAGGTCCCGGTGTAGGATGAGTTTATTGTGCACATGATAAAGGGCCAGTAAGATCTGAACAAAGAAATGTAATATTGTATCCTCATCTAACAAGGAGTTGCAGCGTTTCTGTATGTAATCAGCCAGGGTTCCACCTAGGATCATCATAAAGAGAAAAATGATAACAGATCCTAAGATTATTGAACCATAATTCAAAATGCTTATTATATTACCTATTTTATTATATTTTGCATAAAGAAAATTATTTTCCATCATATTTTGTTTAAAAATATGTTGTGACATTACTGTGATGACACTTTTTTTGTATTAAAAGGAATACAGATTAAAGGCGTTAAAACAACTCCTACCATACACTTTAAATATTTTTATTATTATTTTTGCATCACAGTGATAAATATTATGAACTTTGTCCCTGACTTAAACTGTAGGAACACATTAAGTCACCATCAAAAAGTGAGTGATAAAAGTGTATACCTGGAGCATATTCCATAGCGATCATCAGCGCCTTGTCCTCCAGGAAGTTTTCATAATACTCAATTATGTTTGGGTGGCTGAGTAACTTGAGGACTTGGCATTCATTCTGGGCCGCGAGACGTTCATCACGGGACATCTGCTCAACTGGGATTTCCTTCAAGATCACCAGCGCGCCATCGGTGCGTCTGCGACAAAGGTGCACTATCCTGTATCAGATAAAAAGTCAGGATGCAGGTCAATGTGTGCATTTCAATTTCAAGTTTAACAGCTGAATTTAAAGTTGAACAATTTTAGGTTTCAGGATAGAGGTTGAAATAACAGGTTAAAGTGTACTGACGAATGTACTGACAAGCATTATTCTTTAATGTCATTTCTATTGAAACTTGTATGTTGTGTATTTAAATATATTTGTAATTACACTTTTGTAATGATGAATTTAGAACTTAGGTAACACTTTATTTTAAGGAGACCTTGTTACAGTGTAATTACACAAATAAGTACTGAGTAATATTAATTAACAACATGTACTCACTATAGGGTTAGGGTTAGTTGCCTGTAATTATGCATCATTGTTATTACTATAGTAAGTGAATGTAACTTCAGTAATTACGCCAGCTTAAAATAAAGTGTTACGGAATTTAGTTTAGTTAACTTTAAATTAGTGCTGTCTAATCGATTAATTGCGACTACAAATGTCTTTAATACAAAAACTCACAGTACAGGCAGAAAAAACTCAGGGAATCACTGGAGAAACAAACCACTAACATTAATGAGATGAGACAAAGACACTGAACCCTAAATTTAAATGTAGGCTACTTTATAGTAAAACTGTTAATATGACATTATCAAAAAGTGCACTTTTTAAGTGTATTGAGGTGTGTTAAGAAACTGTCATGACAGTGCACTCTTTAAGTACACTTAAGATGCCTTTTATTTCATTAGTATTATAGGCCTATTACCTGCAAGTAGCCTACCGTTTTTAAAAAATTTGCGTTACTTTTAAGATTTGAAGTACGCTACAAGTATCCAGTCAATCCAATTTAATGCACTTCTTTTACCACAAGGATTTGGTTTGATCAGTTTCAAAAGCTAATAAAACCTTTACTTTTTAATTTACTTAGCCTACTTTACTAAAATACAAATAAAAACATTTTTATGTTTATGTTTTTTTCATATATGTTTTTGTACGCTAGAAACTTTGAATTTTGAGTAGGCAACAATTTTCACACAGAACAGTAGCCTACCCACACTTTAACTTAGCCTATAAGTGAGATAGTGTCATTTCTAAGCATTTTTTTTTTTTTACATCATGTTTGCAACTGGACCGTTAAGATTCTAAAGTTCGATAGTAATTCCATTAGGAAAGCTGTAAACATTCCAGGGAAGTTTAAAACGAGTAGGGCAAGCTACTCATTGCCCAACAGTTCTTTTTTCCATTCGAAAGGGAGAGTTTTCAAACTCTTAATGCAACTAACTCGTTGAATAGGGTGATAATGGCTCTGTAACTGTACTGATAGAATGCGGAAACGCGAGACAGTGATGCGCTGTATATTCCGCTACAGCTCGCGGTCATTCTGAGAGGAGAGCTGCAGATTTAAAGCTCTTCAACTGAGTTCCTCAAGTAAAACTTCTAACGAGTTTAGAGCGTACACTAATAATTTGGTAAATCAACTAGTTCAAACAGACGAGTGCACATCACTAAAAACATTTCGCGAACCAATAACGTGTTCGTTGTTTTATTTACCCGAATGCTCCTCTGCCGACCACTTTAATCTTCTCGTACTTCTCCATGTTTTCTGGATTCTAAACGCGCCCCGTCACTATAGGCAACACTTCCTGTACCCCTACAGAGTTCTAGTGGGGACAAAATACAGCAAATGAGCAGGGGGAACTGACTCTGACACCAGGGTTATGTTACTTAAAGTGAAGTTTGAGTTCAGTTATTACCTAGCTTACAAAAAAATAGTCTTAAGGTTTTGCTAGTATAGGGTATTGTGGGAACACTACTTTTGAATGTCCTCAGAAGTTTAGAACCATCTGAAAAAAAAAGTAATAGTTGTACGTTTAAACATTAGACTAAAATCCAGTTAAAATGTTTCAGAAAAACGTTCCATGAATTATATAAATAACATTTTGTACTTATGTTTTGATTATTACATTTATTCATTTAGCAGATGCTTTTGACCAAAGCGGCTAACAATTGAGAAAACAACAAACGATTAATCTTAAAGAGGCAATAAACATGAGAAGTGCTTAGTTTCAGCCATCGCTCAGGGCTGTGCTTCTTAAAAGCAAGTTGATCTTGGAGAACATTGGTGACAATGGTCAAGTCAGTCGCCTTTATTTATTTAGCGCTTTTTATACAGATTGTTTCAAAGACGCTTTACATTGATAACAGGAAAATAATGAAGAAAGAAGAAAATAACATCATAGTCCAGCTTAAGTGAGTTCAATGATGGTTCATTTTTGTTGTAAAATTAGCTGCTCTGGAGAAAAAAGTGATGTTATCGTCTAGCTCAGTTCATATAATGGTGTCAATGCAGGCAGATCAATAATATTGTTGCATCTTCACGATCAACTTGGGCTCACAATGCTTTTGGGAAATGCATCCCAGGATAGTTAAAGCTAGAATGGGGAGGGATTAAGAGGTAGAGCGACAAATGAATATGTTGAAGTAGTAGATTGTGAAATAGCACTTTGGGAGGGTTGGGAAGATCATTCCACCAGCAAGGTACACTGAACGAAAACGTTCTTGAGAGGGATTTTGTGCCTCTCTGTGGTACCACGAGGTGCCGCTGGTCTATTAAAGACCAGATAACATTTAACAAAGATTACATTAACATTTACTGGAAGAACGATTGTTCATAAGTTTGAAAGAACCTTGCTAGAACGTTAGGGAAGTTCTGAGTACGTTCCCTGTTGGGTAGCAATCAGGCTTTGATGCTGAACAAACAATTCTGATGTCTGTCCCTAAAAGCTATAACACCATTTCTACATCAGATGCCACCATTGTTGCATCGCACCTCAACAGCTAGAAGCTGACATGACAAAGCGAATTCATTTGTTCTTCGTAAAGTAGCGCAATCACTTGGAGTCATCAAAATTGGACGGGACATCAGTTTACTGTCGGGAATTTGTAATTCTCAAGACAAGTTCTGTCTCTAACTTCTTCCCTCAGCATCTAACTGGCTTCATGTTTTTGGCCTATCAAGACCAGATCTTTAAAGGGGGTTGAATCACATATTCTTCTCAACACCACATAACACAGGTAAAACCACCATGACCAGTGGACTGCCTTTACACAACCTTACTATTATGGTGTCACTTGATTCTCAGTAAGAAGACTGTTCACTGGTGATTTAATGGCCTACACCTGAGATAAAGTCTAGACAAAATATTTTCTTGGCTTATCTTCATGGTAACCTCCTGACCTTTTTGGCCGTAGGAAGTGATTTAGACCTTAGTTAGATGCTTTTAAATCTCAGGAGCACATACAGGACTATTGTTTGCTCTCCATACATTGAAAGGGAATAGCAACATTTTTTGTTCCTATATAAATAAAATAATTATGTTTGATTCATTTCACAATTTATCATCTTCATCATCTGTTCATGCTGACAAAGTTCTAATATAAAAACACATATTAACCCAAGATGAAACTCTTTCATTTCAAAGGCTATTTTTAAATTATCCAAGAGCATTTAAAAAAGGTAAAAGTATCAGTACTGTGAAGAATTATAATAGGTATATAGATATGTTTGAAAAGAATTAGCAACACCTTTGAGAATGAGTGTCCTTTCGCCTCATATTGTCCTCTTACATTACAAAGCAGTTCCGGTGAGTATATAAACACTGAACATTCCTGATCACTGACTGTCACATTCTGAGGCATGAAACATTTCAAACTTGGATTACCGTGTGCTTTATGGGATGAACCAAATATGTAACCAAGCTGGTTCTGGAAAAGTCAAAGCATAGTTTCAAAACCGTGAGGACAGCAATAAAATAAGTTTCAGCCTAGGTTCTTTTGTTTATAAAGTTCATAATTTTGCTGTATTATATGACTCAAATCTCCTAAAAATGTCCAGGTCATAAAAATAATCTTAGGTTGAGCACAACTGACCTGCATGATTGCATGGAGGAGGGCTAGAAAAAACACTGACCGCTGTGAAGCAACCGTGGAGGTTTATGCTGTCCTGTCATGCAAATTACTGGTTAGTTTCCCTGAGAATTTCTGCAGTATCAGCCCTGAGCAATTTCTCAGTTCTCACACTTTAGTGAGACTCAAACAGATTTTATAAAATTCAAATCGTGTAAATTTGCTTAAACGGTGACTTTATGCAATTTAACGCTAATCTGAATTAATTCTACACTGAATTAACACAATGTAATATCTTTAATAAACATTTCAACTAGAGTATTGGCCATATTAGGCTAACACTTGGTGTAACATATACATTATTAATCTGATAAAATTAGCATGCACTGTGTATTTTCATCTTGATGTAACAGACTAACAGAGCTAATAAACAGAGCAAAGAGACTGTGGTTTAACAGAAATAGAAGTGGTTTGAAAGGTGAAAAGTTCACAAAATGACCTTTTCAAATGTGCTGAAGCCTTGGAAGTATATTTTTATATGCTGTACGTCTTGACATTTAAATATTCAATTATTTAAACATCTCTGCTTCAGTCGTCCACAGTCAGAATAACAACATTAGAAACTGAACAATAGGCTAGCAGAACAATAAACTGCAAATGTGACTGAATAATGAAATGGTTATAAGTACATGTTTTGAAGACATAATAATCCATTAGATGAAAAAGAGGAAATTCTTATTAACCTAAAGGTTAACTAAAAAAGATCCAGAATTGTCCTATTTATTGCCGAGTCATGATTAAACCTATTGCAAGTATGATTGCTCAACAGTAGCCTATCATTTATTCAGCAAAACCTTGTTAAAAGACTATAGGGTTTGGAACACCCACGCATACAGACTACACAAAGACATACAGACATCGACATCTGATCTTCACAGTCTGTTCATTTCATTCATTGTCCAGACATCGGTACAACAAAACGAATGTAAAATCTGATATTCTTTCAAGTTCCACCATCACATTGTAACCGACTTAGTCTGTTAGATAACAAAGAGCCCTTACCATGATATTTTTTTCTGTCTGCTGCCCTCTTGTGGCTGATGGCAAAAAATGAAATTAAAAAAAATTCTCTTACAAGTGATAATTTCAGCGTATACAAGATTACATAATTGTATTGATTGATAGCCTACATTTAAATTATTTTTCTGCAAAACATTTATAATGCGTAAAAAGTGTTGTTGGTTTTTGCATTTCACTTACAACTCATTGGACTGTTCTCGGACAATTGCATCTTGAAATTATTTAAATTAATATGCTGAGAACACAACGGGTTAAAGTTTCTGCTAAACACTTTGCATTATAGGGTTAACATAACACCAAAATCAGCGACTCTGGTGGGACTCGAACCCACAACCTTTGAATTGCCTCATTCAGCCTAGAAGTCCAATGCGCTATCCATTGCGCCACAGAGCCCGCCACAAATGCAGAAGGGTGTTTCTCAATATGCGTTCTTCAGCGATTTTAACCGTCGAAGTTCAGACCCAATTCTCAAGAACGCAAGTACAGAGGACGCATGAAAGAACCCGGATGTGTTCTTGATACCGAGGATGCATCGAATGCAGACTTGAGCTAGTACTCGCCTGGTGTCCCAGAAGTCATTGCGGCTGGTTCCGAGTTCGTTCTTCCAAGGAAGCTTGGCAAGACCGGTCTCCACGAGAACACAAGTCCGTTCTCTGCGTTCTTGGAATTGAGAAACAGCCACGTCTCCAAACACCAGCACAAAAATGCTCGGATTTCCCCCAATGGATTGCAAGACGAGGACTGTTTCTCAAATGTTCTTCATTCTTGGATTGAGCGCCCATTCAATAAGGCACCGCTGGGATTCGAACCCAGGATCTCCTGTTTACTAGACAGGCGCTTTAACCAACTAAGCCACGGCGCCGACCCGTGGGTAATTTATAGGGGGGAGCTCCTCAAAATCAAACCTCGCGAGGTGACTAGCTCACTAGAGCGTTTGCAAGTGTTTGAGAACTGAAAAGAGGTAGGCCTACTAGCCTAGGTAGGCCATACCTTGAACAGATAGCCTCCATTAGGCCTACAGGAGAGACAGACGGTCCACTTGTATGGGAGAAATCGCATCCATCAATATGGCAATTAAAAGATCCAATCGCATTTGATTGCTGCATCCACTGTTTGTTTACTCTACACGTGCACATTAGCTGGACCATATCTTGGACAGACAAACATTTATAAGCAAAGTTATTTTTTAATACAAAGTTATAAGGAGATGAATGAAGTCTACATGTTTTAGCCTATCTGATGGTGGCGCTAGAGGTTTTGGCGGGAAACCCTCAAATAGGTCTGGGGACAATATTGTACTCCTCCATTTTGCTAACAAATAAATTTCTCTAACAAAAACAACATAAGCTGCAGTTAATAATTCCAACATTCATTCTAATCACATAGGCTACATAGGCTAGGCCTACTATAAATTCATTTCATAAATTCACACAAAAAATGTATAGATCTTTCTTTGCAAAGCTGAACAGCGATATTACGCTACATATAATATTAGGCTATATTATATTAATGTAAGTTTATATACTTTTGTAGCATTATAAATATCTTTACTGTCACTTTTGAATAATCCAATGGATCCTTGCTGAATAAAAATGTTAATTTATTATGATTTTTAATCTTATTGACCCAAACTTTTGAATGCTGCATATGGGGTAGGCCTAAAACCACTATGGTACAACCCAGAACTTTTTGCAAGGGATGACAACATTTTTTAAAACAAATATGTTAATTGAGTGCAAAACGTTTCTAAACGCATTTTTTTTTTAACGAGAATAAAATATATGGTATTTTTGCAGCATTTGCGTGTTTACGGCCTACCTTTAAAAACCCGATGACCAAACCCGGTCATAACATGTATAATAACATGTTAACCAAATGAACCACATTATTAAAAGAGATGCACGGTAACAACCGTATTATAGAGCCGTATATAACCCTGTGGCTGTAGGGGGCGTTTGCTACCCCTCTTTCCTGGTTTTGGAGAGGACAGACCGGGGGATTGGAGGAGACGGATCATCTGTATGCAGTTCCCAGCGCTTCCGTCGGTCGGAGAAGGAATATCCTTCCGTTTTCTTTAGAAAGTTGGAAACTGCACGCGATAGATGAATATTTCTCTCCCTCCAGTTTCTTTTCGTTTTTCTTTTTCTTGCATTTAACTCATAAACGCATTTCAAACTTCTTTGTCTCAGGAAGAGAGCGCTTTACATTCACAGTAACGTCCTGAGGTAAGAAGCACACGTTTGTTTGTAGCAACAGTGTTACGGAGCACGGATATGATTTTGGAAGGATGGAATGGAGATGAAGGTGGATTAAAGAATGTATCCTTTGTTCTTAAAATGTGACGTTTGGGATGTTTATGTACATCAGATGAGTCATAAAACTCATTAAGTTGCTACAGTATTTAATACATCTTATATTCTTTATATGACTATGTAGCTTTGTGTATAAGCTACACATATTACACCAAAAGTAGACAAAAAAGAGGCACCACAAACAAGGTCAAACACGTTTTGTCACAAATTATGTGTTTTTCTTTGTTCTCAGATTGACTTTGGGATTAACGAAATACAGATTAGTGAGTCATCATCACCCTTGCCGCTATTTAGTGACCAAGTAGGCAACTATTTAAAACCAACCAGTTCCTACATATTCGTTGTTCAATGACGGTCAAATTTACACAAAAGCTGAACTAAAATAAATATGCTTTTTTTATTCATGCAAGTCTCCCTCTCTAGAGCCTCATTCTGAGCAGCCATTACTCATTCCTTCTTTAATGGTGTGTGCCATGCCCATGTAACAAAACGCCAAGCTGTGATTCATAACTTTGTGGTTCTCCTGCAGGAACATCATCATGAGTGTACTGCCCCCTGTACGAAAAGACCGCATAATCGGCCAGCTTCCTAAGGTACATGTTTTACACACAGTGCACTGATGGTAGTGCTTGTTCTGAAATTCCTCCATTGGCCCATTTCCTCAAGTGCTGCCTGAAGTAATGAGTGTTAATATTCACTCCTGTTGTAGTGCTTCAGCAAAGGCGCTGCTTTGAACACAGAGAATGAATTCCACAGCAAGGTGAAGACGGCCTGTCAGCAGCAGAGGACAGGAACCGTGGGGTGAGAAGTTATCTTTTGTTTTGCTGAATCAGTGGTTTATGCAGCATGTTTTATCCTGTGCTTTTTGTCCAGTAGGTTTAAAATCTCCAAGGTCATTGTAGTGGGTGATCTGGCAGTGGGGAAAACCTGTTTGATTAATAGGTGAGCAAAGTTGCAATATTAACAGATTACGTCAAAGCAGTCATCTTGCTTTTAGTTAGTGTTTGGCTGAATATAGTAATTGGTAACACTTTACAATAAGGTCTCATTTGTTAACATTAGTTAATGTATTAACTAACGTGAACTAAAAATGAGCAATACATTTATTACAGTATTTATTCAAATTTGTCAATGTTAAATGAATAAAAAATACAGTCGTTCATCGTGTGTTCATGTGAACAAATAAACATTTATTATAATAATGTATTACTAAATTTTAACATGAACTAAGATGAATAAATGCTGTAGAAGTATTGTTCATTTTTAGTTTAACTAAAGTTGATAACTAATGTTAACTAATGAAACCTTATTGTAAAGTGTTACCTAGTAATTTAATCTTTTTTAACTTTTTTTTCTTTAGATTTTGCAAAAATGTCTTTGACAAGAATTACAAGGCCACCATTGGTGTGGACTTTGAGATGGAGAGGTTTGAAGTTCTTGGGGTCCCCTTCAGTCTACAACTGTGAGTTTGACCCAAATTTTATGACAGCCTAATTATTTCTAAACAAGTTATTTATACAGCTATATTTTTTGTTTTCATTTTTGAGGTGGGACACTGCAGGACAGGAGAGATTTAAATGCATTGCCTCTACATACTACCGAGGAGCTCAAGGTAAGGAATGGTTCACCAGAAAATAAACAATATAATTTAACAACTAATATTTTTATTCCATTTTAATACATTATTTAATGTAACATAATATTAATGTTAGTAACGGGCAATTTTAAGATTTAAATATTAGGGGGGCACAATAACAAATTTTAGCAATTTTATTGCACTGAAGTACAAAGTATAGCAAGAATAGGAAAAGCCATAAAGTCTCATGCCAAAAAATAAATAAATAAGCCCAGATTTTACAGTGGATGAGAAACCATCTTGAATTGCTTCCGCATCATATTATGTTAACTGCATTTATGACAAAGAACTACACTGATGCTGATATTATAACAATCTATCAATAAATACACATACGTTGTCCTCTGCCTCTGTCACTGGCTGTACGGATTGAAGAACACGCTGAATAACAGACTAAAATACGGGGCTGAGCCAAAGCCTGCCGCCGGTTTCATATGAGTTTTAAAGGGGACTGAGGCGATCACAAATTAGTGTACATATTACGGAGTTAACTGCAAATTTGTTGGGGGCCTGGGTGGAAATTTAGGGGGGCTAAAACCCTCCTAAAATGGGCCTAGTGATGACTCTAGACTGGTTAGTAATAATAATGAATACGTTTCTTTTCCCATTGAAATTTTTGTGCCCTAAATTTTGAGATACAACAATTAATGTTCTTTTTAATTTCCTGTTTCCAGCTGTAATCATTGTGTTTGATTTGACGGATGTTGCTTCACTGGAACATACAAGGTATTTTGTTTTTCAAAATATTGCAATTTTTATTACAAATGATTGATCCACGTGCATCAGTATTTTTTTTAAATTCATATGCCTTCATTAACGTCTCCTCCCCCTCGCAACAATATTTCTTTTCTGATGACGTTTGCACCAGTGTGAGGGTGAGGGTTGAGTAATAATCCCTCACCTCCAGCAATCTGTCACTCACATGATATCACAGCAATTAGAAAACGACCACGATCCAATCAATATACATCTCTATAGGGAAGAAAAGACGCTTATTTCCATTTCATTCTTGCTTCACACATTGAAATGTATCATCCTCTTCTAAAGGCAATGGCTAGAGGATGCAATGAAAGAGAATGATCCTACAAGTGTATTGCTTTTCTTGGTTGGCACAAAGAAAGATCTGAGTGTGAGTGACCATTTTTATTTTTATATCAACATTATATTATTTTATAATTCATAATAAGTTGTAATTGTAAATAAGTTACATGCATGACTCCGTAAATATGTTTTATATTAAAGTTCAAGGCCAGCATGATACAATATATGTGTATATTTATGTCAAACCAATGTGTCTTTCCTGCAGTCTCCTGCACAGTATACACTAATTGAGCAGGATGCCATTAAACTGGCAGATCAGATGAAAGCAGAGTACTGGGCTGTGTCCGCTTTGTCTGGTGAGTTCTTAACTAGAGACAAATACTATAGATTAGTATATTTTAATGGGATTTGCCGTTTCAATTTTGCAGTCATACTAAGTATTTGGGAAACCTTAGATCAGCGTTGCTACTGTTAATGTCGTTAAATTATTGTTTTTGTGTCTGTAGGGGAGAATGTGAGAGAGTTTTTCTTCAGAGTGGCGTCTTTAACATTTGAGGCCAATGTACTGGCAGAACTGGAGAAAAGTGGATCCAGACGGATTGGGGAAGTTGTTCGTAAGTACAATAAGGACATTATTATATCCATGGAATTTGATTGCATCATGAAAAGTTGGCAATGACATTATTGGTTCCTTGCCTGGGTTGCCTGAATTCATTAAAGAAAGTGATTTCAGAGGATGAAAAATGTATTACATTTTTATAAAAGGTTATGAAACAATGATTTTCTGTAGAACAACGTGGACTGATGAATAGTACATATAATCAATATTGCATTTGCATTTAAATAAAACATTTAAACTTTTTTTTTTATCCACACAGAAATCAACAGCAACTCAAATAACCTGTATGCAACTTCCAAGAAGAAACAGCCTAACTGTTGTCAGTAAAGACTGACATTGTGAAAATGCAAACATTTGCACCAAAAAATAAGGGTACCAAAGCAAAACATGCACGCAAACTTACATGTTTGTACGTACATAGGGAGAATATAAAAAGTGGGATGGAGAACCACAGCAGTGTGGTTTATTATTCATAGGGTGTAACTGAATATCCGACGGATAAAAGAAAACATTCCTTTGTTGGACAGCCTGAGGTTTGCATTTTTTTGTGGCAAAGGCGGTATTCTGTTTTCCCTAGACTTCTATGCACAATTTATGCATAATAGTTATCAGTGATTAATTATTATATTGTGTTAATTACAAAGACATTTTTTATTTCACATTTTTGCTAAGTTTACCGTCAGCACTGATTTTAAAAGGTACATAAGAGGATCATGCATGAGTTGCACAAAAAGCAATAAACAGTGATATCTGTATTTTTCTATATAAAGAATCCTGTTTATTAAAAGGGTCATTTATCTTGAAGTTATATAGGAATTCATTCATATAGCTTCAAAATGAATTTTGCTATAAAGACTTTATAAGTGTTAGGACATGTATACATAGTTTTCTGTGATTGACATTTTTATTCTAAATAAAATGCTTTTCCTTTTCTTAAATGAGCCGTTTATTTATTTAAACTTCCTTTTTTTCCAAAAGTCCTAATATTAACAGTATTATCATGTTACAGGGTTTCTGCGGGTCTTAAAAAGGTCTTAATTCACCCTTACAAAAATGAAAGCCTTAAAAATGTCTTAAATCAGAGTTTATAATGTCATGCCATTAAATGTTGCATGCTTGGCAAAAAAATTAATATCTTCCTCAGTATTTATGTCCTGTTTCCAATACAAATATCTAAACATCTTTAAATCAAGATTAATTTACTTGAGATACAAATGCAAAATTAAGTCTGGAAAAATGTAACAAAATTAAGCGAGTTTATGCTTTTTTCTCATTGCGTTTCTCCTTTGACATTTACATTTAGGGAACATAATGACATATTATTTTCCCTTCGATTTATTCTTTACAATTTTACAATTGGTCTTAAAAAGGACTTTAAAAATTCTTAAATTCATCTTCATAAAACCTGCAAAAACCCTGTATTAATACTGTTTAATTAATGTTTCATTTACATTAAATTCATTATTATTGATTTTTACTATTTTCAAGTTGGTAATAGAAATCTGAGTTACAATCTGATAGTGACCTCTATTGGTAATTGTGTGTAACAATTAGAGAAGTCAGACTGAATGCTTAAAACACGAAGTCTGTAATGGATCAAATCCATTTAAGATTAGAAAGATCAGTCCTCAAATGATCCATACATCTCCACACACAAAAATGCACAACCTCTTAATAATATCTTAAATATTTTGTTTCTCCAAATGATCTCAAAGGGCTGATTCCCCTTTGGTATTTCACGTTTTTACATGATTATATATATTTTCCTGATTTAAGTATTTAACCACTGATGTTTTTAAAGATTCCAAGTATTGACTGTCTATCTGAGATTGCAGCTCATTTGGGATGCAGTGGGAATATTTATAGTTTTCCTTTAGCCACTTTCCTCCCTCGCTGTTTTCAATGGCCACAGCAGCAATGCCTACAAAGAATAGAGAAATAATAGCACTCATTTTAGCAAGTTAATCAAGATTATTGTAGTGATCCTAATAGCTATTCATTCGACAGCGGGAGCCATTACACCCTCTCACAGAAAGCAGCTGTTCAAATCCTTTGTGTTGTATCTTGCATACAGCAGCTAATGGCACAAGAATGTCAATAAACTCTCACCAGTCGCACTCCAGCTACATTATTTATTTTTATAGTGTCCTAAAGGGGAGAATCAATATCAAAGAAAGATATAACGGTTTTGGGTGGAGAGGGTCAGTGGATATGTTCACCGTGTCTCAAAACATTTGTATTAGGTGTTTTATGCTTACCTACAACAGTAGCTCCTTGATTCTCCACCAGTTTGATAGCTGCTTTCATTGTTCCTCCAGTCTCAATCCACTGGTCTACTATAAGAACCTGTAGACCTGAAGTACATCATAACACATGTCAGAATTTCCCATTTTGCTGTTATAGAACTAGATGTCATTGATGGAAAAAAATGGTTGAATACACAGTTCTGCAGTCATTATGTAGTACAATGGAATTATATACTAAAATAGGACAGCAGAGCTGATCAATAATTTATAAAACACTGCAAACATTACATTTAAAAAGATAACTAATTAGATTTTTCTGTTTCCATTATCAACCAGTCTTGAAAGTAAAGGTCTTTGTTGGCATTGCATGAAGAACATTTATATTGGAAAAAGGTTCTTTAGATTATTAAAATGTTCTTCAAACTAAGAAAATGGCTCTTTTAAGAACTGTTCACCGAAAGGTTCTTTGAGGAACTTAAAATGGTTCTTCCTTGGCATTGCTGCAAACCCCCCCCCCCCCCTTTGGAATCTTTATTTTTAAGAGTGGCATTATAGATACATATACGAGTTTATGTACATCAGTACCTGGCTTTAACACATCAACACGCACTTCCATGCATTTCTCTTGTCCAGAGTAGTCACTGTAGTCCTGAGTGCGAGTTTCAACACACAAGTGTCCTGCTTTTCGAATGGCCAAAAATCCTTTTCCTAAAGTCATGGCCACAGCTGACCCTGAAATTGGAGGAGAAAGTAAAAAATAAAAGTAAACCGTTTTTCAGTTATTCATTCATCTCAAACTAGTGATTAGATAGGCTAGTATATACATTTCATTAAGTCAGGCAGTGGAGTATATCCCACTCTATATTTAGTCTATTTCCCCAGGAGTTATATTTATTTTTCCTGGAACATGTGAACTGAGCTAAAAATATCATCTCTCGTTCACTGTCTTACCATACACCAGCTACAAAAGTGAAGGTTTTATACCAAGGATGAAGCCCATGGCATCTATTCCAGCCACCAGGTCAATGGTCTCATTCTTGAATGGTTTTAGAAGATCTTTTACACAATCTGACAGTGCCTGGATCAGCCAGGAGTAACAGAAAACAGAGATCAGAGACTTTAAACAATAAAGCCCATGGTTGTCAATCACATTCTAGCAATTCTTACTTTACCTTCCAGACTTCAAGATACAAAGTTTCAAAGCTAGGTTATTCAATAAAGTACATTGTACACTATAAGTTTTGCATGCAACACAAGGGAATGTTTACCTGTGAATTGCAATAGAGTCTTGATGGATCAAGCCATGCAAACTTCGGTCCCTTTGTGTTTGGTGCCATAAGAGACAAGTACCAGCCATATTCTCTCTTTTGGGGACCTGCTAAAACATCCATTCTGGAAAGACCACTAGACTTCTTAAAACTCACCCTGGTAATGGCATGTATCCTATTTGGTGTCAAGTTTAAGTAGTCTAAAAGGGGGCGTTTGCATGTCTCTTCCAGAGTAATCCATTAGCTCCAAACCAGACTCATAGGCACTGGGCAGTGTTTGTATTTACTCAGTGTAAAACATAGATTACTTAGACATTCACCATTTTAGTAAATAATTGGGTAATGAGAAAATCTATTACTGTTAAAACAATGTCACTGTTTTTATAACACATCATTTTTTATTGTATTTGTCCTCTTATATTTCTAATGGGGTATCCTAAAATTATCCAATGGGAACTATAATGATAGCAAACTTTAGCCTAACTGTAAATGTGACTATTTGATAACTCACAACAATGGGACATTACATGTCAAATTAACCAAATTTCGGAAACTTCCCAGGCTCAAATTTTGGCATTTGTTAATATTTTTTTCTGAAGAAAGACAAACATAAATAGTGATGAAAGCCAAAATATTAAATGTAATGAATGTATATTGTCGTGGAAATTCTCAATACGAATACAACCTACTAATCAGACTTCTTCACCACGGACAATTCAAACAACTTCACCTCTCGTCTGACCGGACGGAGTGGAGGTACTGGTCTTCTCATCTTAAACGATTGGAAATGTAATCCTTTACCACCTCTGTGTGAAAACAGCTCATTTGAATCACATTCAGTTACCATCACTAGGCCTTTTAAAATCCATTTTGTAGTTGTTTATCGTCCACCAGGTCAACTTGGCAGTTTCTTAGAGGACCTTGATGTGCTACTCTCATCCTTCCCGGAGGATTGTACCCCTCTCATAGTTCTTGGAGACTTCAACATTCACCTAGAAAAGCCTCAGGCTGCTGATTTCCACACTCTGCTTGCCTCATTCGACCTCAAATGAGTATCTACTGCGGCTACTCACAAATCAGGTAACCAATTAGACCTTATTTACACGCGCTACTGCTCCACTGACCATACACTGGTCACTCCACTGCACACCTCAGATCACTTCTTCCTCACTCTCAACCTCAACCTGCCTCAAAACACAACACACACTCCTCCACAGGTCACCTTTCGGCGAAACTTATGCTCACTCTCACCCTATTGCCTATCCTCTTTGGTCTCATCCACACTTCCTCCACCTGATCAGCTCTCAACATTAGATACTAACAGTGCAACCAATACTCTTTTCTCCACTTTAACATCCTGCTTGTACAACTTCTGCCCCTTTCCTCCAGGCCCGCCCGCGCCACACCCTCTGCCCCCTGGTTATCTGATGTTCTTCGCGAACATCATTCTAAACTCACGGTGCAGAGAGGAAGTGGCGCAAATCGAAAGATCCTACTGACCTTGGTCTTTATCAATCCCTCCTCTCTTCCTTCTCTGCTAATATCTCTACTGCTAAAATGACTTACTATCACAACAAAATTAACAATTCTTCTGACTCTTGCATGCTTTTCAAAACCTTCTCCTCCCTTCTCAACCCTCCTCCTCCTCCTTCTTCATCAAACCTAACAGCGGACGATTTTGCCACATTCTTCATAAACAAAACAACCACCATCAGCGGCCAAATTACCAAACCACAAACTGACACACACATCTTACCAGCTAACACACACATTATACCCTCCTTCTCTCTGCTTTCAGAGGCTGAAGTCTCCAAACTCCTCCTTTCCAATCACCCTACTACCTGTCCGCTTGATATTATTCCCACTAATCTACTTCAGGCCATTTCTTCCTCAGTTGTGCCCACTCTTACGCACATCATAAACACCTCTCTTCATGCGGGTACTTTTCCTACAGTATTTAAGCAGGCTCGGGTAACCCCACTGCTTAAGAAACCCACTCTAAATCCAGTACATCTGGAAAATTACAGACCGAGACCGGTATCCCTTCTTCCATTAGTCGAAGACACTTAAACGAGTTGTTTTCAACCAGATCTCTTCCTTTCTTACGCAGAACAACCTCCTGGATAACAACCAGTCTAGCTTCAAGAGTGGACACTCAACTGAGACGGCCCTGCTTTCGGTAATTAAAGCTCTGAGACTGGCAAGAGCAGCTTCCAAATCCTCAGTTCTCATTTTGTTGGATCTGTCTGCTGCTTTTGACACAGTTACAGTTTTTCTTGATTGCTTAAACACATTTCTTGAAACTCTGCCTCGTATTCTCAAAACTATAAACACAAATCCATAACGTCTCACCCAATTCCCCAAACATCCTATTTTCAGGTCAAAATGAAGCTCTACACTCAAAACCATTCACTCTTGCTGAAAAACCAAACTTTGCCCTCAGACAGGACACACAAGCCCTCAAAATCACACACACTACAACATAGTCAAACACACTGGTGCAATAAATTCAAAACAACATTTCCAAAACTGGTAAGTTATGTTCCTTGTGGTTCCCCCATCACAAACCTTTTCACATGATGAACACAAAAGACACAACCAGTGGATACATTGGCACATTTTTATTCATACACAGAAAACACACACACACAAAAACATTTTTATTCTTCCTGTTTTACTCTTTTTTTTTACTTTTTTTTTTTACTCTCTCCTCTAAATTTTTTTTTATATTTACTTACAGTAAGATGTGTGTGACAAACATATGACAGTAAAAGAACACACACACAAACCATATTCTAATATGGAATTCGAATTGTATTGGAATGGTAAAGAGTGTTGGTACGTGACAGGAGGGCCTCCACTCAAGGATACAATATGATGGACACGTCTAAGAATGTTCCACATATGGTTGAAATACCTAAAGATAACATTCTGGGAGTCAAGACTATAAAGGAGAAAGGAAGCCCTCCATTCACTGTCACACTCTGTGCCGCTCTGTGTGACTGTACGACTGCTGGCCTTTTCTTGCAAGAAAATACACCTCATCAAAGACTATTGGAAATGTTTGTCTCTTACGTATTCAGTGATAGAATTTTGTTTGCCACCACACCTCCATGAAGGTTCTCGAGGCGACGGTAAAGCGACTCAAATTTGGCCTTACTCGTAGCCGAGCCTCCCTCATAGTCATACCATTGACAAAGACATGGGCAACTAGAGTGACTTGAATTTCATCTGAGACTGCTTGTCTTCTTGTCCTTGCCTTTCCTCCTCCTCATTCTTATCCCTCTTCCTTCATGTCTTTCTGGATCCATTGTTCCAAAACGCAATAAACTGATTTGGGCCCTTTTATATATCTATTGAAGGTTCTGATTGACGTGTGTTAAATTTTGACTCTTAGTGTTTCCACTTGGGTAATTGTGTGCTAACTGAGCTGAAGCTGTGCTGACTTGAGTGAACAATATTGAATGCTAGTGCTTTCTAAATGACAGCATGGTCTAAGCAATGAGAAATGAAGGGATTTGTGTGTAGAGTTTTGCAGTGACAGTTCAACAAATCTGACTCATGTGTCAAAACAGGGAATAGTGTTTATAGTTTAGGGAAATGGATGTGCTTTTTGATAAATGGCGTTATGGTTTTGAAATTTTAGTTCAAAAGCCTGGTTATAGTGTTTAAGCAATCCAGAAAAACTGTAACCACCAGATCCTCCTGTCAATCCTAAAGACGAAGGGCATCTCTGGAACCGCACTCCAGTGGTTCAAGTCTTACCTCTCAGGTAGGTCCTTTAGGGTGTCTTGGAGGAGTGAGGTGTCTAAGACCCAACATCTAGTTACTGGGGTGCCTCAGGGCTCAGTGCTTGGACCACTTCTCTTCTCCATCTACTTGACATCACTAGGATCTGTGATTCAGAAACATGGCTTGTCATATCACTGCTATGCTGATGACACACAACTCTACCTCTCATTCCAGCCTGATGATATGACGGTAGCTGCTCGCATCTCAGCCTGTCTGACAGACATTTCTGGCTGGATGAAGGACCACCACCTTCAACTAAACGTTGCGAAGACAGAGCCGCTTGTGGTCCCGGCCAACCCAACACTACACCACAACTTCTCCATTCAGCTAGGTTTGTCATCCATAACTCCATCAAGGTCAGCCAGGAACCTTGGAGTTGTGATTGATGATCAATTGAACTTTACAGACCACATTGCTAGAACTGCCCGATCCTGCAGATTCGCCTTATACAACATCAGGAGGATCAGGCCCTTCCTATCAGAGCAGGCCACACAACTCCTTGTCCAAGCACTTGTTCTATCCAGACTGGACTATTGTAATGCTCTCCTGGCAGGTCTTCCAGCTTGCACTATTAAACCTCTGCAACTGATCCAAAATTCTGCAGCTAGAGTGGTCTTTAGTGAGCCGAAGAGAGCACACATCACTCCTCTCCTCACAAAATTGCACTGTGGTTGCCAGTTGCCGCTCGCATCAAATTCAAGTCACTGACATTTGCCTACAGAACAACCACTGGCTCTGCTCCCTCCTACCTAAACTCATTATTTCAGACTTACGTGCCATCCAGAAACTTGCGCTCTGCAAGTGAACGCCGTCTTGTGGTGCCATCTCAAAGAGGCACAAAATCTCTTTCTCAGACCTTTATATGGTATATTCCTATGTGTGTGCATGTCCCCATGTTATATTAGCCTATTATGATTCTTTAGTTATGTTAGGGTTATATTAAATGCGTTATGTTAGGGAGACTGTACCATTATTTTAATGTCTTCCAATCCTATCATATTTGGTCTTACAATGTTCCTCTATTTATGCCTTAATTGATGATAGGTCTATGTTACAATAAAATGCATTATACTAGTTTTATCATAAGTTGGGGTAAAAACTGTACCAATTCAGACACCATCATAAAACATGCAAAATAGGCTGGAAGGGAGACAAATAACTTTTTCCCTCTTGAAATCCACGCCTCTGTCTTGGTCATTCCACCACAAAATATGTGTGGATTGATTTGGACACTGACACTAGAACATCAATGCTCATTCCCTTGAGATGGACACCTTCCTGATTTTTCGGAAACTTTGCTTTCAAGTTAACCTTTTTGTGCATTATAGCATCAAGCAATCAGTTTGTGTGGAGGGTGTGTGAGTGTGTGTGTGTTCATTCGTCTCACATCCACTGTGGCTGTTTCTCACTAAAACCAATGAAAATTTGATGGACAGTTTATGGTCAATTTAAAGACATAAATAAAAAAATATTAATATTTATTCATTAACATTCATAAAACATCAAACATAAAATAATTATGTTCTGCAACTCTGAAAGATCTTTCAAATAACTTTGAGTATTATCACTTGATACAATTAAGTTTATAACAGGTGCAAGTTGAGGCTATCATAAACATAAATCTGCATATAAAAGATTAAAAAGGGGCTTCCTCCTCCCCATCTAGTTGGTTAGCCATGCCTGTCTTTTGTGATGCCTGAAGCTCAATCAGATTAAGTTAGGGGTCATATATTCATTGTGATTGGTTGATCAGAGATCAATCAGTGACCAGGCATTACTCGTATAATAAAAACATAACATTTTATTGGTTTAAACCACAAACCATGTGATGTCCATTCCAATGACCGCATGGGTCTGACGGGAGGCTGTCCCTATAGGCGGCAAACAAGTGGATTGTTCCTGCACAATGTTTCTTATATGGTAAAATAACTATAGGCCTAAATAAATAAATACAATTATGGACCCATACATTTAGGATGTGTTTTAATAGGAAATGCCCAATAAATTCCCTAGTTGCGCTACTGACGCATATGACCAATCGGACTGAATGCTCCCTTCATATCATCAGGATATCAATCCGCATTCTCACTTGTGTTGCGAGCCCTGTATATCCCTCCGCGATTTCAGCCGAGGTCCTAAAGTAGTGACGCTGACACCTGTCACTGTGGTGACCAAGCACATGAGCCAAGCAAAAATATAGGCTACCTAACATATTCAGAAAAAGTGAGGATGACCCACAATACGCTCTTAACAAAATAAGACTCCTCAAACAATAGTTCTTCTTGCAGAAAAAAGACGTGAAGTAGCCTAGTTATTCAGCAGTGGAATAGAAAGCAGAAACAGGTGAATACTGTGGAATATAGTGGCTTCAAATAATCAATGAACTAATATTCACCAAAGTAGCCTATTAATGTTGTTTTTTTGTAACAGGTTTTCCTATTATTTTCTATCGGTTTTCCCCTTATTTTATTGACGAGTAATGATGTAACAATACAGACCGTACAGAGGAAGCAGTAGGCTATTACATCCAGCTAGGAAAAATAGTAGTCTATGCACATTTTTGTACGGGGTTTCAGGAAAGCTAAAACATTATTTCTTTTCCAGATTAATTTCAATATTATTCTTATTTTATATAATTTCCAGCATACGAGATTTCTAGTAAGAATTTATTAGCTTGTCTATACGCTATCTTGGTGTAAATTCAGTGTTTGAAAACGTGCAATTAACTTATTTTAAGATTTAACGGTTTCGATGGTTTGTTTAAAAAAACAGTGAAATCTATAAGTAATATCCTATAATCAGACGGCTAAGCATCTTTATTGTGAAAGGTGCCAGAAGGCGCCTGATTCCAATGAATTGGACCTCATTTTGCAGGTATAGTTGCATGAACTGAGATAAATGTGCTACTGTATCATAAACATGAATGAAAATGTGGTGTTTCTAAATTGCACAGAGAGTTTTGATGAAATAGCAATTCGTCAGGTATGTGAAACACGCAGTGATTAAAATCCTGGCAAAGGTCTTTAATGAGAATTAAATGAATAATACATCGTGCGGATTTTCCAACAATGTCGCATGTTGCCTCTGCTGATTTTACATCATTTGTTTCCACCCCCACCAATCCGATTTCCTTGCCAAAGCCCACTGTTGGACTCAGTGGGAGCTATTTGAAAGCCGACCATGATATTTTTGCATTTGGGCTTACACATACCAAATTCCTTATTTTATTATTATTATTTTCTTGGTTCGTTGTTTGAACCCCTTTCAACAATGTTACACCAATTAGCTAAGTATAGGCTAATTAATATAATAACATATTTCTGCAAAAATCGAATCTCAGAGAAATTTAATCATATCATTGTATCTGTTCTTTTCTTTTATTTCTTAAATTTTAAAATAAACAAAAAAAAATACAGTACTGGAAAACTAAATATTTAATTGCTTGATCGCAGCAACCTTGAATTAGCCTGCGTATGTACAAACGTGCATTCTCTTCTAAATTACTATTTTTTCCCCATTTTGCTGGCGCATGCGACTATTAAAGTCCCAAAGTTAAGATCCATGTAACCATAGGAAAAGACTGACTGATGTTCAATAACTGCGTGGAGATCTTCATTGGTCTGCATTGAAAAAGCCCACTGTTCCAAATTAGGTCACTACCCATTCCTTTTGTGAAACTAGAATGCCCAATCTCGTTGGGTCGGAAGAATCACCCCATCTCTTGTTACTATGGAAAGCGCCAAAGGAACCTCCTCCTTGCTGCGTCACCAAAGTAAATCTCGAGGTGTGGAGACCGATGGGGTTACTTGCGGTCAAAACACAGATATCCATTACATCCTTCTTTCATTGGGGTTACATTATAATGATGCTCGTGCACACAACAAACAGGTTAATTAAAAAAGAACCTTGCATTGAAAATATTTTTGCATTTCATTTAAAAATATTCTATAGGACTATTTAAAAATACGATGTGATATGATTGTTTGTATATACCTCTGTGCACGGAATGACTTTCAGGAGGTCAAAAATCAATCATTCTGTCAATATGTTCCAATTTTTCCGCGCCTATAGCACGCTCAACTAAAATGTTTTAAACGTTTTAAACGTGATAAACAATGACTATAAGACACTGGTCATACAAGCCTATAGGCTACGCGATGTGGGCGCTTATTTAGCGTTGTAATCTAACTTTTGTGGTTAATGAAAGGTTGTTTGAAAAATCATATCCCAAGTCTTTTGTTTGGAATTTCTATGCAGAGTTCATGCCAGTCCTTTAAATACTTGTAATTCTCATGTCTTGTGCATTGTTTTATGCTTGCAATTGAAATGTTAGCTTTCTATTGTCCTTTAATGTAATGAATAAAAAGAAAATAACCTAACACAAAATATGGTTTCAAAAAAGCATCGATTTGATTTAAAAATAAACAAAACAAACACCCTTTTGTTTGTTCCTTTTTTTGCCTTGCAACATTTCCCTCTCGCAAAATACGAATTTGCCTTTTGCAAATATAAAAGGTTTTTGCAATAAAAAATGGGCAATCATTGAACATTGTTCACTTGCCACAGAGACGAAAGGAGGAGGAAACAGATGCACATGTGGTAGGCTATTCAAGTTCATTGGAGGAGGAAAGGGTTAATTAAATGACAGACCCCTCCCATTATTGACCGGTAATATATGAATCCCCGCGAGCGGCAGACAAGAAACCGGTCCTCGCTGAACAGAAGAGGGCAAGGTGCTGTCTGATTCTCCGTGGTGCTGAAGTGCCGCCCGCCGCGATGTGGTCCGTGTTTTTCGTGTTTCTGTCTTATCTAGACAGGAACTTTGTTAAAGGCGAATTCTTAAGCCAATCTTTAGATTCCGAAAAAGAGAGCAAAGAGCTCTTTTACATGCTCAACAACACTCTTTGCGCCAAAAGTTCAGTTGTCGGAGAGTATCACCTTCACCAGGTTACCGATGGAGCTGAAGAGGTTCGCTCTGTGCATGACTCCGAGGGCAGCCTGGTCGACTGCTCTGTGATCCAAAACGAAATGCAAGTTAAATCCTTCATGCATGTTTGCAGACTTGGTCTAAGAAACCAAATGAGCTCCGATTTAAAGATGAGTTTGACGGGGGTGTCCGAAGCGAAGGCGAACTGTAACAAGTTGAAAGCAAAAGGCGACAGAAACGTGATCGCGAAAACAAAACAAGCAAAAGAGCCGAACTCTGATGGAGCGAACAATAAAAAGACGCGAACCAAGCGAGGCTTCACTTATCCCGGGACGCTTTGGTGTGGTGCAGGAAACATCGCGGATCATTATGAACAGTTAGGTGAGTTGATTTTAATTCACTTATTTGTGTAATGTGTAGAGATTTTAATTTTCGGATTGTAAGCAGGTGTTTAGCCATTTTGTAATAGTGCATGTGTTTTTTTTTTTACCTCCAGGCGAATTCGAAGAGACCGACAAATGTTGCCGCGTCCATGATCACTGCCCATACATCATTCATGCATTCTCCTCCAACTATGGATACACCAACTTTAAATGGCACTCCCTTAGCCACTGCGACTGCGACAATGCGTAAGTTTAATGAGGTCCAGATATTCAAGTTTGATAACTGACAGCACTGTCCTGCAGCATGCATGCTCTACTTCTTTTAAAACTACTTTAAACATTTTTAAAAAATCTTACTATTGTTTACTTGTCGTTTTTATGACGTCATTGAGACACATGGAAATGTTAGTGTTTTTTTAACTATTTAATGGTAAGACTAAAAGGTGATTAAAATGATAAAAAAAAATTATGTATTTTAACCTAAAATCTTGATGATGTTACAACCTACAGTGAAAGAAATGTTAACCTAAAATGTCCAGATAACTTAAGTTAAATTAACTCAATTCAATGCCAATTTATATATTACAATCAACATACTGTAGGTTACACCAGCAAAACTAAATTTAAGGGTTAGATCAGGTAGAAATAAAATCAAATTAATGATTGCACCAGATAACCACTTTTTTTGTATGTTTTCAAATGAAACTTTTGTTTAAACGTGAGATTTACAGCTGCATTATCTTAATGTGAAAACGCTCAAAAATCTAACATTTTGAAATCATCTCCATATTTATATGTGCTTCTTACAGCTTAAAGGAATGCCTAAGACTTGTAAATGACACTTCATCCCGAGTGGTCGGACAGGCCTTCTTTAATGTGATCGAAGCGCCTTGCTTTGAATTCTCATTTGAAGAGCAGTGTGTTGAGCGTCATTGGTATGGGGTGTAAGTATCAAATTCCAGGAATTGTAAATTCTTCTTTATGCTGTGGTATACTCTCCAGCAGCCAAACTAATGCAATTTTTACTCTTTTCTCCATCATAAAGGTGTAAAAAGTATGACAGAGTTCCCGTTGCAGTGATTAAAGAATCGATCCCGTATGATTTCGGGGGGATTGATGTCATTGACGTATTGTCTATCGCTCCTCCTAAGGAGAAACAGTCAGACGAAGAAAAGCAGAACAAGACTGAAAGTACAACACAGTCGACATTCTCTGAATCAAAGACCGCCACCCCTGAGGAGCCCTCGCTTACAAATGTGGTGACAGCTGCAGAGGATTTCATTAAAGTCCTCGCCACAGTCTCCACCTCGCAAAGCTCGTCCACGGACACAGCTAAAGGAGAAACTCAGGCGTCAGAGAAGAAGAGGAAGAAAAATTCCGGGAAAAAGAAAAAAGAGAACAAGAAGAAAAGAGGGAAGGGTAAAGGCAGGAAGAAGAATAAAAAACTCGACGCCATGTTAAAGGTCGATGAAGGAACGGCCGGCGCGCCGCCGCCGACCGGTCAAACAGAAGAGGTCATGGGTAAGAACAACTTCATGGAGGAATCGGCGAAGATGAATCGGTTTAGCATTAAAGAAAACAATTTCATGAACACTGAGCTAGACTCTGTAGGAAACGGGCCACTTTCTAATAAGATGATGAGAGATGATCCTCAGAGGACAATGAGTGATAATCAGGATGTTGTTGGCATTACCACTTCAATAAAGCCAGATAAAGAACCAGAGATTCTAGAGTACAGACAAGCAAATGTCACAGAGTTAGCCTCTTCCTCTCCTACAGCTCACATAGCTGTCCGTGATAAGATCAGAGCTAAGCTCAGACAAAGAGGCGGGAAGAAAAAGCAAAGAAAAAACAATCCGTCCACAGAAGTCACCCAACCTTATTTCAGGAAAGAAACGCTCTCAACAAGTCCGACCGAAGGCGTAACCCTCGCAACGCCAACAAGTCCCGGTAATACTGTAAGAAAGGAGGTGATGCAAAGTACACAGTACACAGAAGAAAAGGGACCTGTAGTCACTACACAAAAAACACCCATTGTTAGAACCAGAAGGCCAAGCTCAAGGCAGAGAGAAGGAAGAAAAAGAATGAGGAAAATCATTGCTTCCTCTACAGAAGAACCCCCTCATGTTATCAGCTCTCAGGATCTTCTATTGTCTACAAGTTCTGCGACTGTCGGGCCAACTGACCTGCCAGAGAGACTGGGGTTGCACCGACTTGAAAACCCAATGGAAAGCTTCACATCATCATCAACAAAAAACGGACAACAAAGTTTGAAGGACACCAAGGGAAGAAGTGGAAGGCGTGTAATCAAAATCTGCTATGAAGCGGTTTTGCCTGACGTTGCAGACACAACACCCCTCCCGACCCTGATGGAAAAGGACACTGCATTTCAGTTGAAGGATCCTGAGATAAATACGGCATCAATGTTTCCCCTTCTACAGACTAACACTCCGTCCATGGCTACCCGCAGACCTAGGAACACGAAAATGAAGAGAAACAGGGAGCGAGGAAACCGAGAAAAGCGTGGAAAATTTAAGAGAGAGTGAAATTCAATAAGCTCCACATGGTGTGACCTTATCTTCTAGGCTGCCTTATGATATGCAGCAAATTTGTTTTAATAAGCAGCATGTTTTTACCTACTCTGTTTTTATAGCTCCATTGATGGTAGACTGACAGATCAGATCAATTTTATAAAGCATGTGTTTCTCGACATGATTGCTGAATAAAGTAAATAAGAGCACTGGTGGTTCTCATATATCATTTTTTAAGAAAACATATGGGTTTCGTTTTTAATAAAACAGAGTGTTAAGTGTTTAGTGTATTTCCAGGTAACCTGATTATTTACAGTGCCAAAAAAAACAAGTTTTTGTTCTAGCACAGACTTTGGCCTTCCTAGGCCTTTACCAGTGGACTTAAGCAGAAAGGGTCACATTCTTCTCAAAGGATAATCTGGTTTAGGTGCCTCACTCACCCCCCTGACTTGAAATGAGTATTGTAACACTGGACTCAAATCTCCCATCAGCTGACCCTCACATGCTCTTGTTAAAAAGTGTGGCCTTTGCAGAATCGCAGTCTGAAATATGCCATTTGGGGGATCTGACCTCCTAATTAAGACTTGAACTATTAAGGTTGGGGCTTTTGAAAGTATTTATGTGTCAATAGGGTTTTTAAATGTCTAAGTAACCACAAAAGTTGATCAAGGTGCAAATATGCACATATATGTGTGTGTGTGTGTGTGTGTGTGTGTGTGTCATTACATGGTTAAAGAGAGCCAAATGTGGGTTTTCCATTATTCAAAAGAGGGACCACCCAAATTTATTCATATTATGGCCTGAGTAGAACATCACACCATTTTGCATCACACCAACTTCCTCCTCCGTGACCCTGCTGTACTCAGCAGTTTCAGAATGAGCACATGAAAACAATGTGGAGTCTCATACCAGCTCCCTGGTTCCCAGACATGGAAAAATAATCCAGCATTCAGAGGGTGTAGGCATTATGAAATAATATACATTCCAAAAACAGTACAATAGTATCACTTACAAAGCATAAAAGACAATTCATGATTGATTCCACAGCATTTCGTGCTGTTACGGTCATGGAAATGGGGTTAAGAGGGCGGTAACGTGTTCCCATGAGAACAAGAGGCTTTTGCTGAGTAACTGCACATTCTGTCCACATACTGAGATGAGACAGGCCATCGAAAGGCAGCAGAGGAACTAGAACGAATGTGAGGGGGGTAAAAAGTATGAAAAGTGGCTAAATAACTAAATGAAAAAAGATTTTTGGTTTAAAGCAAGATAATTGTAATCCGCTTTACAATTTGAATACTTTAATGGCAAAACAATGAGCACTTCATGCTTCCCTTATATACTTTGGACTGAACATTTCTGGTTGCTAGGGAATTTTCCTTGAGATGCCAATCATGCATGAGGAAACATTGGACCAAGAGCAGCAACAGAGTCTTAAAACTGATGCAAGAGCAACATCAGTCATCATAAAGGCATTGGAAAGCAACATTTACTTTACAACATTAAAACAATTTATTAAGGTGTTGTTTTCAGCTCTTGGCATGATGAACGTTGGTAGTACTTTCAGTACTTTTTAATATTCAACAGTTGTCACGCTTGATTTCAGAGACAAGCAGAAAAACCAAGAAAGAGTAAAGAGCTTTTTGGAAGTTTCTTCACACACACTTTCGGGATCAAAATACAGTTCATTTTAAAGTGAAAATCAGGTCTAGTCATATAATAGTGCTGTCAGTTCAAAAATGCTGATCTGTCATTTACTTACTTTCAAGTTGTTCCAACTTATATGATTTTCTTTACCCATAAAACAGAGGTAAATGTTTGAAAAACTTTTGCTGTTCTTTTCCATATAATGAAAGTGAATAAGATGTATAAATGTATCATAAATGTATCATAAAAGTCTGCACAAGTCTTCACAAGCGAATGCGAATGTCTTTTTATCATCATTAATTCTAGCATAATTTGTTCAGTTGTAAAAGTTTCTTACTATGTAAAATTAAACCAATCTTACTGATTCCACGAGAATGTTTTTCTTTTCAAAAGTGCATTAAGATGTTGAGTTAGGTAATGCCTCAGGTTACAAGGGTTTATGGTCTAAACTCAATACCTCAGTCAATGTTTGATTCAAGCCAATAATGCAATATGACCCTTCAATGCTGAGCTGTAAAGTTTGTCTTCACAAAAGTAAAGTTTGTGAAGAAGCATCAGCACTGGTTCTTTGTCTGTAAATGTTCATCAATATGCCACGGAAAATAAATGACACCGATTCTGCATTTTCCAAGGCTGATAATTGTTTTAATATTTAATTAAAACAGAACCAAGAGTATTTAGTTTCTAAAAATTGAGTCTAAATAAAATAGTAAAACAAAATGTTACATCAAAATACTGCATCAGAGCAGTATTTTCTACTTGATAATTGCCACAAGAGATTCGTCAGAGATTCTTGATCCTGTTTATCTGTTCATGTTACATCAGCTGCTCAACGGGCATTATCTCAATGTCACCAATCTACACAAAGAGAAAGAAAAAACTTCTGTTTAAAAAAACAATAAAAACTGCCATTAAATAAAGATTTTACCAAGGAAATTTCCCACTGCTGTTCAAATCGATTCTGTATCAGCATAAAGAACAGAGATTTCATTCTCAATCTTGTCACGTGAGGCTAATTTCATCACCAAAATATCCCATTCATCTCATAATCAGAAAATTGTGACTGCAAACATTAACAGCAAAATAGTGATAAATGATTCTTACTTGAACATGAGGAGGAGCACTTAGGACATACCCCACTGCATTGGTTATGTCAGCTGCTTGCAGGCACTGTGAATATGATATTTCAATATTTAAATAAATGATGACCTAAAACGTGTAGAAAGGAATGAAAATGTGTCTATACCTTTACACTTTTGTACGTAGCAACAGCTTTTTCTGGGGTTTCACTAAAGAGCCGGTAGGCAAATTCTGTCTCCACTAAACCAGGAGATATACACTGTTAAAGAAAGAGCAATCTTAGTGCCAATAAGTCTTAGAACTTTAGTTTTAAAGTTAGAAAAGTGTTCATCCTGTTCTTACTGTGGCACGTATGTGGGTTTTGGCCTCGCGTAACTCTTGCCGGAGACCTTCAGTGAGAGCAGTCACAGCATATTTGCTGGCAGTGTAGAAGTGTGCATCAGCGTTGTTGATAACCCGGTGTCCACAAATACTGAAACACATTTTAAGGTCCTGAATGCTTGGTACCTGGACATAAACATGAATATGCATAAAAAGGTGCAATGAAATTCTACTGTACCTGTTAATATTGATGATATGGCCATCATCAACTTTTCTTTCTTTCATGGACTGGTAAGCCTCACGGGTGCACACTGACAGGGCAATGACATTCACCTGAAAAATTGAAACATTTTGAGATGAGATGACTAACATCACGCTTTCTTTATATTGCCAGGTTAGGAATACCTGCTTATTTGTGTTCCTGCTGAGTTACTTACATCCATCATAGTCCTCCAGCCACTGGTTTTGCCTCTCAATAGAGGCTCTGGGAGAGCCAAACCAGCATTATTAATGCACACGTCAATGCCCTGATGTTGAACTTTGATCCAGGAGAACATGGATAACACTTCGTCCTCTACAGACAGATCACATTTATACGGGAACAGAGTGCCGCTGAATCCACTACTGACACATTCTGCAGCCAAATTCTGCGAAAGAAAAAGTTCTTTGAGATTCAAATTTCATGAAGGTTTTAAAGCTCAGAACCATTATTACTGCTGTTATATCATACAGTAGGCTATATTTGGCAGGAATCCAATATAGGCTACAATGCATTGTTGTTATTGAATAATCTTGGACATTTTTGCTTTGACAAGATTGGGCACTTTTTAAACATATTTTAAATTACATGACATAAATTAATAAAAGATCAGTTATCAAGGTATTTAATAAATAGTGAACAACACAGACTTTCTCTGTACAAACACTTTCTTGCCTGCTCATGTCGTGCGAGGTGCGTCTTCACTACCTTCAATTTCCACACGATGCCGTTTTTCGACATCAATCAGTATAGGCAATCTTTTTTTCTGCAGATAGATGTATAATTACCTCAATTTGCTTCACATTTCTGGCACATCCGACCACCTTCATGCCATGCTGCACAAGAGACTTTGCGATTGCAGCTCCGATTCCCACTGAAGCCCCAGTGACAAGAGCAACCCTGCCTTTCCAGCGATCCATGTTACAAGTTCACAAAACTCTTACAGAAGAGCTGCTGCCAGTTTGCAGTCAGATCATCACTGCAACCCCTTATGTAAACGAACACTCCCTGAGAATCTAGCCAATAGCAACACACTTCCGATTCTACTATAATTTCGCATTAAATAGGCTAATGCAAACGACCTCACGATATTTTACAATAGCAGCAATTTTGTCTAATTCGTTAGCAATTGTCACAACAAAAGAAAAAAATAATACTAGCAAATCAAGATCCATAAGGCTTTAATCAAAGTAATCAACATCATACACTGTTCAAACGTGCTGCTGATGCTGTCTTACAGTGAATTATATTGTAAGTGCACTCAGAAGGAAATATTCATGACAGCAAAATTCATTGTGCGGCAAACAACACCTCTGCATCCAAAACAAACTCACTTGCGTTTGAAATGAACATAAATGCGTCCCGACCCGTGCAGTGATTTGTATTTAATCTTTGCCCCGATTCCCTTCTGGGCAATAATTAAAGGGATAGTTCACTCAAAAATTAAAATTCTACTCTCCCTCGTCACAACTCAAAGATCTTTTTGATGAAATCTGAGAGATTTCTGTCCCCCGTTGACAGTTATATGCAACTTACACTTTGACGCTTAAAAAGTTCATAAAGAGATCATAAAACGAATCCATATGAATTGAGTATCAACATTTTCTGAAGAGACACGATCGCTTTAAATGATTGACAGATTGAATTTAGGCTTTTTTCCCCCCATTATCCCATATAAACATTCATCAATGCACACATTAGTTATGGTAAATGGAAGCTCAGACATGTTCGCTTGATGTTCATTCTCTTGGGTTACGCGGCATGTTTGTGCTTCAGAAAGAACCAATGAGGTTCATTCTCGTGTTACGTGTTTGAGCTTCCACAAGAACCAATGATGTTTCCTCTCACACTTCAAGCAAGTACAGTTGAGCTTGTTTATGTTCACTGATAAATGTTTATATGTGAATAAAAGCCTTAATTAAATCTGTTCATCATATAAAGTTATCTTGTCTCTTTAGGAAATTTTGACTAAACCGTTCAATTCATATAGCCTATGGATTAGTTTTACAATCTCTTTATGAACTTTTTGAAGTGTCAAAGTGTCAGTTGCGTAGCTGTCAATGGAGGGACAGAAAGCTCTCAGATTTCATCAAAAAGATCTTCATTTGTGTTCCAAAGATGAATGAAAGTCTTACAGGTTTGGAATGAGTGAGTACTTACTGACTGAATTTTCATTTTTGGGTGAACTATCCCTTTAAGAACACTTTAGAATAAAAACATTAATGAGCAGGTTCCAGTATAAGATAAAACCATGTTTATTTAAAAAAATAGACTTTTTTATCCTTGATATTGCATGCTTTCAGTTCGCTATTGAATACTGGCACTTTTTTATCTTTTTCTTTCTTTCCTTTTTTTACAAGAAAACCAGAAAGAGCTATTGGAAAAGCACATAAAGTAATTATCACATTGTGTCAAATCAAAATTGTACTCATTAACACCAGCATATTTTCTCAAAATCATTTCATTTACTACAATAAAAATGTAAAAATTTTCTGTGATCTTTGATTGTCTGTGAACGTTGACCCTGATATTGGCACTTGATCCTGTTTATCTTATGTCAACTGCTCCACTGGTCTCATCTGAATGTCACCAATCTACAAAGAGCAAAGGAAAAAAACTCTAAATTGCAATTAAATTATAAATCATCAAGTTTACACCGAAAAATATGTGGATATACTAAAATATAACAAAGTGTGATCTCATATGACTGAAAGACAGCAAACATTAACATGTTAATGCTGCAGCACAATAGTTTTCTCCAGTGATGGATGACACTTACTTGAACATGAGGAGGAGAACTTAGGACATACACCACTGTGTTTGCTATGTCATCTGCTTGCAGGCACTGCAAATATGATTTCCAAATTTTATAAAGGTAAACAATGACCTTTTATGCTCTGCAGACAAGAATCAGGATTTGTCTTATACCTTTATACTTTTATATGTAGCAGCAGCCTTTTCTGGGTTTTGACTAAAGAGCCGGTAGGTTAACTCCGTCTCCACTAAACCAGGAGATATAGACTGTCAAAGAAAGAGCAATCTTAGTGCCAGCACATTTATGAACATTGGACATGCAATACTCATTTTCATAAATAAAGTGTTCATCGAAAACATGTCTCGTTTATCCTGCTCTTACTGTGGCACGTATGTGGGTTTTGGCCTTGCGTAACTCTTGCCGGAGACCTTCAGTGAGAGCAGTCACAGCATATTTGCTGGCAGTGTAGAAGTGTAAATCAGCATTGTGGAGGACACGGTGTCCACACATACTAAAACATAGTAGGATACGGTATTTAGAGTCAGGATGCTTTGGTCCATGGCACAGGAATATAAATGCAGAAAATATGTCTAAAAATATCCATTAAAACATTATAGTACCCATTAATATTAATGATATGGCCATCATCAATATATCTTTCTTTCATGGAATGGTAAGCCTCTTGGGTGCACACTGACAGGGCAATGACATTCACCTGAAATTTTTGAAAAAATTGACTAAAATTACATACTCTAGCTGCATGTTGTCAGAATGGAAATACCTATATATTTATTCTGTGATTTACTTACATCCATCATAGTCCTCCAGCCACTGGTTTTGCCACTCAATAGAGGCTCTGGGAGAGCCAAACCAGCATTATTAATGCACACATCAATGCCCTGATGTTTAACTTTGATCCAGGAGAACATGGATAACACTTCGTCCTCTACAGACAGATCACATTTATACGGGAACAGAGTGCCGCTGAATCCACTACTGACACATTCTGCTGCCAAATTCTATAAATGGAAAAACACTACGAGATTTACATTTCACGAAGGGTCAAAGCTCAAAGCCATTGGCAGAGAAACAGCAAGCTATAGCAGAGCAAGCAAACAAATTGTGCATGAGGTTAATTATTATAGCTACCTACCAATTTTTAGAACTTTGTCCTTATGAACACATTGTTCCCTAGCATATGTCTTATACGAATTATAAAATTGTTGTTATGTAAAGCATTTCAAACATTAAGATGTTTTTAAATGATAACAGAAATGTCTTTGTTGGCTTCATTTTCTCAACCTGTATGACTTTTTATTGTGTCAAACATCAAGTGAGAAATTTAGAATAATGTTCATGCTGCTTTTTTCTCCATTAACTGACCAGGGTGCTGTCAAACTTTAAAAAAGTAAACAGAATGGTAATCACTAATGAATCAACAGACATTTTGTTCATCATACGCAAGCCTTTAATCCTCTGCTACAAATGCGTAATGTAAATTACCTCAATTTGCTTCACATTTCTGGCACATCCGACCACCTTCATGCCATGGTGCACAAGAGACTTTGCGATTGCAGCTCCGATTCCCACTGAAGCCCCAGTGACAAGAGCAACCCTGCCTTTCCAGCGATCCATGTTACAAGTTCACAAAAGTCTAACAGAAGAGCTGCTGCCAGTTTGCAGTGACCTTTACCTCATATGCATTCCCTGTTGTTATTGAATATGCAGTCTAATGATCTAGCCAATGCACGACCTACTGTGTCACACACACCTGATCACTCCTATGTTCCTCCGAGATTTTTGCGGTAGCATTTTTGTGAATTCAAACAATAGGGCTCGCTTTTTTTGCAAGAGCTCGCTATTGCGTCTTCCGCATTTTCCAGTGTAGCAGTAAAATTCAGTTCAGTAAGCGTGTATAACCGTTAGGATTGTTTCCGCAAATTCTGTGTCCCATTTTGTGCCTGTGTTCTGAGTCACTTACGTTTGGAAGCATCACGTTCCTGCAGTGCTATACAAAATTCGCCCTCAATGCAGTAAATTGCATCAATTCGTCTGAAAACTTCAGTGCTGACTGTAGGCTATATTCAGTTTTAATGCCACTGACAGCATTGGTTCACTGAATAACAACAAAAAACACTACACATAACCTTTCATTTTTATAAAAGCAGCTACAAATTCAGCAATTTTGAGCCTGTCCTCAGCCATGTTTGTAATAAAATGTATTCATTTATTTCTCCTTGACTTCATAAAATTAATGTTCTTCAACAGTTGGCACTTTTCTTTTCAAAGAAAAAAGCTATTTGATAGTTTCATCACAAACAATTTAAGAAGAAAATCATGATATAAATCCCTCCTTTTTATTAGTGCATCACTTAAAAATAGCAGCTCAGAAACTTTTGAAATAGTAGTTTTTCTCCAAAACACATTGGCCACAATAATTGGCACCCCTATAATTTTTGTATGAGTAAAATATCTCTGAAGTATATTAATATTTACCTTTTTTTTTAGCACACCAGGGTGACTAGAAAAACATGAAATTGTCCAGCTATGACTTCTTTTTCACATATGAAGAAACACAAAGGCCAAATTCCCTTAATCATCCTTCACAATGAGTAAAACCAAAGAATATAGTTCTGATGTGCAGCAAAAGATTGTTGAGCTTCACAAAATAGAAAGTGGCTGTAAGAAAATTGCTAAAGAATTGATAATCCACATTTGGACCATCAGGGCAATAATTAAGAAGTTCCAATCAACTAAAGATGTTACGAATCTGCCTGGAACAGGACAAGTCTATATTGTCTTAATGCACGTTGAGGAGGAAAGTTTGAGTGGCCAAAGACTCTCCAAGGATCACAGATGGAGAATTGCAGAGATTAGTTGAGTCTTGGGGTCAAAGCCTAAAAAAAAAATTAAACAGCACCTACATCACCACATGTTGTTTGGGAGGGTTTCAAGAAAAATCCTCCTCGCTCATCCAAAAACAAACTCCAGCATATTCAGTTGTCAGACACGACTGGAACTTCAAAACGGACCGGATTCTATTGTCAGATGGAACTTTAAAAAATAGCTTTTTGGCAGCAAATATACAGCTGGATCTTTAATGGTGTGGATCTATTTTTTTTTTCTTTTGCTGGAGGTCCTGGACTTCTTGTTCAGATACATGGAGTCTAGCAAATACCAACAGATAAAAAATCTAAACCTGATGGCCTCTTCTAGAAATCTTATAATGGGCCGTGGTTGGATCTTCCATCAGGACAACAATCCAAAACAAACTTCAAAATCAATACAAAAACGTGTCACTGAGCACAAATTGTATCTTCTGCCATGGCCGTCCATTTTCCCTGACCTGATGAGTGGGGTGAACTGAAGAGAAGATGCACCAACATGGAGCTGGGAATCTGAAGGATCTGGAGTGATTCTGTAAGGAGGAATGATCTCTGATCTCTTGTCAGACGATTTCCAAACTCATCAAGCATTATAGAAAAAAAGAAGAACACTCAGAGCTGTTATCTTGGCAAAAGGTATTTAATAAAAGGCAATAATTATCACCAGCGTGTTTTGGAGAAAAACATTTATTTCATAATGTAATCCCCCCCCCCCCCCCCCCCACTTTCAAATCTTTTACTTCAGTGAAAAGTTAGATTTTTTGCTAATTTTTTAATGAAAGATCAGATGGATAAACTATGCAGATTTATTTTTACAGCCATTTTTGTTCATATTTACCAGGGGTGCCAATAATTCGGACCACAACTGTATGTTCACTTGTGTTTGTTCATCAGTATAATGTAAAGCAAAGAATTACAGTGATTCTGCATTTTGCAAGACTGATAACTCTATATTTGATATCACTTTGCATAATTTCTCCAATACCAATTATAGTCTTTTTTTATATATATAACATATAGATTTTATAAGTAATTATAAAATGTAAACTTCATGATTTGACAGATCAGTGTTCTTGTTATTTGAATTTCAAAAGATCTGGAGTGCAGAAACAGTTTATAGGGACATTCTTGTAGTTTTCCCTACATTTAATCTTTGAAACTATATATTGAGCTTTTAAGATGATTGAGATGTCAGCGATGCCTGTTCCTGTTTATCTCTTCAAGTTAAGTCAGCTGTTCCACAGGCCTCATCTGAATGTCACCAATCTAGAGATGGGGAAGGAAAAAAAACAATTACATGAAATCTTCCAAGAAAATACACTGCTGAAAATGACCACAGCAGCTCAAGCTGATTGTATGAATATGAACAATCTCAGCAAACATTTACAGCACAAAAGTTTTCTCCAGTGATGGATGACACTTACTTGAACATGAGGAGGAGCACTTAGGACATACACCACTGCGTTTGCTATGTCATCTGCTTGCAGGCACTGTAAATATCATTTACATATTTAAAAGTGTAAACAATAATCTACAACATAAACAAAAATCAGGATTTGTCTACCTTTATAGATTTATAGGTAGCAGCAGCCTTTTCTGGGGTTTGACTAAGGAACCGGTAGGCAAATTCGGTCTCCACTAAACCAGGAGATATACACTGTTAAAGAAAGAGAGATCTTAGTGCTAACAAGTCTTAGAACTTTACACATGTAATAATCATATTACCTAAATAAAGTGTTCATCCTGCTCTTACTGTGGCACGTATGTGGGTTTTGGCCTCGCGGAACTCTTGCCGGAGACCTTCAGTGAGAGCAGTCACAGCATATTTGCTGGCAGTGTAGAAGTGTGCTTCAGCGTTGTTGATAACCCGGTGTCCACTCATGCTAAAACACAACAAGAGCTTTAAGGATATTGAATGGTTTTTTGCCTCGGCACAGGCAGGAATTTGAAGACTGGCAAAAAAAATATATTATAAAACATTCTACCTGTTTATATTAATGATATGGCCATCATTAATATTTCTTTCTTTCATGGACTGGTAAGCCTCACGGGTGCATACTGACAGAGCAATGACATTCACCTGAAAAATAGTTAAATTCTTTATTTCATGAGTTTAGTCTGAGGAGTTATTTAAAAAAAAAAAAAAAAAAAATCAGTAAGACATTTATGAGTAATAAATTCATGTTAGTTTGCAACAGTTTTATCAACATACATATAAAAACAGATGGTTTTAATAGCACTGTATTCAAACAACATTCAAATTACAATTGTAAAAGTAAATGCAAATTATATTTTGGTTCGTTTTTATAAACTGGCGCATACAACAAACTGAATGTGGATATGCATTTACCAAAAAAATAAATAAAAAAAATACGTAGGCCTAATATGCACGCCGTGATGTCAGAGAGCACGCAATGACGTAAATGAATCACTGACTCGGTCGAATCGGCTCACTGAAAGAACTGAAAAGAATCACTGACTCGCTTTGTCGTGTCAAGACGCTACACACGGCTGCAATATTCAGTTAGTCTACTTACATCCATCATAGTCCTCCAGCCACTGGTTTTGCCACTCAATAGAGGCTCTGGGAGAGCCAAACCAGCATTATTAATGCACACATCAATGCCCTGATGTTGAACTTTGATCCAGGAGAACATGGATAACACTTCGTCCTCTACAGACAGATCACATTTATACGGGAACAGAGTGCCGCTGAATCCACTACTGACACATTCTGCAGCCAAATTCTGCGAAAGAAAAAAGAACACGCGATTCTTCAAAGTGTAGTCCTACATTTAGGCTACTTCTCGCAAGTGTATGCAGTGAACCGCTCTGCTGTTTGCTCGTTAACGGTAGATTACCTGTATTTGCTCTAGATTTCTGGCACATCCGACCACCTTCATGCCATGCTGCACAAGAGACTTTGCGATTGCAGCTCCGATTCCCACTGAAGCCCCAGTGACAAGAGCAACCCTGCCTTTCCAGCGATCCATGTTACAAGTTGAATAGTGCTGGACAACTGACTGTGCGGTCACACTTCTTCAAATGTGAGTTTATAGTGATGGCCAGGGGGTTGCCAGGTCCAGCAAAGCTTTCCAGCCCAAGGTTGTTTTAAACCTCTAGACATAACTGCTGGATTTTTCCATCCAGGACCTCACAGTACACAGTACCCCCCCCCCAGTCTTTTTGATAGTCTAATATTTTGAACTGTAAAATCCCCAAGGTTCCCACTTCATTCTCTCCCTCTCATCTCATTTTATCGGTTGCCAGATATATTCAATGTCAAATCACCCAACTCTGCGTGTCAATGAATAATCTGTCTCCAGAGAATCTGACCAATGAAAACTCACTTTCCAGGTCCAATACAATCTAGGTAGGCTGTAAAATCTTCACAGGGTTAGTTATTCATTATATAGGCCTACATTGAAATAAACAATTACCAGTGAATAGACCATTTATTTGTTGGTTTATGCTTTTTGGCTTTTTGGCTTTTTTATTTATTTGAGTTTTTAATTGTTTTACAATTAGGACTACCAATTCAGAAAAGCAAGAATACAGTATTTACAATCATAAAAATCCCCCAAAACACTTCTTAAGTATTGTGAACTGTGTTTCTCTATGTCCTAATGTGCAGTGTAATGTCAAACAATGTCCTTTTGCACATACTTTCCACAAATATGATTCAAAATAGGACAATAAATATTTTACTTTCTTATAACAGACACAGCTAAATATTGTTTTTATACAACAGTTTTTTTTCAACAATATCAGTTCAATTATGACTTTTGTATAAATAATTTTCATACATTCGAGAAGGCCTCTGATGTGGGATGTGCTTTAGGTTCATTTTATGTTAGATAATAGTAGCTGAACATGGCCGAACAACAATAAAGTTTGATTTGTCTTGAATTAATAACAAATTATCCCCCAAAAAACTTGTTTCGAGCAATACCCCCAAAACATAGCCATAAATCAGACCGTGAGAACATAGAGTGATGTGAAAACAGAGCTGATCAATAAGGCAGTGCTAACACAAAAAACAAAACTCCTAGAATAATACACATCACGTCCATACCGCGGCTGAACGGGCCGGTATGTGTTTACCATGGCAGTCCCATCAGATAACACCAAGTTTGAAAATGCAGAAAGCTGCAAGACAAAGAAAAGGGTTATATGGTATCATATGGTATGGTACGACCAGGGTTGGGGAGTAACGGAATACATGTAACGGCGTTATGTAGGGGAGCGCGGGGCACAACCTAACGCGGGGCTAGTTGTAACCATAGACTGTAAAAAATAACACGCTTGTTTTAAATACTTCCGCACATGCTTGGATGACGAAACTTTGTGTATTTACTAGTTGCCATATCAACACTATATAGAAAAAAAAATTCCGCCATTTTTTTTTTTTTTTTTGAAGATATCCATAGACATATTAAACCATAGCAAAAGTAAATTTCTTAAGTTAATTTTTCATCTCTATTTTTTGTGTTTATTTAAAATAAGACAAATCTGATATTATTTTAATCTCTAAGATGTTATTTAACAGTTGAGATAGCTCTTTAATGCTTCGCTAACTAGCAGAAGACACTAGCCGGGTTTAAATCCCATTTGTGTAGGCGGGGGCATGTTGTAACACTTCATTACAATGTGCCCCTATTAGAAATATGCTATTATATTCTATACTTTTAATACTTTTATTAATTTTATTGAGAAAACGTGAGAAAAAGGTGAATAAAGACTGAGAGTCAATGTTCAGAAATTACTAATTATTTATTTGTTTTGAACTATGTTGTATAGCTGTGTTTTCCTGTGTTCGTAGTCAAAACTCAAAAATGAGTTTATATTTAATTATTAAAAATTGCCATTATTTTATATGAAAAAGTTTTTTAATTGTATTTTATTTAGAAAATATTTTAGTTTGTTTTGTATATTTTTTTTATTAGATCAGATAACATTTTAAGCTGTCATATGTTATGTTACAATGTACCCCACCTATGGGGCATGTTGTCACATTTCACTTCCATTCTTTCGGGGTATATCAAGAAATAAGTATATACTGTATTAATAAAACAAAAGCACATAATTGTACTAGACATGTGGGAAATTAATGTGGGAAAAAATAAATACTCTGAACCATAAGTAGATTTACACAAACTGAGAAAGTCAAAAAGCGTTACTTTGTGCCCCGCTCTCCCCTAATCAGGATACAAAAATCCAGTAACTGTAATCCGTTACAGTTACGTCAAAAAACGTAGTAATCAGATTATAGTTACATTTTGAAAAAAGGGGGAATACTTTCAGGATTACAATGGTTTCATTTAAAACTAAATAAATAAGTATTTTGGCATAATAACACTATATTAAGCGCTGCTTGATTATACAGTAGTTCCTGGTTCTGTTGCCAGTAATGACTCACGTGTGCCACCCGCTGGTGCATGCGCAAATAACAGCTTTCTACAATCTCCTCAGACGCAGATTGAATCACTGCTAGTAGAAACGATGCTGCCTGCGGGTAAAATCGCTTTTAATTCATGGAAATTCCGCTGCTATTTTGTAGAATTTAGGAGAGTAGCTTTTTTAGTACCCAAAATGTCCTTTCTTAATCTTTTCTCGCGTAACGGGATGTTCGCTGTCTAGGTAACGTAGGGGAACTCCCACTGCCAACGCCCCAAGTTCAGTCAGGCAAATTAAGAAAGATCGCGGCGGCTTTAGTCAACATGTGGGCCTATTTTAAAATAAACTAATATCTAGATTGTCTAAAAATTTATTGTTTAAAGTTTATTATGTTTTTATTTTTTAGTTAAAAATTAGTTAAAAATAAAACAAAATAATCTGTAATACCATACATTAGCCACTAGATGTCTGTATATCCCTTTACATAAATATATATTCAGGCCTGTGTGTATATTTTGCAAATATTGTACACTGGACCAAATTCTTAATGAATAAACATTTAAAAAAATTTTTTTTATAATATGTCTTCTTGCTTGACTTTATATGTGACCTTGAAGTAATCCAAAAGTAATCAGTTACATTACTTTCATATTATAGTACTTGGATTACGTTACTGAATACTTTTTTATGAAGTAATTTGTAACTGTAACGGAATACATTTTTTAAGTAACCCTCCCAAGCCTGGGTACGACTCATTCTGTGTTAAAATTTCACTTGTTTATCCACCTTATTTTTACATTTGTAAATTGAATGTGTCTGGTGTCCAGTGTCATCCGCTTTACTGTTAATTCTAGCTGTACAAAACAGCTCGGTATGCTGCTTGATATTGCCAACTGACTGTTTATGGCACTATGTTATTCTTCTAGTTATAAAAAGATTACTTTTATCTTGTTGCAGGCGAATGAATTGGAAGTCTCGAAGATTCACAGAGCTTACGTCGCAAAATAAGGTGGATACATATAATAAACTACCTGTTCTTTGCTGAGTGGTATCGCTTTCTCAAATATTGTCCAGACCACAGCTTCAGAGCAGGCTGGTGTGGTGAGAGACCCCTGGTAGCGATAGTACTTCTTCAATTCATCATGGGGGAGAATAAGCATGTCCAATGATACATTTCCAAGTGTTACATTGGTGCCTAAAAAAGATGTGGTCACACTTTAGATAGGGTCCAATTCTCACTATTAACTATAACTATTAAAAACGACTTTTGCCTCGATAAACTCCTAATTAGGCTACTGCTTATTAATAGTTAGTGAGGTAGTTGTTAAGTTTAGGTATTGGGTAGGATTAAGGAATGTAAAATATGGTCATGCAGATTAATATGTGCTTTATAAGTACTAATAAACATCCAATATTCTAATATGCATGCTAATAAGCAAATAGTTAATAGTGAGAATTGGACCCTAAACTAAAGTGTTACCAAAGATATATATTTATAAACTGTCATGAAGTTCCTCTTCTTCTCTCTAAATATAGCAGGATGCTGAACAATAATACATTATACATGTCTCCCGTATTAGAGAATAGATAGTGTCCTGTCCTTGAGTGACATATAGGACCTCATCAAGAAGCGATAAACAACATATTTATTAAACTTCGAAGGGTGTTCGAAACTTCTTACCAGGGTGTGTAATATTTTTCAGAGAATTTATGATTGCTTCATATTTTTTATTGGCATTGTCTGATTCCTGCAGATAAGATAGACACAATAAAACACTTTTATTAGCTGTAAATAACAAACATTTATGATCACATCAGTCTCACTTTATATTAGGTATCTTATACAGTTCATAAAAAAGAAGAAGATTGATACAATGTATACTTATTCTGTCCATGTTCTTTTGCACAACACTTTTGTTGCTATTGAGATATGGATAAGGTTAGGGATAGGTTTAAGGGTGAGTTAAGGGTCAGGAAAGCGTCAACAGTGTAATTTTAGATGTAATTGCAGAAGTCCAATGTATGTACACAATAAGTGTATTGTATCAATGCTTAATTTAAATGTCAGTACACACTTAATTTAAAGTGGGGCCAATGCATCTGTGGTTCTCTTACGAGAGGTTCTCTCGTATTGCGTAGTTGCTACGCTACGGGAAAGCCTTTCTTTCTCGAGATACTGAAGCCAAAAATTATCCTTAATTTTTATAATCTTGTCAACGCAGTGCGGCAGCCTGCAGACCTAGGGCGAGCTACTAGCGTGCCCATTGGCTGCCCTGCGGCAACTGCAGCAGCCTACCGCTGAGCCCTTGGCGTGACGTCACGACCAATGAGCGCGCTTGGCGCGCTTACTGCGTCACAGCCCGCGAAAAGGGGGGTGTGGCTTAGCGTATATAAACAGGGCTCGGAGGCTGCTTCTCTGATTTCTGTCTTTTCAGCGAAGCTCTTCGCATCGCTGCTCTCTGAGGAAGCCGCCGTTGAATCAAGCGACCAGCACGCCGAGGATCTCAGCCTGAGGACGCCGGCCGCCTTCGCCGCCTTCAGCCTTCCCTGCCTGCTTCGCTATCCGGCGAATATATCCTTTACTGCTCTGTGTTGTATGTGTGTGTGTGTTCGCCCCGCGACACACTTTGCATCTAAAAGAGCGCGAGGCGTTGTTGCAAATGCCTCGCTCATCCTGTGGCTCGTGCAGAGCCTCGCTCAGCGACGGAGACCGCCACGTGGTCTGCGCTCTCTGCCTGGGCCTCGACCACGCAGCCCGCGCCCTCTCCACGGGCGGCTGCGAACAGTGTGAGGACTTGCCGATGTCGACCCTGCGGGCTCGACTCGCCATGTTTGATGATCCTCCACCTTCCCCGGCTGCCTCTTCAGGGCCGCGAAAGAAGAAACGCCGCTCTCAAAGGCCTCCCGAGCCGGTGGTTATAGCTGAGCGCTCGCCGGAGCCCCTCCCGCGAGCCTCGCTCTCTCCTTCTCCCCCGCCCTTCACCGACGCGCAGCGGCCGGCCACTGCCTGCACTGCCGTCGCCTTTGGGGATGAAGCAGATGACGCCGCTGACAGCTGCTCTCTGCTTGCTTCGGACAGCGAGGAATGGTCGGGCTCTCACCGCTCCGCCTCCTCGACTCCAGAGTCTGGCAGGTCCCGCTCCAGTGTTGACGCGGAGCTTATCCGCCTCCTCACCAAAGCGGTCGACCGACTGGGATTGGACTGGTCCCCACCCAAGGAGCCCGCGCCGAACCGACTCGACGGGTGTTTTCTGCCTAGCCGCCGCCAAGCGCCAGCCTCTAGGTCAGCACCCTTCCTGCCCGAGCTCCATGCGGAGCTATCGAAGTCGTGGAACGCGCCCTTCTCCGCTAGACTCCGCTCATCTGTCTCCTCGGCCCTCTCCCAGGTGGACGGGGCCGCCGAGAAAGGATATACCGGCATCCCTTCCGTTGAGGAAGCGGTGGCAACGCACCTTTGCCCGCCGTCTGCTAGATGGCGCTCAAAGTCTGCCCTGCCGTCCAAAGCCTGCAGGACCACATCAGCTCTCGCCGGCCGCGCATTCGCCGCCTCCGGCCAAGCTGCTTCCGCCCTGCACTCGATGGCTGTTCTCCAGATCCTGCAAGCCGACCTCCTCCGTGAATTGGACGAGAAGGGCTCGGATCACACAGCCTTAACAGATCTGCGCAGCGCGACGGACCTTTCGCTCCGCGCTACCAAAACCGCTGCACAAGCCATCGGCAGATCCATGGCCGCGCTCACCGTCATCGACAGACACTTATGGTTGACGCTGGCGGATATGAGTGAGTCAGAACGCGCTGTTTTCCTCAACGCCCCGCTCTCGCCCACTGGCCTCTTCGGCCCTGCGGTCAGCGGGATTGTGGACCGCTTCTCTGAAGTACAGAAGGCGTCGCAGGCTATGAATCTCTTCCTGCCCCGCCGCTCGAGCCCAGCCGCAGGCCGCTCTCAAGCTCAGCCTCCTGCGCGCAGCTCCACACAGCGCTCGTCTCGGCCACCAACTGCTTCGCAGCGACGCCAGGGCGGCCGCCCTAGGTCGCGCTCAACCAGCCGTCACAGACCGCCGCCCCCCCGGGGTCCGCGTCCCAAGATAACGCTGAAGTCTGAGCCCGCGAAGTCCTCCTAGCACCCGCAGGGAGGAAAAGATGGCTGAGTCCCGCTGCGGCCGGACCGCCATCAAAACGCCCAGCTCTGTCAGTCCCCTCAGTACAGGCTACTGCAGCAGCTTACACCGCAGCCAACGAGCCAGTAATACCACTCGCTCGCCTGCACACAAACGCCGTTTTTACGGCGGCCCAAATAAATCTCAGAAAGAGTGTAAATTCGGGTTTTCCGGCTCCGGCCGAAGGTGTTGTAAGTGCAGAAAATGTGCCCACTCCCACGTGCTCACTGCTTCACACAAACACGGTCCCCATGGTAACGCGCTCAGAGCGCTCTCTCATAAAGCGGTCACACACCGCTCGAGTACTAAGTGTAGTAAATGTGCCCACAACTCTGTGCTCACATCTACCCGTAACTCGCTCTGTCACTCGGTTACCCCGGGCAACAACGGCTCAGGCCGAGAGTATTATAAGTGTAGAAAATGTGCCCACTCCCATGTGCTCACTGCTTCACACAAACAGGGTCCCCATGGTAACGCGCACAGAGCGCTCTCTCATGAAGCGGACGCAAGCCGCTCGAGTATTAAGTGTAGAAAATGTGCCCACAGCCTTGTGCTCACACCTACCCGCTGTTCGCTCTGCCAGTCAGTTACCTTGGGTCACAGACCCTCTAAAGCTCCCAAACACTGGCCATGTCATAAGTGTAAACTCTGCGCCCGCTCACGAGCACGCGCACTCACTTTTAGACATTATAATCCCCACGCCACTCTCGCGCCTGGGATGTTTGACAGCAAATCACGCTCCATCCGATGGGACCGAGCTACTGAATGCTGTTCAGTCGGCCAATACTGTTTACCAGCCCCCGTGTTCGAGCACCAGCGGCGCGCACGCCGCTCCATCCTCTCTGATACAGGTTCCCCATCCCGCGCAGCGCGGCGATCTGAACCCAGAGACCATTCGACCCCTAGCTATGCATGCGAAAGCATGGGAAGCGATTCAGGGCGCGTCAGAATGGGTGCTGAATACTATAAAACACGGCTATTCGCTTCAATTCGCTCGTCGCCCTCCGCGCTTTACAGCACAGACGGAGACGAGAGTGAGTTCAGAAGCTGCGCACCTGCTTCAAGCAGAAATAGCGAAGCTGCTGCGCAAAGGGGCTATAGAACAGGTTCATCCTTCTCTGAGCGAGTCGGGCTTTTACAGCCGCTACTTCCTCGTACCCAAGAAGGACGGAGCGTTAAGACCTATTTTAGATCTGAGACATCTGAACAAAGCCCTCATGAGACGGCCGTTCAAAATGATCACAACCAGAAAAATCCTCGCGCAGATTCGCCCAGGAGACTGGTTTATCTCTCTCGATCTAAAAGACGCATACTTTCAGATCCAGATAACTCCCCGTCACAGGCCATTCTTGAGATTCGCCTTCAACGGTCGAGTATATCAGTACACAGTCCTGCCCTTCGGCCTGTCTTTGGCACCCCGTACATTTACGAAATGCATGGACACGGCCCTCGCTCCCCTGAGAAAACAGGGAATGCGAATACTGAATTATCTGGACGATTGGCTTATTCTAGCGCAGTCAGAGACGGAACTTGTGTCTCACAGAACAGCGCTTCTCAGCCATTTGGAGGAGCTGGGTCTCTCGGTCAACTGGACCAAGAGCTCGCTATCGCCCCGTCAGTCAATTTCCTTTCTTGGAATAGAACTGGACTCGGTGGCTATGACGGCCAGACTGTCGGAGCAGCGCGCGCGCCGCATCCGCCTCCTCGCCGCATCCCTCCAAATAGGCAGCCGGGTTCCGCTGAGGACATTCCAGCGTATCTTGGGGCATATGGCCTCAGCTGCAGCAGCGCTCCAGCTGGGCTTACTGCGCATGCGCCCGCTTCAACGCTGGCTGAAAGCGCGCGTGCCCCACCGAGCCTGGGCGGCCGGCGGCTTGCGAGTCAGAGTGAATCAGGGCTGCATTTCAGCCCTGCAGCCCTGGCTGGCAGCCGAATGGTATCTCACGGGAGTGACTATGGGAGTGATTTCACACCGGAAAGTTGTCTCGACAGACGCTTCCAACCTAGGTTGGGGAGCGCTCTTCGAAGGCAGACCGGTCTATGGCCGCTGGTCAGACCAGGAGAATCTCCTACACATAAACTGTCTAGAGATGCTCGCGGTCGAGAAAGCGCTCAAACACTTCCTCCCATTCCTCCACGGTCACCATGTTCTAGTCCGCACGGACAATACATCGGTAGTGGCCTATGTGAATCGCCAGGGCGGTGTCAGATCAAAGACGCTCTGCACCCTGGCGGAACGCCTCCTCGTGTGGGCTCAGCACTCTCTGCGCTCGCTGAGAGCCGCGCATGTGCCTGGCCACCTGAACGAGGGTCCCGACAGACTGTCCAGGGACAACGTTCCCCCTGGGGAGTGGTCTCTACACCCCCAAACAGTCCAGTTACTGTGGCGCCGTTTCGGCAAAGCGAAAGTCGACCTTTTTGCGTCAAAAGACAACGCTCATTGCCCAGAGTTCTTCTCGAAGAACGAGGACGCGCTGGCCCAGACCTGGCCCAGCGGCCCGTTGTACGCTTTTCCCCCGGTCTCTCTGCTGCCTCAGGTCATCGAGAGAATCAGGGAAGCGCGCCACTCAGTGCTCCTCATAGCCCCATGCTGGGAGAACCAAGCTTGGTTCCCGGATCTAATACAGCTGGCAGACTCAGCCCCCTGGCCGATACCGGTGAAGAGAGACCTTCTCTCTCAAGCCCGCGGCTCGATATGGCATCCCCATCCAGAGCGCTGGTCTCTGCATGCGTGGAGCCTCAACGATTACAGGCTGATCTGCCAGACGGGGTCATGAACACGATCATACAATCTAGAGCCCCCTCTACGAGGCGGCTCTACATGTCGAAATGGTCAGTGTTTAACAGATGGTGCACTGCTAAGGGGCTCAATCCACAGACATGTGGGGTATCGCGAATTCTGTGTTTCCTTCAAGAGCTACTGGACGCGGGCAGGTCCCCCTCCACGCTCAAAGTCTATGTTGCGGCCATTTCAGCGCTCTCTGTTTCAGAGCGGGGCCGCGCATTAGGAAGGAACGAGTTCGTCATCCGCTTCCTTAGGGGAGCCAGGAGGATGAACCCCCCGCGACCCCCCGCGGTTCCTATGTGGGATCTTTCTCTGGTCTTGGAGGCCCTGAGAGCGCATCCCTTCGAACCCTTGGAAACTGTGGATATGAAATACCTCACGCTCAAAACCGTTTTTCTGATAGCACTGTCTTCAGTCAAACGAGTGGGAGACCTTCACGCGTTATCTATTAACGCCGCGTGCCTCGAGTTCGGACCTAATGACTCCAAAGTCATTCTCAGACCGAGGCATGGGTACGTTCCCAAAATTTTGGGCACTCCCTTCAGAGCACAGGTCATTTCCCTCTCAGCCCTGCCAACGCATGGCAGCGAGGCCGATGGTAATCTCCTCTGCCCGGTCAGGGCGTTGAGGAACTACATTTCACGGTCCGCCGCTTTCAGGCGCTCGGATCAGCTCTTTGTTTCGTTTGGTGGGCGCACCAAGGGTCTCGCCGCCTCGAAACACAGCCTGTCCAGATGGATAGTGGACGCTATTGCTGTGGCTTATGCGTCTAAAGACCTGCAGTGCCCATTGGGCATTCGAGCTCACTCCACCAGAGGCATGGCCTCGTCGTGGGCGTGGTCCAGCGGGATTCCCATTCATGACATTTGTGCAGCGGCAGGCTGGGCCTCCCCCTCTACATTTGTTAGGTTTTACAACCTGGATGTTCCCGCCTTGCAGGCGAAAGTGTTATCAGTCTAAGTCTCGCGTATGCCGGCCCACTATCTGTGCGCGGGCTACGGTGTGTGATTTAGCTCTACTGGTTGAGCTGCACTATGCAGGGAATTGTCAGTTCGGACCGGCCGTGCCGCTCCAAACCCCCTAGTGTGTGCTTATGTACGGCGCTAGCCCTCTTTAGGCCGCCCGGCTCTCCGCTATCACGTTCCCCGGGCTCTCCCTGGGACTCATTCAGTGGATGCTGGGCGCGCACGGCGTTGACAAGGGCGTTCCCGTAGCGTAGCAACTACGCAATACGAGAGAACCTCTCGTAAGAGAACGTTTCGGTTACTCACGTAACCTCTGTTCTCTCTAGAAGAGGGAACGAGTATTGCGTAGCCCGCCGTGCTCGCGCCACGAGCTCATTTCGCTTCATGCGACAGAAACCAGAGAAGCAGCCTCCGAGCCCTGTTTATATACGCTAAGCCACACCCCCCTTTTCGCGGGCTGTGACGCAGTAAGCGCGCCAAGCGCGCTCATTGGTCGTGACGTCACGCCAAGGGCTCAGCGGTAGGCTGCTGCAGTTGCCGCAGGGCAGCCAATGGGCACGCTAGTAGCTCGCCCTAGGTCTGCAGGCTGCCGCACTGCGTTGACAAGATTATAAAAATTAAGGATAATTTTTGGCTTCAGTATCTCGAGAAAGAAAGGCTTTCCCGTAGCGTAGCAACTACGCAATACTCGTTCCCTCTTCTAGAGAGAACAGAGGTTACGTGAGTAACCGAAACGTTTTACCTCGTAAAAAAATCCAAGAACAGCCACTCCAGAAGGGTCGCCAATGGCTTGTTCCACAGAGGTGTAATTTTCTCTAATATGTACAATGTGCAGCTGTTAAAAATACATAATGCATGATTATAGTTCCTTGTCGATTTACAAATAGGTGTAAGAATAAAACCTGTCTCAAAAGCGTTATACCTCCATAGGGTATTTCTCTCCATCTATCGTATGCTCTGATCCAGGTCCACCGTTCGTGCCCCAGTGCAGGTGAAGCTGCTGAGCTATGTAAGTGGATCCTAAATTGGCCCCATTAATTGTTGCTCTATTCGGCAGATTCACTTGCACTAAAGATGGAAAAAATATATGACAAAAAGTGTTTCTAAAGTGAAATAATGTGTGTAAAGGCTATTCACTAAAAAGAATAAGTTCACCCTAAAATGAAAATTCTGTCATCATTTACTCACCCTCAAGTTGTTCCAAACCTGTATGAGTTTCTTTCTTCTGTTGAACACAATTTTAAAGAATGTCGGAAACCAAACAGTTGATGGTAGCCATTGACTGCCATGGTATGAAAAAAGAAAAGAAAAAAAATACTATGGAAGAAAATGGGGCTCATCAACTGTTTGATTACAGACAATCTTCAAAATAACTTCTTCTGTATTCAGCAGAACAAGGAATCTCATACAGGTTTGGAATAAGGGCGACAGAATTGTCATTTTTGGGTGAACTATCCCTTTAAGTAAACTTACCTGTGTGTCCATTGTTTATAATGACACCACTGATAATCTCTTGATAGCCTGTAAACTGCACTGGGGTCAGATGTCTGTCTGCAGAAATATTCTTTGTTAAAATGTTAATGGGTGACTGTTTTCCATTTCCACAGTTTGCGGCAACGGTTGCCCATTCATCCGGTCCTATATATATATAAAAAAAGATCATAAATCATATATTACCATTCAAAAGTTTGGATTTCTTAAAAATGTTTTTGAAAGAAGTCTCCAATGCTGCACTTATTTGATCAAAGATACAGTAAAAAACAAACAAACAAACAGATTCTGATTATTTTTTCTTTATAATTTAATAAATGACATTGAACAAGGCTCAGTTCTCACCTGCACATGAGTTGTTGCACGTTACTTGGTGCTGATAACACCACTCTGAAAGAAAATAAAGTTCAGTCATTCTAAACGAATTTATATGTATTGTAATGTATTAATAATGGAATACAATCACATGTAATTATGATTATGCACATATGAATACAGACCAATGTCATTCAGTTAATACATTTGTATTCTATTTAGTCTAATGTGCATCAACAACTCTTGTTGCCAGAAATCTTGATACACCATTATAGATAATATTGGTGCATATTTTTTTAACTCAGACAAAGTTCATTTGGCCTGCGCTGTATAGACAGGCCTTCCAACACATTCAGTACAAATGTTCAGTAAAAATCCAAAATGATGGATTGATGAACTCAAATCTCCCTAAATTCAGCAGTAGCTAAATCTGTTTGTATAAATGATATGACATACAAAAATCATTTTTAACCCACCTGCACTTGAAGCAAACCTGCATAAAATAGAAAGAATGGAAAGATAGAGCACGTTCATCCTTAATATTTGAATAAAAAAATAATAAAAAAATCCCCCATAAAGATCAATCCTGCTAAAGAAGAGAGAATGTATTTTATGATGGGATTCATCAGTGGGACATTTTATAATCAGCGCTATCTCAGTGTCCCCTCCTTTTACGTTTTACAGCACGAAGCCTGGTGACCATAAAACTCATTTGTATTAAAATGTATCATATAGTTTCCTGTTAATAATTGGTAATTCAGTGTAGCTAATCGGATAAAGATGTTCTCCACCAATAACAAACTTTCACTTGTTTTCAGCCACTACATACATACTAGAAAAACACTTGTCCATTATTATCAGTTATCACTGATTAATGGATAATGTTGTTGCACACTTTTGGAGCAGTAAGTAAACACGACAACAGTAAAATGAAATGAATAAAAAACATAAGAAGAATGTTACATTTATTAACTGTTGTAAGTACGCTCTCAGAAAAAAGGCACAAATGCTGTCCCTGGTGCGGCTTTTAAAAGGTACACCATTGTACTTAAAAAGTGCATATTATACCTTAAAGTTACTATGTGAACCTTTTTACAGAGTGACCATTTTATTCTGAGAGTGTATTAATGAGAGTTTTGATGGATGGACATATAGCATAATGTAACAGAAGGTTGTTTTGAATAGAACATAACCCAGTCTCTGATATTTACATAGTTACGCCATCTAGTGGTGATTATAAAATAGACACTCTGCGGTCATTCAACTTTTTGCCGGACTCGCAACTCAAACTTAAAAAATACAAGAAAGTAATAGTGATGTAAAAGTTGGTAACACTTTATTTTACAGTGTCCTTGTTACACATGTTACATGTAGTTACTGTAGTAATAACTGTAATTATGCATAATTACAGGCCACTAACCCTAAACCAACCCCTATTCCTATAGTAGTTACTTACATGCACAATTACACTGTAACACAGAAACCTTAAAAATAAAGTGTAACCAAAAAGTAATTTTTAATGAATTTTATGACAATTTCTTGACTAATACGTTGATTGTTTTTGAAATGTCTGAAGTAATAGGTTGATATTTAAGCATTAAAAAAGGGGGACATCTTTAATGTAACTTTTATGTCTCTAAAATGTTATGAAGACACAATAAAGGCATTTAGCTTGCATATTAAGGCAAAGAAGATAATTGAATTAACCCTAATCTAAACCTGTCTGGATAATACCCATCTTTTCACGTAGTTAGTTTATAGATGCTATCCACACCGTGGTGTTTATTTCAGGAGTTAATCCAGTATTGTACAGAAATAGATGTATAAGCTCAAGTTCAATGCCTCCTGCTTGAACAGTGAGAATACATTTTACAGGACAAGCATTGAAACAGCTGTAAAACTCTGTAAAACACTATAAAGTTCATGGTGGAGTTGATAATGGATTTATGTGTCTGATAAAAGACAGGAAAACAACGTCCTATAGGTTTGACCTTTAGATTCAACCTTCAGGTTTCATAAGCTCTGATGCTAGCGTATCAAACACACACATACACACACACACACACACACACACACACACACACACACACACACACACACACACACACACACACACACACATGCTGGATATGCAAACTGCTGCAAATGTAATGAAATAATTTACTTAGAACAGTGGGCTGTCTTTTCAGCTTCGGGCACTTTCATGTCCGGGTATTACTCTTTATTACTAACAGATCTTCATATTACAGCTCTTTTTGTTATATGAAGGTCACACATAAAACATGAACTTTCTTAGAAACTTTTTATCACGCCTACATCATTTATTTTTAATATGTTTGAATAGGTTTTATGTGTACATTTTATTGTTTTACCCTTGTCCCAGACACAGATGTAAAATCATAAAATATAATAACATTTCATCGTTAAAAGATGAATTATTATATTTTAACAAGAAACAAGAAGTGAAATAATGATAAAACCTTTTTTTATATTTATAAATGGTCTATATTTTTATATTTAGAATTTATTTTTATACATATTTTATTTATATACTACTTTTGAGCGTGACTAAAGTATAGCAGTAAATTTGTTTACCAAGGCCAAGACAAACATGTCAGTGAAGAGCTTGAGATGAGAATATGTAAGGAAACCGAAAAAAATAACAAGGTACTTGTGAAAAGATTATTTTTATTATACATAATTTCCAATCAAGCTGTAATGTTTTCCAATTTTATGCAAACACTGGGAAAATATATTTTTTTAATTGTGCGTATTTTGGATGAATAACTGCTAGCCATGAAATTAAAAAATTTTGAACAAAAATGTTCAAAAATGTTTTCTCTGAAACGCTGAATCTGAGATTTCTGTCTCTCCATTGGCAGCTACACAACTACTTTGATGCTTCAAAAAGTTCATAAAGAAATTGTAAAACTAAGCCATATGAATTGAGCGGTTTAATCCAAATTTTCTGAAGAAATATAAACATTGCTTTATGATGAGCACATTTAATTTAGGCTTTTATTCACATATAAACACTGATCAGCGAAACAGAAGCTCAACTGTACTTGCTTGAAGCACGAGAACAAACTTCATTGGTACTTGCTGAAGCTCAAATGTGCTGCGTAACACAAGAATGAACCTCATTGGTTCTCGCGGAAGCTCAAACGTGCTGCGTAACACGAGAATGAACCTCATTGGTTCTTGCTAAAGCTCAAACGTGCTGCGTAACACGAGAATGAACCTCATTGGCTCTTGCTAAAGCTCAAACGTGCTGCGTAACACGAGAATGAACCTCATTGGTTCTTGCTAAAGCTCAAACGTGCTGCGTAACACGAGAATGAACCTCATTGGTTCTTGCTAAAGCTCAAACGTGCTGCGTAACACAAGAATGAACCTCATTGGTTCTCGCGGAAGCTCAAACGTGCTGCGTAACACGAGAATGAACCTCATTGGTTCTTGCTAAAGCTCAAGCGTGCTGCGTAACACGAGAATGAACCTCATTGGTTCTTGCTAAAGCTCAAACGTGCTGCGTAACACGAGAACGAACCTCATTGGTTCTTGCTAAAGCTCAAACGTGCTGCGTAACACAAGAATGAACCTCATTGGTTCTCGCGGAAGCTCAAACGTGCTGCGTAACACGAGAATGAACCTCATTGGTTCTTGCTAAAGCTCAAACGTGCTGCGTAACACGAGAATGAACCTCATTGGCTCTTGCTAAAGCTCAAAGGTGCTGCGTAACACGAGAATGAACCTCATTGGTTCTTGCTAAAGCTCAAACGTGCTGCGTAACACGAGAATGAACCTCATTGGTTCTTGCTAAAGCTCAAACGTGCTGCGTAACACAAGAATGAACCTCATTGGTTCTCGCGGAAGCTCAAACGTGCTGCGTAACACGAGAATGAACCTCATTGGTTCTTGCTAAAGCTCAAACGTGCTGCGTAACACGAGAATGAACCTCATTGGTTCTTGCTAAAGCTCAAACGTGCTGTGTAACACGAGAATGAACCTCATTGGTTCTTGCTAAAGCTCAAACGTGCTGTGTAACACGAGAATGAACCTCATTGGTTCTTGCTAAAGCTCAAACGTGCTGCGTAACACAAGAATGAACCTCATTGGTTCTTGCTAAAGCTCAAACGTGCTGCGTAACACGAGAATGAACCTCATTGGCTCTTGCTAAAGCTCAAACGTGCTGCATAACACAAGAATGAACCTCATTGGTTCTCGCGGAAGCTCAAACGTGCTGCGTAACACGAGAATGAACCTCATTGGTTCTTGCTAAAGCTCAAACGTGCTGCGTAACACGAGAATGAACCTCATTGGTTCTTGCTAAAGCTCAAACGTGCTGCGTAACACGAGAATGAACCTCATTGGTTCTTGCTAAAGCTCAAACGTGCTGCGTAACACAAGAATGAACCTCATTGGTTCTTGCTAAAGCTCAAACGTGCTGCGTAACACGAGAATGAACCTCATTGGCTCTTGCTAAAGCTCAAACGTGCTGCGTAACACAAGAATGAACCTCATTGGTTCTCGCGGAAGCTCAAACGTGCTGCGTAACACGAGAATGAACCTCATTGGCTCTTGCTAAAGCTCAAACGTGCTGCGTAACACGAGAATGAACCTCATTGGCTCTTGCTAAAGCTCAAACGTGCTGCGTAACACGAGAATGAACCTCATTGGTTCTTGCTAAAGCTCAAACGTGCTGCGTAACACGAGAATGAACCTCATTGGTTCTTGCTAAAGCTCAAACGTGCTGCGTAACACGAGAATGAACCTCATTGGTTCTTGCTAAAGCTCAAACGTGCTGCGTAACACGAGAATGAACCTCATTGGTTCTTGCTAAAGCTCAAACGTGCTGCGTAACACGAGAATGAACCTCATTGGTTCTTGCTAAAGCTCAAACGTGCTGCGTAACACGAGAATGAACCTCATTGGTTCTTGCTAAAGCTCAAACGTGCTGCGTAACACGAGAATGAACCTCATTGGTTCTTGCTAAAGCTTAAACGTGCTGCGTAACACGAGAATGAACCTCATTGGCTCTTGCTAAAGCTCAAACGTGCTGCGTAACACGAGAATGAACCTCATTGGTTCTTGCTAAAGCTCAAACGTGCTGCGTAACACGAGAATGAACCTCATTGGCTCTTGCTAAAGCTCAAACGTGCTGCGTAACACGAGAAGGAACCTCATTGGCTCCTGCTAAAGCTCAAACGTGCTGCGTAACACGAGAATGAACCTCATTGGTTCTTGCTAAAGCTCAAACGTGCTGCGTAACACGAGAATGAACCTCATTGGTTCTTGCTAAAGCTCAAACGTGCTGCGTAACACGAGAATGAACCTCATTGGTTCTTGCTAAAGCTCAAACGTGCTGCATAACACGAGAATGAACCTCATTGGCTCTTGCTGAAGCTCAAACGTGCTGCGTAACACGAGAATGAACCTCATTGGTTCTTGCGGAAGCTCAAACGTGCTGCATAACACGAGAATGAACCTCATTGGCTCTTGCTGAAGCTCAAACGTGCTGCGTAACACAAGAATGAACCTCATTGGTTCTTGCTGAAGCTCAAACGTGCTGCATAACACGAGAATGAACCTCATTGGTTCTTGCTAAAGCTCAAACGTGCTGCGTAACACGAGAATGAACCTCATTGGTTCTTGCTAAAGCTCAAACGTGCTGCATAACACGAGAATGAACCTCATTGGCTCTTGCTGAAGCTCAAACGTGCTGCGTAACACGAGAATGAACCTCATTGGTTCTTGCGGAAGCTCAAACGTGCTGCATAACACGAGAATGAACCTCATTGGCTCTTGCTGAAGCTCAAACGTGCTGCGTAACACAAGAATGAACCTCATTGGTTCTTGCTAAAGCTCAAACGTGCTGCATAACACGAGAATGAACCTCATTGGCTCTTGCTGAAGCTCAAACGTGCTGCGTAACACGAGAATGAACCTCATTGGTTCTTGCGGAAGCTCAAACGTGCTGCATAACACGAGAATGAACCTCATTGGCTCTTGCTGAAGCTCAAACGTGCTGCGTAACACAAGAATGAACCTCATTGGTTCTTGCTGAAGCTCAAACGTGCTGCGTAACACGAGAATGAACCTCATTGGTTCTTGCTGAAGCTCAAACGTGCTGCGTAACACGAGAATGAACCTCATTGGTTCTTGCTAAAGCTCAAACGTGCTGCGTAACACGAGAATGAACCTCATTGGTTCTTGCTAAAGCTCAAACGTGCTGCGTAACACGAGAATGAACCTCATTGGTTCTTGCTAAAGCTCAAACGTGCTGCATAACACGAGAATGAACCTCATTGGCTCTTGCTAAAGCTCAAACGTGCTGCGTAACACAAGAATGAACCTCATTGGTTCTCGCGGAAGCTCAAACGTGCTGCGTAACACGAGAATGAACCTCATTGGCTCTTGCTAAAGCTCAAACGTGCTGCGTAACACGAGAAGGAACCTCATTGGCTCTTGCTAAAGCTCAAACGTGCTGCGTAACACGAGAATGAACCTCATTGGTTCTTGCTAAAGCTCAAACGTGCTGCGTAACACGAGAATGAACCTCATTGGTTCTTGCTAAAGCTCAAACGTGCTGCGTAACACGAGAATGAACCTCATTGGTTCTTGCTAAAGCTCAAACGTGCTGCGTAACACGAGAATGAACCTCATTGGTTCTTGCGGAAGCTCAAACGTGCTGCATAACACGAGAATGGACCTCATTAGTTCTTGCTGAAGCTCAAACGTGCTGCGTAACACAAGAATGAACCTCATTGGTTCTTGCTGAAGCTCAAACGTGCTGCGTAACGTGAGAATGAACCTCATTGGTTCTTGCTAAAGCTCAAACGTGCTGCGTAACACGAGAATGGACCTCATTGGTTCTTGCTGAAGCTCAAACGTGCTGCGTAACACGAGAATGGATGAACCTCATTGTTTCTCGTACATCAAACGAACATGCTTGAGCTTCTGTTTACCATTACTTATGTGTGCCTTGATGAATATTTATGTGCGAATAAAAGCCTAAATTCAATCTGTTCATAAAGCTATCAAGTCTCTTTAGACATTGTACTAAACCGCTCAATTCATATGGATTAGTTTTACGATCTTTATGAACTTTATTAACTTTTATGAACTTTTTGAAGCATCAAAGTGGTAGTTGCGTAGCTGTCAATGGAGGGACAAAAATCTCTCAGATTTCATAAAAAATATCCTCATTTGTGTTTCAAAGATGAACAAAAGTCTTATGGGTTTGGAGTAGTTAGAGGCAGAATTTTCTTTTTTGGGTGAATTAACCCTTTAAACAAATTAAATAAACGTGCAAATGTGAAAAGTACAGTGTTTAAAAGCCCACATAGCCCAAACTGCCCATTTTTAAAGAATCACTCGTCTGTAAAATGTCTGTAAAAAAGTTTTTACAACACTAGGTACATTATCATTGTACATCATAGAGAAGTGTCTGCACATCCCCCACTTCCTTCTGTGCGTGTCAAACGAGAGTTTGAGGTTTGGGTTGTCTAGACAACCAAGTCCATCGCGTGTACATCATGTTCAGGGAAATGGGAGAGCGGCCTCCTGTTTATCAAAGTACGTACTCAGGGGAGTCTGGGACAAAGAGTCTATCAGTTCGAGCATCTGAGGAAAATGACACCGAAGAAAGAGTGACTCGAATTACATTTTGATTTACATATGATTCGATAGTCTCATATCTGCTCGATTAACTATGTGCGCAATATTTCAACAGATTATAACTGTTTCACTTTTATCAGCATCTTACCATAAAGCAATGTAAAATTAGCAAGCCATCATTTTAAATAACTCTCATTTGACATTTATGACACATCATTGCACCCTCATATTCCACTCAAAGCTATATGTAATATGCTGATGAAACAGTGTGGTTTTGCACAAGCACCCCTCCCCCTCAGCAAGAGCTGCGAGCGAGATTATGCTTCATATATTTAAGCCATCGTGAAGCTATTGATTATAACTAAAACAAAACATGTGCACATCTTCCACTGACCATACTTTCTCATAGCCCAACACAGCTGTTATTTAAGATGAAAATGGAATAATGTAGCTTTAAAGATGCAAAGTCAGACTATGTGGAAGCCTGGTGCAATCTGATCACATGTTTACTAGACTTCCTCTTTATGTCTTTGTGTGATTTTGATATATGCTAAAGACCACAGGGTTTATTCTGTCATTTCTGATCTGACTTTTATCGCTTAAAATGCCCTTAAAAGGAATTAGTTTGAGTCTGTCTTCGAACGAAACTCGCTGTAGTCCAATAGGCGTGCGAATTTGTGCTTCTTTAAGACAGCGACTGCAGGGCCTCTTCCTGTGGTTTGCACCATGTGCCCTAAAAAGTGTTAAAAGGCGACAACTTCTTTCTCTTTTCTCTGTTGTTTCCGGGATCAAGTAGGCAGAGAACTGGTAAGTCCCTTCTCTTCGGTTTATTCTAAAATATTGGATAAAAATGCAGTTTTTTCGTTTTTATAAACTTGGCTTAAATTATCTAAGATGGTAAACTGCTCGACGTGATTGTGAATAGAGTTAAGTGAATTTGTTACAACTTAAATTTTTAAAAATAATAAAAAATAAAATACACACCCATTTTTTATCTTTGTACACATTTATTTTACAAGTAGTTTAGCAATACCAAAATGTAATAGTCCATTTCAAAGGTTCAGACTTCACATTAAATTCTTAATACGCAGCAAAACTGGATGTATTATACATGATACTGTTTTTAGATTAGTTCATTTCACATGTAATATTGCATTTTTACCTGCTATAGCACTATATATAGGCAATAAAAATGATTCTAAACTCCTTTATGGTTTACAGTGACTCACTATGAACTATGAAGTAGATGCAGCCGAACACCCAACCATGTTTAAACATGATTTGACTTATTTAAATACATTCATTTGATTTAATTTCTTACAGGTTTAACAAATAGCTGTAAAATGAACATTTGGAGCACATGGAGATAAGAGGAAGCATGCAATGTAACGATTGGACCATGAAGAGACGAGGCGGGAACTTCAGAGGTACAGTGCAGTCACTCATAAAGTAGACAGCACTACTAAAGGTCTTTACACGGTGTAGTGTTTCCTACTTTATGGATGAGTGTACTGTTGGCTGCGATGGAGCACCAAAGATGCTGAAAATGAATGTCCCATCTATGAAATATTTATTACGAATGTGTTTCATGGCTGATTGTAATGCGACTGTTTTGTTTTTTAATTGTTCATCTGTATGTATGCAAATTAACTTGTATATTGAATAAATTATGAAATGGGGAAATTAAGCAACTGCAAATATGTGTGAAAAACAGAGTGCGGAGTTGTTAAAATAACACATAGACGAATGACATTACAAAAATAGCTTAAATCATATAAAGAAGACACACTTACTTATAAAGTAAAAAACGATAATTATTAAACTGCCATTATCAGTTATTTAAGGCTATAATACACTAGCTGCTTCCAAAAGCTCTTGTATTATACAGAAATGAATTCCATTTAATGTACGTACTTGAGCTAAAGTTAGTGAATGAGAAGGTCGAGTGCAATAAGGGGGCGCATATAGTGTCATGTACAGTACATTACAGGAAAAAAGACACTTTATATAAAAAATGACCAGAAAAACAAAAAGCAAGAATGGAGTTGGAGCTGAATTCAGTAAAGTGGGTTACAGTCACAATCTGAGGTCACTCTTCTGTTCTTGATTTATGATTGCTCATTTCATTTAATCCCAAGGCAGTGGTTGCAAGAAGTTTGATGGCACAAGACCTCGATAACCATGTAGATCCCCCTGGATCAATAAAACATTCATTCTTTAACTCATGATTTTTACAAAAAAAATGCATGCATGGTGTAGTAGACAGAGTTGTAATACTTACATAATAAAATCCATCACTGTCCATTTCCCCAAAAACATATATAATGTCTCCAGCACGAAAGGGAAGCTCATCCTAAAGAACAAAACAACCAAATACACAGATTTAAAATTATATTTGATATTTTAAGATTCATTTAAGTGCTATTTCATTAAATAAGTTATCAATAAATAGGATGTTGCTATGATGTTTCATTTATGTCTTGATTATCATTTGATAAATAAATAATGTCACACTTTAGATTATGGTCCAACTCTCACAATTGTAACTAACTATTAACTATGACTTTTGCCTCAATAAACTCTTAATTACTGCTTTTTGTAGAATATGATTAATATGTGCTTTATAATTACTAATAAACAGCCAATATCCTATAATAAACATACTAATAAGCAACTAGAGAATTGGACCCTAAACTAAAGTTTTACCATAAATAATATTCCAGACTTGTTATATTGATATAATATTTTAATCAAATGCTTGCAATAATATATAAGTATTATATTATAATAGTTAAAATATTTATTAACATATATATTAAAATATTATAAAATAAAACTTATCAGTTTAATAATAATTTCAAAATCAAAATATTTTAACTATTAACTATTTATTTTATTATTAATTTCTATTATTAAAATATTTTATAAATGTAATTTTTTTTCAATGAATCCTACACACACACACACACACACACACACACACACACACACACACACACACACACACACACACACACACACACACACACATTCGGTCTCCATGTTTTATGGGGACTTTCCATATAGACATAATCATTTTCATACTGTACAAACTGTATAATCTATCCCTTAAACCATACCATCACAGAAAACTTTCTGCATTTTTACTTTTTTTCAAATTTCAAATTTCATATTTATAAGCTGTGGGGACCAAAAAATGGACATGGATTTCGGATATTGCCATCTTTGTGGGGACATTTTGTCCCCATAATGTTGGGCTTACCGGAACCACACACACACAAATAGCTGTAAAATTTATATTTGGAGCACAAAAATTTATAATATTTATTAATCACCTCAATGTCCAAGTTTGGAGAACTTTCCCAAGGGTCATAATCAAAAATGGCCACCATCCTGTGGACCTTCCCACCATCCGCCACACTAGAAGTATCACTGGGTGCTAATATTAATGGTACAAAGAAGCCATGAATCAATCAATAAATCCATAATAGTTTAATACTTTTAATAATGTGTTAATTGCGTGGATACTTTTATCAAAAAAAAAAAAAAAAAAGACGAAAAATACTTGCCTATAGAAGGCGTCTCCTCTGGTAAAAACCCCTGCTGGAACAGATGACATTTAAGCTCTCCATCTTCCACAGGAATCTCTGATACCATGTTGCTTGGCACAAAACCAAAGCGACCGCCAGTCTCCCCACTATAGAAGCCATCAGCGTCTTTATCTCCATATACCTACAAGAGAACATATCCCACTGACTCTTAAGCTTCCCAACGCATGAGCGAAGCAGAACACAAATGATCTGAAGATGATGCATTGCGACTGATTGTGAATTAGATAAAAGAACAACAGAGAAGAAGAAAAAATCATCTTTACTTTAATGATCTGTCCTTGTTGAAAAGGCAGTTCCTCCTCCATTGTTTCAGGGTTTGGTGACATCACCGCAGGGTTGTATGAGAACAGAGCCACAAAGAGGCGCACATTCGGCTCATACATTTCCCTCTCTGATTCCCACTTCTCTATATCTTCTGGTGAAGCAACCCTAAGACCATCTGGATACAGATAAACATCCAGCCCAATCATTGCAGCCTTCTTCCTCTATCCCTGTGACTGTCTGTCTGATGTCCCCTCAGTAGGTAGACAGGTGGTTAGCAAACACCCATATGCTCCCTAGCTTTAGCATTAAGAGAGGGAGCCAAGATAATCTGCCTGAGACTAATCCTCTTGGATGAAATGGATCAGTTTTACCTGAAACGTCTCCAAATGCAAATCTGACATCTGTCAAGTCCATTTTTTTAAAGATAGTCTATTGAATTATTTAGTGAATGAACAAATTTCACGTCATGGTGAGAAAGAAAAAGGAATAACACTCTGCCAGTGGATTTGGCCCAGTCCTGCTGCGCACAGCTCTGCCGATTAGCTGAGCCATCCGTTCTGAACTGTGCCAAGTAGAGCTAGCCGTTAACCGCATTATCGCCAAAGAAGTAACCCAGCATGTCCTTTTCACCCTTTCAGGACAATCCTTTGTAAACAAAAAAAGGTTTGCCTGGGCTTACCTAAGGAGAACCAAAAAATACTGTGGAGATATTGTATGACCCAGGTGCTACGGTCATGGGGAAAAAACTTGACTTCCATCTATTCTATTCTATTCTATTCTATTCTATTCTATTCTATTCTATTCTATTCTATTCTATTCTATTCTATTCTATTCTATTCATATATGTAATTGGCATATTGCTGTCATTTCCATTTCCATTTTCTATTCTATACTATTCAGGTATTTCCTGTTTGCAATGACCATATTCTTGACCCTCCATATTCTATTCGATTCTATTCTGGAATTTCCTATTTGCAGTGACCATATTCCAGAGACTTCCATATTCTATTCTATTCTATTCTATTCTATTCTATTCTATTCTATTCTATTCTATTCTATTCTATTCTATTCTATTCTGGAATTTCCTGATTGTAAATACCATTTCACTGACTCTTCTATTCTATTCTATTCTATTCTATTCTATTCTATTCTATTCTATTCTATTCTATTCTATTCTATTCTATTCTAGAATTTGCTATTTGTAATTACCATTTCACTGACACTTCCATATTCTATTCTATTCTATTCTATTCTATTCTATTCTATTCTATTCTATTCTATTCTATTCTATTCTGGAATTTTCTGTGATACTTTCAAATTACCTACTTATAGAGAACAATGTAAAAGAAATGAATTCATAGAGGGAATATTAAAGATAAGTTAAACTTTGTGCCCAATTCCCCATATGACAACTAGCCCCAGTCTCCCCTATATAAGGGATACACATTGCACCGTTCTTGTAAAATGACCCATATGAAAGACCAAGTTGTTTGTCTGTTCCATCGGTCTAATAACCTATAACCTTTCTGAGCATGGACAAAACATGAGACACACTATCCTAAATGTTACCATAATTGTGTCATCCCCAAAATCCTCCACTCCATACAGGAGGGGTTCTAGAATTGGTAATAGTGGGTGACTCATTCTCCCATATTGCATTTGTTCTTAGAAGACCTCTAATGTGCCATCATCATCACTGCTGATATGTGGCCTCTTCGCTCCCATATAAGGACTATTACATCATGAGTGAGGCACCCATATGGCAAGCCAATTAAACATTGATTCTTTTAAAACTAAACTTTCTATCTATCTATCTATCTATCTATCTATCTATCTATCTATCTATCTATCTATCTATCTATCTATCTATCTATCTATCTATCTATCTATCTATCTATCTATCTGTCTGTCTGTCTGTCTGTCTGTCTGTCTGTCTGTCTGCCAAGGCTGCATTTATTTGATTTAAAAAGGGTTAGGGTTAAAATGTAAAATAACTGTTCTCTTTTTGAATATATTATATATATACAAAATTATTCCTGTGATGCAAAGCTGAATTTTCAGCATCATTACTCCAGTCTTCAGTGTCACATGATTCTTCAGAAATCATTCTAATATGCTGATTTGATGCTCAAAAAACATTCATTATTATTATCAATGTTGAAAACAGTTGTGGACAATTCCCCAGGATTCTTTGGTGAATAATAAAGTTATATTTCATTTATTTGAAATATAATCTTTTGTAACATTATAAATGTCTTTAATGTCAATTTTGATCAATTTAATGCATCATTGCTGAATAAAAGTTTTTTTTTTTGTTTTTTTTTACATAACCATTTTCAACATTGATAATAATAGTAACAAACGTTTCTTGAGCAGCAAATCAGCATATTCGAATTTCTGAAGGATCATGTGACACTGACGACTGAAGTAAAGTCCAAATTATACTTCTGCATCAAACTCACGCCATAGCTACTTCGTAGGCTGTGTGTAGCACGCGTACCCTGACGTGCACCTCTCCAAAAATGTAACAACATCAATTCTATGCGGACCGCAAGCGCTGTGATTTGTCTACTAGAACCACTCCCTCTGGTTTCACATGCTCCCTCTGCATGTGTAATTGCCAGGGGGAGCAATCCAGCACCCGGAAACAAGCCATCACCTGCTGTTAGCATTCCATTGACTCCCATTTATTTTGGCGTCACTTTGACAGAGAATAACTTCACATCTGAGGCGTTTAAAGACTCCATTTGTCCATTGTTTATTTCTAAAGAAACAAGACAATGTATAAAAGGCTCCATTACCTTGTATCTTATACGTCATGGCCCCGTAGAAGCAGTTTTTGTTAAAATTAGGCTAACGATTGCGTCATAACCACGCGACTCTCTGGAAATTACCGTATAGACAGGAGGAGAAGCTCGCAGTCAATCGGGGGGACGTGGAGGCACAAAGTCCGATAAAGTCAAGGGAGAAGCCCATAGAGAGTCATAAAGTTGCTCCTGCTCCTAGCTCATGGACAGCTCCTACTCACGCTCTCTCTGTCTCTGCAAGATTCGGAAAGGAATGATTCAGATTTCTCTTGGCACAGCTAGAAGACTTACAACTGTCTTTTGCTACGTCACATCTACGTCATCAAGCTCAGTTTGAGTCTGCGCAGTACGCGCAGCCATCAGGAAGTGAGTGCTTCTAATTTGCTTCACTTTTCTCCGTTGAAGTCTATGGGGTCGCTGTATCCATTTCTTTTACTGTCTATGGTAATTGCGTGTCAACGTGGCCAACCATTCAGAGCGGTAAATGAAAACCAACGTGTAGCCCACAGGGTGTAGGTCCAACGCAGAAGTCAGCCTTTATGATGGTGAAAATTCAGCTTTGCATTGATTACAGGAATAAATTACATTTTAAAATATATTAAAATAGAAAACAGTTATTTTAAATGGTAATAATATTTCACAATATTACTGTTTAAAAAAACAACAACAACAATGCAGCCTTGGTGAGCATAAGAGACTACTTTTAAAAACATAAAAAATCTTACCGATCCCAAACATTTGAACGGCAGTGTGTATAGCCTATATATAATACATAAATATACTAGTTGGATTGCTTACTAATAATTAAAAATGTGCTAGTAACATAACAATAGTTGCTAGTTTAAAAAAGAAATATCAATAGTTGCTAGTTTTAGCAACCGTTAGAAATGTTGTAGCAGCTTGCCATAGCACCCACGTTTATAGAACCCTGACGTAGCCCTCGAGCGCTTGAGGAGGGGCGAGGGTGGCCCGTCGGCACGAGCGCAGATAGCGAGGAACAGCTGCAGACAAGCTCTCGTTCAGTCAATTACACCGCATAGCTCATACAATATTACCAATTCTTCCCCAAAAACAAATTATATCGTCCAAACCATAACCATCCAACATGGTTGACCGCGAGCAGCTGGTTCAAAAAGCCAGGCTGGCTGAACAGGCAGAGAGATATGATGATATGGCAGCAGCCATGAAATCGGTAAGTCATTCTTTCAATTTATTTCTAGAATATAGGCTATATTATATAATATGGTGATATAATTGTCGTATTATGCATAGCCTACTGTAAGCTCGATGCATTTGGAGGAAAAGGGGTAGGGTAATATGTTGAAAGACCACATGGGTGAAGTGACAGAAAAATATTGCATGTAACGAAATGCATTAATATGGTGTCGTATAATATTTTGGGGGGTGTTGATCTATGATAAATCAGAGCTGTATTATTGAGAGTGCAGTGGATCGGGTGTAGACTGTCTGGATCTTGGGCGGTGCCTCCTGTCTTACCCGAAGCCACACTCAAATGAATGAGACGACACATGACAATGTATAAAGATCTGTTTCAACATAGCTTTCAGAGTTAATGAAAAAAAAAAAAAAAATGAAAAAAGAAAATCCCTAGTTTGCACTTTATTCTTTTTTAAATCGTTGCTCTTCGTAACATAATGCATATTCATGGTCATAAACGCAGTGTTGGATAGTATTTGAATTTACACAAGAAATAGGCATTTTGTCATTGCTGTCATTAGTGTATTGTCATAAATACATTAGATATTCATTTTCCATCACCAGCATATATCAATTCAAAATGCCTTTTTTTTTCCTCACGCATTCTCATAATTTGCTTATGTCTTCCCATATTAATTTTCTACATATAGGAGTTGTTAAGATATTTCCTCTAAACCAACGTTAGAGGCAGCAGCATTCCTTCCAGAATCTTCCATCCTTGTCATATTGCAGTAAGGTCCATGATTCAGTAAGGTCCATGATTCCTTCTTGTTCTAAACCCACAGATTTATATATTAGCCTATTGAAGGAAACGTATCTCTTCAATAGTGTTTATTTCTAGTTAATATTATTTCTGTTGAAATTTTTAACAGTGTTTTAGGGGTGAGCATACAGGGCTCCATAACGAAATCATGAGGCCTTAGGGCTTCTCGAGGGGGGAGCAAACATCTGCATCTTAAGCTCTAACACTTCTTCACGTCAGCATCCTGACTATATTCCCATCTGAGTGAGGGCATTCAGGAGACTCTAGTCTTACATAGGTTTATGGAGATTGAGGAGGACCCCTCCATTTCTGCTTTGTCAAGTGCTGACATCATGCTTTTTTTTTTCTGGAGGGGTGTCATCTAGCATCTCTTCTCTTATTTCTTGAGTGATTGAATGTTTCTTGCCCATGGCAATACATTTTTGACTTAATTACAAATGGCATGTAGATGTGTCTACTTCAACGCTTTTTACTCTACAACCTATTTAGATAAATATTTTAATAATATTTTTACATAAAATAAAGTCTCAATTGAATACCAAAATGTACAATAAGTGTATTGATTGCAAAGATCTGCCAGATCAATTTTGCTAAAATGGATATATTTTCTTACCGCCATATTACCTTGATCGAAATCCCAAATGACTGTTAAAAGGGAAGGTTCCCATCCTTGCAAAGATTGTTTTGTACACCGGACAGGAAATTTTAGCTTCATGGATCTGTGGGGGAGATTTAAAAGCAGTTTGACTCTAGTTACTTTGGTCCCATGGATAAAAGCCCATTTAGCCACCACAGACCTGATGGGTAAGTGCCCACAGGCTTCCATTACCATTATCTTGATGCATTCAGCTAAAGAGATGAGCAGCAATAGGCCAAGCTTAAAACTTCACATTTGAGTAAGATCATCCGGCTTTTTACTTAAAATTTGTGAATGGCTTCCTTATGTGTAAAAATTTGCATCTGATTTCAACACGGCTACCAAAGTAACAAGGTTACCCCGTCACCCACCACAACTACCCGTTACTATCTGTTTTTGAGAGGAATGCCAAATCTGTGTTGCACAGAACTTGTGTACCTAGACATAAATAGCTATACGTTTGTTGTTTCCTTTTTAAATAAAACTCTTTCATATCCTCCTGCTTGTGTTTCGTTATGAGTCTCGTCTTCCTGTCCTACCACTGTTCCTGTTTTCTACTCTGATCTTTTTCTTTGAATTCAATTCTCTTTGTACTCTGAGGGAATAATTTTAGCTGAAATCTAAAATCAGAAACTTTGATCTGAGGCACATGGCCTTTGAAAAGTGTTTAATTGCACATACAGTTCCTTCATCATTACAGAAAACACATGTGATATTATGTTAGTGCTCCACAAAGAGGTTCTGACATTGTGACTAGAAGGAAATCTGTAGTTGAAATGAGTGATTTTTGTTAAAATATGGAATCAGCCTAGTTTTACATACGTAGTATGTTAGTCCCAGTTTGGTAAGAGAAAGGTCAGAGAGAAGGCCACCATAACACATGAACTGCCACACAGAGATCGTGTTAACTTACACTGCAGCTGCCCTGAGGGGTATGTGGGAACATTTCGCCTCCCGCCCCTGCCCCCTATCCTCACCCTGCCCCCACTCTCAGCTGAAGTGATTTCACCTCTAGTGCATTGTGTAGCGCTAGTGCTCCGTCATCTCGCTAGATAGAGTTGGACTACTGTACAAAATGAGACTATTGCCATGGAAACTGCACTTGGCATATAACTTGAGCTCATGGCTGCACAATGGATTCAGCCAGCTGATGAAGCTCTGTGTGGATATTATCATTATGCAACTGAAAAATTAAGCATTGTACATTCATTTTAATGTTAAAGTCGGCATGAAATTGGAAGTTTTGTTCCCTATTGCGATGTATATCCGAGTGAAACGGTTTCTCGAATGAGAAAAAGTGTAGGGCAGGACTTGATTTTGTCAAAGGAGAATTGATTTGTGGTTTGCTATTGGTCGATCTCATGTGAGTGACAGGTTTTCCCCTTATCGCCCTTGTGCCATTAAACACGTCATCAGAGAAGAGATGTCGCTGCAAGAGGGAGAGGAAGTTATTTTGATTAAAGATTAGGAGAGCACATGAAAAAAATTAAATAACATTATGCATTAGGGCTTAATATTTGGCAAAGGCTGCGATTATTTTATGCGCAGTTTGTCAGTGCAGCACGGCGGATCGGTAGTAGATGTTGCTCCATCTGAAAGCTAGAGGGCGCTCTCACTCAGACACGCCAAAAATGCTCCGCCGCAGAAGTAGACAACACGTGTCATTCCAGGAAATCCCTATGGGCATCGATCGCTGTAGCTGAATAATTAGAAGAATGAAATGCTTTGATTGATTTATTAAATTATGTCTTTTGTTGGACAAGAGGTTCATAAATGCTTCTCATGTTTTGAAAGATGCTTGACGCGTGCTGCTTTTTCAAACTCGCAGTGCTTTCAGATGGACCAGCGTTTACTACTGATCACAGAGCCATACGTCACTGACAAGCTGCTCATAAAAAATAATCGCAGCCTTTGCGATTTCATTAATCGTGCGGCCCTAGTATGCACGGATATATCATTTATAATAAACACTGCAATATTCCACAAAACAACAAGAATTGTCCATTTTGATTTCATGCCGACTTTAATGTAAATTTGCTCAACTTATGAAGAAAGCATATCCGTAATCACCTTGTTGGATGTTTTACGTCTCTTTTCTCAAATACGCGTTCTATTTGCCTCCTTCGTAGGTAACCGAGCTGAACGAGGCCTTGTCCAACGAAGAGAGGAACCTGTTGTCGGTCGCCTACAAGAACGTGGTAGGCGCTCGTCGCTCGTCCTGGAGGGTCATCTCCAGCATCGAGCAGAAGACCTCCGCGGATGGCAACGAGAAGAAGATCGAGATGGTGAGGGCCTACCGCGAGAAGATTGAGAAGGAACTGGAGGCCGTGTGCCAGGACGTGCTCAACCTGTTGGATAACTTCCTGATCAAGAACTGCAGCGAAACCCAGCACGAGAGCAAGGTCTTCTACCTGAAGATGAAGGGAGACTATTACCGTTACTTGGCCGAGGTGGCCACAGGCGAGAAGCGCTCCACCGTGGTGGAATCCTCCGAGAAGGCCTACAACGAGGCTCACGAGATCAGCAAAGAGCACATGCAGCCCACCCACCCCATCCGGCTGGGATTGGCCCTCAACTACTCCGTCTTCTACTACGAGATCCAGAACGCTCCGGAGCAGGCCTGTCATCTGGCCAAGACAGCCTTCGACGACGCCATCGCTGAGCTCGACACCCTCAATGAGGACTCCTACAAAGACTCAACCCTCATCATGCAGCTCCTCCGAGACAACTTAACACTGTGGACGAGTGACCAGCAAGACGATGAGGCTGGGGAGGGCAACAATTAAAAGTAGACAGTCTCTCTATCTAGATACATAAAAATGGCTGGTGGACTTTGGCAGCAGCTTTTGCCATGGTTTCCTCTGCAGCAGCAGTTCTTTATTTTTCCACGAGTTAAAAGAAAAAAATATCAAGGGTGGTAAAGGGGGGCTGAAGTCCTAGTTTGAATATATACAGAAATATATATAGTTGAATGGGCCTCCCTCTTCTTGGTTCTCTTTGACATTTGCCAAAACCACTGAAATGTCAGTCAATCAGCCGGAAGCGGTCGTTGTTGGTTGGGAATGGCAGCCTCACACTGGCATATGGACTGATGTATTTCAAAGGGATGCTGCTTATTTATGTTTTGGGTCGTAGAAATGCATTTCAAAAGAGGGTTAGGTGGTGTTCGAAGGATAACGATAGTATTAAATGGTTCCAGTATTAGTCACAAGTTGATCTGTTCGAATCATCTTGTTTGCGCTCAATTGATTGAACTGGAAATTCAATTAGCCATTAGACGGAAGTGCAGCGAATGAAATTGTGTTCTTTGAATGCACCAAAACAGATAAAGTTCAGTCACTGTCATATAATCATCATAATCAGTCTGATACTACTGGAACCATTGACTTGTTTGAAGGACAGTTTGGGGAAAAGGCAGAGACTGATCTGGATTTAAAAAAACAAAAAGAAAGAAAAAAAAATAGGAAAAATATTGCAGCTTCAAAGTTTGTGGTTTACTTCTGTGTTTAATTTATTTTTGCACTTGCCAAGTATACTGTTTCGTCAGTGTCAGATAATTACAACGATACTATCAATGATTCAATATTGTGCATGCTGGTGATGTATTTATACAATAGCTTGACTTTATTAACTTATATCTTGGATGTTATGTATTCCTATAATTGAAGAGTAAACTGGCTTCTTATTGTTTATTTATAATTTATCAGTTTTCATTTTGATTTGCTATTCCAAAATTGTGGTTGTTAACAATAAATCGATCTGTTATGGGCGTTGCCGTTGTGACATGGAATGTTTTTTTCTTTAGCTAGGCTGACTTTTGAAAAACACTACTGATCACCTAAATGTACCGGCGTTTTTCTTGGTAAATTGTAACCATGACATTGTTAAGCAATGTTTTGCTCTCTGAACAATATATGAGTGCTCTTCTTGTCATATTATGCACATTGAACGTGTGGTTTAAACAAGTGAAGTTACCGAATCAGTGTTTCCGTGACCGATTCAGAACATGGACCATACATTGTCTTTGGCAGTATTTTTAAAATCATTTATTTGCCTTTTTTCCTTTCAATTTCTTTTTTCTTTTTCTTTTTCTTTTTTTTTTTTTACTTTTAGCTGTATCCTGAGTGACAATATCTTGAATGTGAATAACTATGTAGCAGTTGCACAAGAGCCAAAATAATTATAACAATAAAAAGACAGAAAAAACAAACTCAAGTAGTCATAGATGCATCATGTCAATGCTGGTTGTGTGTATTGTTCCTCTATTATTTACTCATCTAAAAAAACAGAACAATTACTCAAAATGCTGAATTACACCAAAGTCAAATTCATATTTGCAAAGTGTGCTCAATTCCAAGTCCTGTCATTTTTTTGTAAATTATTTGACAGGTTCAGACACCGTGGTGAATCCTCAACTGAATTAAAGAAGACCAAATGGTTTTCCTCTGCATTGCACCTTCTATCCATGATTAGTGTTCAGCACTGCATTGCAGACTCGCCTCTCAAAAATATAATAATGTGCTTGACATACAGTATGAATGTGCCTTGATAAGGACCATATTATTGGCTTTTGAGTATGCATGCATTAAAAATGATTTTATGGGAAGAAACGGCAAAGATATGGCTGACTTTCTTCCTTTGAAGGTCACATGACAAACCTGCATGCCTTTAGTCATTTCCATTTGAATTGCATGACTAATTATCAGAAAAATGATCTCGCTGATGCTAAACTCGGATCTCTTCTGATGTGTGGCTGCCACATAAACTGCACGAGTACCAGCTGAAATGACACTTTCATTGCATTTATTCTATTTCTTTTTCATATTGCGGAGGTAAAACAAACTTACAGCCTGATTTGCTGGCTCTTTCAGCATTCTGCTGCAGCCTCCTACACCAACCCACACCCAGTAGAGCAAGAGATGAATTTCTCTGCTCAAAATGCTCCACAATAACGGCCAATCGCAGGCAGCGTGAGCTGTCATATCCACCAATCCGGTGCATGTTGCTAGGGCTGGAGACAAAACATCCCCTTTCCCATTGGCACTGTTCAGACATCTAGAACAACCTGCAAAGAGATAAACATCAGAACATCAGAGACACCATTAAAATTCAAGGGAAACCTGTCTCTGCTTGTTCACATCGGGACTCTGTCATGTAGACTAAAGGAGCAAGCCATTTCTGCTGCATTATGATCGGACGCAAGATAGAAAGCGTGTAATATTTGAACATGTTTGCCCTGGTTAAATTGTTCAGATAAGGCTATAGCCAGCTGAAGATCTGTCACCTCAAAATGTATACTTGAAGTATTATTTTTTTTATTCTATCAATGCTTAATTGATTTCATGACATTCTAAGGTACAATCGTCTGGCCCTCAAGGGCGAGAAAAGAAAAGAGAAGAACATTTATTAACACACTGTACCATCTGCATAAAGCCGAATGGCAAGGATTTGTAATGTTCCTCAGCCTAAGATCCCATCTGTCTATTGTGGAAATGAGTTCCAAATCAATAACAGAAGATGCTGAGATATATATTTCGATAAAAAACATTGGTAAATTATAACAGTGGAAACTCAGGTGAACAACTTAAAGATGCATATTTAAAGGGATAGTTCACCCCAAAATGACAATTTTGTCATCATTTACTTGCCCTCATGTTGATGGTTGATTCAAACCTGTAAGACTGTTGCAAAAGAAGATATTTTTGAAGAATGCTGGTAACCAGACAGTTCTGTCCATTAAGTTCCATTGAATGGACAAAAACAAACAAACAAAACACTGAACACATCTTCATAAAAAGTCAAAGTAAAATAAAAATATTAAACTAACTAAATAATTCAACTAAAATAAATAAATAAATAATAAATTTAACAGTACTATAAAGATAGACAGTAAATCATTTTTTAGAAAATATTTTATGCATAACTATAAACAATGTTCACATTATAAGTTGGGTCTGGGAATTAATTTATGAAAATATATAGCTGCCTTCTACATTTTAGAATGGCACTAGGTAGATCATTTTGTGGGTCTGTGGTATAAGCTTGAAGACAATTAATAAATATATTAAAGCTAATGTCTAGTTGTCTCAGTAGCATTACGCAACACGCACTGTAGTTCCAGTCCTCGAATTTGATTGGCCAAATGGCATTCTTAGCTGAACAGCACTGGGACTTTTCACTATTTTTGTCACTCTGGTTCGCTCAAATGATCCCCATTTTTTTTTCTCAAAATCTGATTATACATTAAATAAGCTTTCTTTATTCTGGCTGTGTTGTGTGTAACTTCGCACGTACACACATCAGTTTCACTGTAGGCCACAATTAGTGTTTGAATATTTCACACTTCAGATGAGATAATGATCTTAATTTTTACTAATGCAGCAAATAGGATCAGATATGAGATTACAGAAACAGTTTTTTAGCTATCATGTTTTGAATGCACAGAAAAATGACAAAAAATATAGCCTACATTTGAGCTTATGAACCTTATTCAAATAAAAAGGGGCCTTTTAGATTTTTTTGCAACAGCCTTTATATTGAAGCATTGAAGAGCAGTGGCAATATTAACAGAAGTGTCTCTGAATAGTCCAAAGGGAAAAGAGGCCGCAACCCTTCCACTAGTCTTTCATTATGTAACAAGACTATAAAGAGCACTTACCAATGGTTTTGACCTCCCATTCACGGTTTTTACCAACTGCCTGCCTGGAAAGGTTATTTATATTATAACAGCTCGGGTTGCTAATGAAAATACAACAATTTAATGCTGTACAGCCTTATGGCATTGCATTGGTGATTTGAACATTTTTTCTGAATGAGGAATTGTTTTTAACTCTTTCCCCGCCAGTGATTTAAAAAAACGTTGCCAGCCACCGCCAGTATTTTTTTTTATAATTTTCACAAAACTGTCATTGCCCCCAGAATATTTTGTTTGATTGTCAACATGTAATTTATCAACAGAAAGAACAGAGCCTCTGCTTAAATTAAAATACACACACACACAAAAAAAAAAAAAAAAAAATATATTTTTTTAATTATTATGTTGCAGATCTTGCAAGGGTGATGTTATTACCTCAATATATATAATGTCTGTATAATGCTTTTTCAAATTACTTTTGGTGAAATAAAGTTAATTTTTTTGCATTAGAGAAAATCATTTTTAAAACATCCTTTAAATTCATTTTATTTGAATCAAATACATGTGAATCATTCTTAGTTTGCAAAAAATGCTTTTGCAATGAATCAAAAACCTATAATCAACCAAGATAATGGTGCCCCACCAAGTACAGTGTGTAAGTCACCCAATCCTAGAACCGGGTCTGTTGTGCTCTAGAAATATTTGCACTAAATATTGGCTTTCAAAGTCAACAAAAGTAACCTTAGGTTACTAAGTGTACACTAAATTTTTTGCAATTTGAAAATACATACACACCCAGTAAAATACGACTGCAGGTAATCACATGGATGCTTACCATATGTTAGGTGAGTAAACTTGTAATCTGAATATTGACAAAGCGAAGTCAACTGACTGCTGTCAAGCGTCACTCAGGAAGAAACTGAAATAAATTTCAAATGCAGTCAGATCACTATCAACTGGTTGAGAATGTGAGTTATGTAAGAGAACACCCTGTTCATGTTCTCTGTTCTGAATAGCTCAAATGACAACAGATAAAATGGCCATTAAAAACTAAAAACTGTTTGGATTTGAAGGCTGAAGGTTTCATAATGTAAAGTGCTTTCAAAAGATTTAGGTGCCAAGGAGAAAACCATTGTGTTGCACTTTTCTGTTATTATTACGACCCCTGCTTTGACAAAGCACAAAGACCAAAAAAAAAATAAACCCTCCAAAATAAAAATAAAAATTGAACACACTGGGATTACCCGGTCTACGATAATTACACCATTTTGGTAGTTTTTTTGTGGAATACTATGGAGACACAAAGTGTGTGGGTAAATACACATCAAATGAATATGCCTGCATCCTGTGTCCTGAATTACCCATGAGGCTGAAGCTCTGATATAAAAATGGCCCATTTTTTTCATATTCTTTCAGCATATATATCAATGCCTACCACCCTACAGCTCATTGTGCTAGTCAGGGCAAAGCAAAGTACAAAGGGCCAATTGTAGTAAGACAAAGTGATGTATTCCATTCAGTTCCTTACATTTGTGTTTTCCCTTCAGTGTAATGGACTGACACTGTACAGGCAGTAAAGATAAGAACTGTGTATAAAGATAAGAACTGAAGCCAACTACTGATTCCAGATTATCCTTACGCACACATGCATCAACCAATAGTTTATTTGGCCACAAGAGTTTATTTAAATGAAATTGTTTTATTATAATAATGGGCCATATATCAGACCAGGTCTATTGCGTCAGCTGAACAATAAAGTTAATTAGTGGAACTGCTATTACTAACTGCCATATTCTTCTTCTACTGGGCTGAAACTCAAATGGTGCATTGTGGATAAAATCCCATAGACTTTCATTTAAACTGAAGTGCACAAGCAACCGCCGAGACCCCAGCAATGCCTAGAACACCCTAGTAACCGCATAGCAAAGCACACTTGCCAACAACCATTAGAATTTTCTTCAGAAAATCTGGCTAATATAAACGCTCTTTCACAGATAAAAACACTTAGCCTATGTTTGATATAATTAAGTTCTTAATACAACCTGAAATTGCAGTTGTAATGAAATAAAGACCATTGCTCAATTGTGGACTGTTGAAGGGGGGTCATCATAACATTAAAGAGAATCAACAGTGAACTTCACTATACGTTGACACATGGGCCATAATGGAGCTCTTATCCTGATATACAATTTCCCTTACACAGTTATTTTGAAAAAGAGACACACACAGAGTCCCTGGGGTTTGTGTTGCTAATCAGAAAACAACCTCATGGAGGCACAAGAGGACTTTTATAGTGATTACTAATAGTGCACACTAAAGGAGCCAAGGGGCCTATAATTAGGATATATGTGTGTGTGTGTGTGTGTGTGTGTGTGTGTGTGTGTGTGTGTGTGTGTGTATGTACTGTATGTAGTAGTATTAAAGTAGTTTTGGAAAGAAAAACAAACTCACAATTGGTGCAAAATAAAAATTTGTAACGTCCTAGCTACACAAACTACAGACACAGTATAACTGCAAGAGCTCAAAATGACAATAAGACAGCATAAAGACCTTTTATATAACACACAGACTTCTATACATCTCATACAAAGTTTTGCTGATTTCCACTGCACAGCAAAGTCATCACTGCTGCTGCCATATTATATACTAATGTCAGATGCACGGATATCTTTTTAAATATGCATTTAAATCTAAATCTCTTTAAATTTGGCACTTAAATGCAATGAAACACAAATATTACTCAACTAAAAGGTACTTATTACCAGCATTATATTTATTTTAAAGGTAGGCCTACCTCAAAACCCTTACATCGTGCTGTCCAGTATATAGGATTTTGTTTTAAAAAAAGATTGCAATGCAGATTGAAACAAAATAGTCTAATCACACAACTGGACCAATCTGACAAATGATTTGAGCAAATTCATGAAAAAGCTTCATCCTCAATAAGGTTTTCCAGCTCCCCCTCTCTGCTCCCGTTATTGTTACTCCCTCTGCTGTTGAAGACACACACCATCAAAAAATGAATATGTAGTGCAAACACACAATCAATCATGAGCATTAAGTTTGAAATACTAAAATTAGCAGTGAGGTCTATTGTGTAATACCTTAAAGGGCGAAACAATGCCATATCCCTGCAGAATTTAAGGAGAGAAATAAGAGCATCATATCAGTGTCACAGGTATTCTGAGTACCTGCATACGGTAGGAAGCGATGACATGCAGTGGTGGACTTACGCGAGCAGACCTCCAGGGGCGGACATGGACCTGTTCTGCCTGCTGCCCTCAAAGGGGTTACTGAAGGAGCGCTTCCGAAGCATGGATTTTACCAGGATCTTAAAATACAGTGCAAAACAAATTGTAAACCATGTTATTAATAACTACACATATTTACATTACAGAACCACAACTGGGGACTTTTTGGTCCACAAATCGTCCAGATCACGGCATTCCTGTCCGTTTCATTTTTCAGTTCAGTGTTGAGGTCCGGGCATTCATGCTGTTTAGGGCCGTCCCAAGCATGGGGTGGGGCCCAGTGAGAGTTGAAGGAAGCGGGCCCCTCTCAGTCTGTTCGTGATCGCCTACTGGCGGGTGGGGGAGTGACTGGTCCAATTTTGGTTTGAGCACCGCTAAAAGCCGAGCTGCTTTCATAGTGCCTAAAAACCAGGGTTGGCGCAAACTAAACTGAAACGTACCTTACCTGACTAGCCACCAAAACGGCTTTATGGTATAGGCCCCTGGTCGGATTTGTAAGGTTTTGTCAACTCTAAACCTACTCTGACCCTGTTTACATCTGGTATTAAGATGCGCTTTGGTCAATCAGATCAAAAGTAGACGAGGGAGACACATTCCCGTTTACACCTGGTGTTTTAAGCCGTCTCTTTTGTCCACTTTCAACCACTTTTGTCCTGATTTCTTCGAGGGAAGAGTCTATGCAATTTACATATGAACGCGCACGGAGACTGAGAGCATCAGCTTTAGTTTCTGCTCTGACAGCCGCAAGATCTGTTAGAAATCAGGAATATTGAGACAACATTGTGTTTGGCATGTTTTTCGTCTTCAAACCAAACTTGGGTCTCCAGCCGACAAAGTTTAAATCCCATCTGGCTAGCGCTTCCCATAATGTTTACGCATTAGGTCAGTATGCGGAGAGTAGGAAGTCTTTTGTGGCTGTTCGAACACATTTGACCACATGAGTGTTTAAAGCAATCCGGTCGAATGTGTTTTCGACTACCTCTGGAAGTGGTCGAAACTGGACAAGCTCAAGACTTTTAAAACCCCGTTTACACCTGTATTTAGCGTCATCCACTTGTTATACGATCGACCAAAACGCATCTTAAAACCGGGTGTAAACAGGGCCTCAGAGTTTGTTCAGGTAGTTTCATTCAACAGGCCAAATGGCTTCTGTCATGTTTGCTTCTGTGTGCAATGTGCTCCCCTGTCTAGTGTCTTGACTCCATCCTCCTCATTACCTGATTATTAGTTCAATTACCCCACATGTCCTCCCTCGTTATCCTCCTCATTTGCTTCCCTATTTATTCTCTGTCTTGTGCCAGGACGTCGTATGATGTGCCTTGCCTCACCTCGCCACTAGACGGTGTTTTCCCCCTACTGTTTTTGTTTAGTTTTACTCTGAATAAAAGCCCATCAGTCCTCGCTCCTCCCTCAACACCAAAACCTGACACTTTAATTTTTGGATTTTTTTTTTTGTAGTTTTTACTGTATTTTTGCTTAAATAAATGCAGACTTGTTGGGCATAAGAGCCTTCTTTCAAAAGCATGCAGCATGAATACAACTTGAATTTTTAGCATTACTGGTTTGCCGACTTGATAGATGGCTAAATCAGAAATTTTGTCAAATAATTTTGAATACATTTGTGTGTGTTTAAAATAACTTTTCCTTGTTTTTTCCCTCAGACGTACTCACCACAGCAGACAGGCTGGGAACTAGTTTGACAGAGTTCTGCACCTCTTCCTCAGTGACCTCCACCACTGTGCAGTGCTCCTCCTCCAGGGGCAGGAGATCCGTGCCATCCAGCGTCACCCATGGGTGCAACTGCCCACAGAGACCAGATTACACAGAGTAATACTAAAATGTACATTTTAAAAATCTTCAGCAATCTTTTATTATGATTTTACCTTTATTTCTGGTAATGTGATTCTAGTTTCTGGGGCTTTGTCCAGCATTCTGGTAATGAGCTCCTTCAACCCGTCACTGATCACAGGCCTGTGTAAATAATACAAAAATAATTACATGGGCTGTTTCAAATTAACTGAGTAAATAAGGGGGACTTAACCTTAACCAATAACCTGTGAGTGTCTAAGTATGGATCTCCACTATATATCCATCTATTCTCCAAATCCTACTATTCAAAAGTTTGGAATCAGTAAGATTTTTTTTTTTTATCCATGAAAAAAAAAAAAAAAAGACTTTTACATTGTTACAGAACATTTCTATTTCAAAGACATGCTTGGCTCCTGAAATTTGAACCATGTGACCCTGAAGACTGGAGTAATGATGCTGAAAATTCAGCTTTGCATCACTGGAATAAATCACATTTCAAAATATACTCAAATAAAAAAAGTGTTATTTTGAATTGTAATAATATTTCACAATATTACTGATTTTACTGTATTTTTGATTAAATAAATGCAACCTTTTTTAATGTAAAGATACAAAATGATAACTTTTGAGTACATATAGTAATGTATTGAAAAGCTATATAACTACTAAGCAATAAGAGGCTATGCTATATTATGAATAAAATCTTGGCTATATATTAATATAATAAAAACATTAAGGATTACATTAAAACAATTTTTAAGCATTTTCATTAAGTGCCACTCTTCCACAAGAAGATACATGTAATCTTGAAACACTGTATTGACAAATAAGCATCCAGCACCAAAAATATCAATTTTATATATATATATAAAAAAAGATAAAATTTTAGTTAAATTATTCTGTGACTGTAGTTAATACAAATAGTATTTCTGAATAAATTAGTATGGAAGTATGTTTCCAGCATGAAAGCGGTATTTGAGGTAATTGTGACTTGATTCTGATAATAAATTCATTTTGCAATTCTAAGTTTATATTTAAACATGGAAATGCGAGAAAAAAGTCAGAATTGTGAGATAAAAAAGTCACAATTACCTTTTTTTTTACTCTGTGGTGAAAACAATGCGTTTTGTCTGACTGCATATTTTCTTATCATGGTTTAGAAAAGCTATCCTGTTGCTCAAACAGTAGAGCATGGTGCGAATAACACCAAACTGGGTTTGATTCCCAAGAAGATTTTTTTTTTAGCTTGAATGCAATATAAGTCGCTTTGGATAAAAGCGTCTGCCAAATATGTAAATGTATGTAATATGGCTTATTATCAGTGTTTGCGACTCACTTGTCTGGGAACCCCACTGCCATAGTCTTGATCTTTCCATGCAGGCCTAAGATGTATTCATCATGAAAAGGACACTGCACAACAAAATATTAACATATTGTATTTGAATAATTATGTTTGAAAAATAATATTGTATTGTTGTGATAAATACACAGGTAAATGTCTTACCTTTCCAAAGACGAAACAAAATAGCGTCACTCCCATTGCCCATACGTCCAGAGCCTGAAGCCAATGAGAGTCGTTGTAAATGATAAAGAACCAATGTCTTCACTGTATGTAAACCAGAATATTCTAGAAGTCTTCTAACCTTTCCACTGAATCTCAGGTCCCGATCAGTCAGAGTTTCGGGTGCCATGAAAGCTGGTGTTCCTGCACTGTTTGACAGGAGAGCATCATTCCCCTCAAACTCATTACTGACACCAAAATCTGCTATCTTGATGTGCCCATCATCCCCCAGCAACAGATTTGAGGGTTTGATGTCTCTATGTACGATTTTCTGATAGTGCACTAAAAAATAAAACATGAAACAAAGATAGCACCAAAGCTCAGTTTATAGATGCCATTTGGCAAATACAAGACTATCTAAAATACCCTAGACTAGGGAAACTTACAGTATTCAATTCCTAGGATGACATCCCTAAAGTAGAAATGGGCCATTTCTTCTGTCAGCGGAGTGTCTGTAGGGACCTCCATCACTGGACTAGGGTCAGGTAAAACAAATTATGAGAGAAAAATCTAACTAAGGAAAAACTTAATTACAGTGTGGCTGTGACCTGTAGGTAAAAATACTCACCCTTTAGGTACCAACTCAAAGACTGAGAAAAGGACACAAAGAATAATTAGAAAAACAGATCAAAGAGTAAAAAGCAAAGTCTTCTATATCGCTGACTGACAGAATTACTCACCCATGTGCAAGTTATCCTCAGCTGGGTCATCAAGAACCTTCAGTTAAAATCACAGGACAGATACAGTTATACTTTACAGCAAGTAACTACTATTTGACTTGTATAGTGAAACATTCTCTAAGAAACAGTACAGATCTAACTCACCTCAACTAATTTAACAACATTAAGATGGTCTAGTTTCTTCAAAATAGCGACTTCTTTATATAATTTGTCCAAAAGGCCAGAATGCTTTAAAAGATTCTCTTGTGATCCATTGGATTCTCTGGAAGGACGTCGCCCTACACAACCAACACAAGTTACTATTAATGTTCTGCAGACTTGAGACAAAACTTCAGAAGAAAAAAGTCACAAGTTTAAAATGTAAATGTGTATTGCTTACCTGGGAATCCAAACTGCTTTATTAACCTCTTTTTGGATACCAGCTTCATAGCCTGCAATAAATATATTATTATAAATGATGCCATTTTATTGCAATTTGTAAGAATTTAGTCATTATAATATAACACAATACATATTTTAATTATTACTATATATGTTACAAATGATCATGTTTTGATCACATATTTGCTTACATAATACTGGTCATCATCTTCATTATATGCTAATCTGACCACCCCATATGAACCCTGTGTAAAAAAGGAAGGTTAAAAAGATAACATGTGTTTATATTTATGCATGTGTGATTTAGCCAACCAATCATAAATATTTAAAATAATTTAGGATTTTAAGTAGAATAACCAACCTTTCCTATCTCACTCTTTAACTTGTACTGGTTTAGCTGGACACAGTCCTGTAGGTAGAAAAGTATGTTTGTTAGGGGTGTCACAATATAGCGATATTTAAAAAATGTAATTTCACTCATATTTTGTGTGTTAATCATTGGTCAAATAAGAAGAGACACAAAATAAACTTAAAAAATAAAGTTAAAGATTAATGAAAAGTTAAAGCATTGTTTGTTTATTTATTTTCTCCTTGATTTTTCACAGTGGTGAATTGTTTTATTTGTTATAAACATACAGTGGGGAGAACAAGTATTTGATACACTGCCGATTTTGCAGGTTTTCCTACTTACAAAGCATGTAGAGGTCTGTAATTTTTATCATAGGTACACTTCAACTGTGAGAGATGGAATCTAAAAAAATCCAGAAAATCACATTGTATGATTTAGTATTTGATCACCTACTAACCAGTAAGAATTCCGGCTCTCACAGACCTGTTAGTTTTTCTTTAAGAAGCCCTCCTGTTCTCCACTCATTACCTGTATTAACTGCACCTGTTTGAACTCGTTACCTGTATAAAAGACACTGTCCACACACTCAATCAAACAGACTCCAACCTCTCCACAATGGCCAAGACCAGAGAGCTGTGTAAGGACATCAGGGATAATACTGTAGACCTGCACAAGGCTGGGATGGGCTTCAGGACAATAGGCAAGCAGCTTGGTGAGAAGGCAACAACTGTTGGCGCAATTATTCGAAAATGGAAGATGACGGTCAATCTCCCTCGGTCTGGGGCACCATGCAAGATCTCACCTCGTGGGGCATCAATGATCATGAGGAAGGTGAGGGATCAGCCCAGAACTACACGGCAGGACCTGGTCAATGACCTGAAGAGAGCTGGGACAACAGTCTCAAAGAAAACCATTAGTAACACACTACGCCGTCATGGATTAAAATCCTGCAGCGCACGCAAGGTCCCCCTGCTCAAGCCAGCGTGTCCAGGCCCGTCTGAAGTTTGCCAATGACCAAAAATAGAGCTTTTTGGTCTAAACTCCACTCGCCGTGTTTGGAGGAAGAAGAAGGATGAGTACAACCCCAAGAACACCATCACAACCGTGAAGCATGGAGGTGGAAACATCATTCTTCGGGGATGCTTTTCTGCAAAGGGGACAGGACGACTGCACCGTATTGAGGGGAGGATGGATGGGGCCATGTATCGCGAGATCTTGGCCAACAACCTCCTTCCCTCAGTAAGAGCATTGAAGATGGGTCGTGGCTGGGTCTTCCAGCATGACAACGACCCAAAACACACAGCCAGGACAACTAAGGAGTGGCTCCGTAAGAAGCATCTCAAGGTCCTGGAGTGGCCTAGCCAGTCTCCAGACCTGAACCCAATAGAAAATCTTTGGAGGGAGCTGAAAGTCCGTATTGCCCAGCGACAGCCCCGAAACCTGAAGGATCTGGAGAAGGTCTGTATGGAGGAGTGGGCCAAAATCCCTTCTGCAGTGTGTGCAAACCTGGTCAAGAACTACAGGAAACGTATGATCTCTGTAATTGCAAACAAGGGTTTCTGTACCAAATATATTAAGTTCTGCTTTTCTGATGTATCAAATATTATGTCATGCAATAAAATGCAAAGGAATTACTTAAAAATCATACAATGTGATTCCCTGGATTTTTGTTTTAGATTCCGTTACTCACAGTTGAAGTGTACCTATGATAAAAATTACAGACTTCTACATGCTTTGCAAGTGGGAAAACCTGCAAAATCAGCAGTGTATCAAAGACTTGTTCTCCCCACTGTATATAACATATGTTTTACAAGAAAATAGCCTACTATTTCAGTCTTTCTACTATAAAACTTCATGTATAATTCAATGTATTACCATTTCTTTGTATGAAATGTACTAGTAATTATCATTATCATTAAGTAAACTTTGTTTCAAAGTAAATCCTACATCAGATGTTCAGTGTGGAAATTGCGATAATATCCTGAATTATTTTATCCACAATAATCATGTAGTGAAAATCTGATATTGTGCCAGCCCTTATATAATGAGTTTCAGTACCAATGCCATATTTTGCTGAACATCCTCATTGATGGTCTGAGGAAAATATGCTGCAAAAGTCTAAAATCTCATGCCCAACTCACATCACCATCAGAGATAGACACCCGCTTCGATTCAATAGTGGGTCTTCTGGCTATTCGTGGGGTGAAGCCATTCAGAGAACTTGATCGCTCCTGCAGTGACATCTTGCGATCCGAGAGATTGAGGCGATGTGGGGTGGTCCTGCATCCATTTGGAGGGGTCATTCTGTTCATGGCTGCTACCATGTCGGACAGTTCAGCATTATAATCAGGGTCCAGATCCACCCTGTTAGCTGTGTCAGCACTCATGACTGTCCTGTCTCAGTCTGAGCTGATTATAACAAAGTACACATCTCAATGGACATCGCAGAGTCCAGTGTTCTTCAGAAAGTCCACGACAACATCAAACTGTCACAGCAGAAAGAGATGAGAGTTGAGTTTGACAGCAATAACAAGCACACTCACTGCCATTTCACAAGCCCAAACACATTTAAGTGATGCACGGTTCTCTTTAGACAACAGAGCTTGTGTTGTTAAACATTTTGAGCCACATCTCAGGGTTAAAGGGGCTATACTGTTTGTAGAATTCAGAAACCCTTGTTATTGGCAATACCGCTGGCTGTTAAGTGAACTGCAGGCAGGAACTTACCGCTCGTGTTCGCACTCGTGCACACATAACGAAGGCTTGATATAGCTCTAAGCCCCGATGTACTCACTGCGTTATTTTTAAGTTTTTTTGTTTTTGTTTTTTTGTTCTTTGCTTGGAAGTAAAAAGAAGTTGGAAATACCTTTGCAGCGACATAGTGTTAACGATCATCTAGACGCTACTGAGAGGGACGTTTATGTAAATATCTGCTTTCCTCTCAAAAACAAAATAAACACACAATAAAAACGGTAAGCAAAAAGCAGTTAAGTAAGCATCTGATCGTAGCGATTATGTGGATATGTTTTCACCAGCTCTGCAATTCACAGACATCATGTCGACAGTTTGAATTAATTAGACTGTAGTTTGAATTATTCAATTTTCTTTGAATGACAACTTGACATTACAGTAGCCTACAGAATTGCTCTATCTGCATTTTCCTGGACATTGTAAACATTCATTTCGTGTCATTGAACGGAAGTGATGCTCTCGGGAGCGCGCATATTTCTCATCCTTTCAATTTTCCCGGCAAAAACGTCCCGAGTCCTTCACATAAAAATCTGTCTACAGGCTTTCATAGACAACCTAGGAAGTCGGGGAAGGTCTCGTTTTTTTAACTTTCGTTATAAGCTCACAACTTCACAAATTGGCAATAATAAAAAATTGATACATGAAAATTATTACATATAGCCCCCTTAAATATGCGTTTATGTACTGCTATGCTATCAATAAAGCACAGAAAAATGGAACACCGCTAAAGAGAACTCACTGTTTTTCTTCTATAAACATGCATAAACAGAGAAATTATATTGTAAAATAGTCTTAACAATGGCTTCATTAATGGGGAGGCACAAAAATTTAAGCTAAAATGGTCCAAAACAATATTCAAATTTGTGGAAAACTAAAACTAAAACCATAAAATGTATTTTTTGTATTATGTATTACTTGAAAAAAAAAAAAAAAAAAACTTATTGAAAATAAGTTAGTTGCCAAAAAAAAGCCACTAACTTTTTTTCTAACAAAAAAAAGCTACTAGCTACTAACAAGAAAAGCTAGTTGCCAAAGCAACATTTATTTTCATTTAGTTTAAGTTTAAGTATTAACATAATGAAGACTAAACTATAGACAAAAATAGAAAAATCACTAAAACTAAAATTAAAATGAAAACAAAATCTATTCAAAATATTAACTATAATAGGATCTCAGTTATACTAAAACACTGATTTTCACCTTAATAAAATCCTAAAAACAAAAAAACATAAAACATTCTAAACAAATCAGTCTAACCTCATACATCACATTGGTTCAGAAATAATCAACAAATTTAAACAATTGTATTATCTTGTATACAACATACGTTTATGCAACTACAACGCATTTGACATGTATGCAATGTTGTAACAGTATGAATTTGTACAGGTTTCTAGTTTTTCTTACAGTATGTATAGGGGTTGTAATTACTTACATAGAGCAACAAGAATTTGTATCGCCATCCATTGCGTTGCATGCTCTTCCGCTCATCAGGCAGAAAACACCTTTAAAGAGTCTCTGAAGCCCGGACGACTCCAGACTCTTTGGGATCACGGAATCAAAGAGGATTAGCTAGCATGGACACATTTAGTCTACTGTGGCTATATCTGTTCCAAAAGACTGTTTACGGTAACTGGCTGCAGTCAGTGAAAGGACATGAACAACATCAATGAGCTGAGCTACGTCATGGGGGGGCATGTGTGGTAATGCCTGGGTAAGAACCTATGGTGTGAACACCCCAAGTATGACAAGTTATTCCTGTTGCAAGGCTAAGTGGCTAAGTGCTTGGATCTCTTGAAGTCAAAGTATAACAGGATAATAAGATTAAAGTGATATAAACTTGAGAGTTTATCAGGTGGGAACGAAGATCAAGTGTTGCATAACCTCATAAAGGACATGCTACTGGACAGCAAGTTTGTATTTAATCCAAAACAAAGACACTGTTATACAGCATTTCAAGCTCTTCATAATCAGAGCATTGTCTGTTCTGCGAGTTTTAGAAGGCATTTGTCGTATCCTTAATACTTTCCCCCTTGTTTGGAAAATAATATCAGAAGTGTCATTCTATCATTTGGGTGTCTTTTCCATTTCAAACAGGTAATATTTACATTTTAAGCTAAATGAATGAAAAGTAATATGTTTGAATATAACTAAAGTAACAGGGTTGACAATAACCATGCTGACAGTTTTAGAATTCATTTGGCCATTATTACATTGTGGTCTTATTAGGAAGAGGGTTTTAAAATAACTATTTAGATTGTTTATAGAGAAAATCACTGTAACAGGGTGACACTAAAAAAAAGTACAAAATTAAATATAAAATGCAACAAAGAGGAAACGCTTTATTGTTCTTGCAGCGTTTACTTCTTGAAAGGATGATGATGTCATTATGAGTTTTGTTTATATAAATTAGGGGAAAATAAAATGGAAACAGAGTTGACTAGTCTTTTAATAATCCATTTCAAGATAATAAATATACTAGTTTTACGTCCTATGTTTTATATTTTTTCCAATCAAATGTGCACATTTGCTAATATACAAAGGAAATTTGGAAATGCTTAAATAAATACCTATATATTCTACTGTTTAGATATGAGCTATCTATGTTTCATTCTATATATTCTAGAGCTGTCCAAGGTGCTGAAAGCCCACAGAGGTCTTGATTTATGTTTTTGTGCATGGCCTCATCTACATTTCTAAAGTGTGGAAGAGAATGTGTAGTACTGTGCTGGTATATGTTGGCTCCAGTGTAAGCTCAGAAATCCCTAGTAACCAACCGCTCCGGAGCTTGCGATCATGTTACAAGATGTACAAATGCACCATGACCTGAGAGCATCAGTGGCTCAAGTCCTGGGTGTGAGGCAGTATCTTTATAAATGGGCTGCAATGCCTCATGAAGGCGATTCAATGCTAAATGTGGACTATCTCAAGTGTTTGAACACGGCTCAGCTTCTGGAGCTCCTGGAAGACGAGGAAAGGATGCGAGAAACTGTCAGGATCAATTCAAAGGTACCAAACAAGTACACAGTCAAGAATGCTGAATCTGTTTTATATTTTTTTTGGGGGTGATTTTATCATAAAATAATAATAATATAGTAATTTATTTATATGATATAAATGAAAAAAAGTAAATAAAGCACTCCAAAAAGAATTTAAAAAGTAAAAAATAAATAAAAATGTGTACATTGTACATGACTTGCTTGATCTGAAGGACTTGCCTGCAGTTACAGCATCTTCAGAGGTGTAAAGTGATCTTGATGGCCTCCAACTGTTGGCTCGCAGAGCAGAATTTAGCGAATCAGCCGCATCTGTACAATTCTAAAATTCTCTTAGCTGAAAAGTACCAGATTCTTGGTCAAATGGTGTCTTCAATGCGACGCAAACAGAGAAAGCTGGGTAGGTTTTCTATGTGATGAAATATGCTTGTAATATGACGTTTTTTTTTTTTTTCAACTGTATAACTGATGTAATGCTTCTTTTGTGCCACATGCAGAAACTCTACAACAGAAACTCAGCCTTAGAGCGATTCATAAGCTTCTTAAGGAGAAGACCAATCATTCCTTGGGTCAATCTGAGGTACATCTGAGATATGATTCATGAAATGCAGATTTAAAAGACTTTTCATCATTCATCTATCATCTATCATTTCAAAGCCTGATTGAGATTTCTGTCTTCCACTCTTCAGAATCTCTGGCTAAAATTCACAGAAGGAAAACTTCTGCTGACAGATTTTGTGGAATCACTTCAAAGCTCTCAGACGTTATGCCATCGACATTTTATTCAAGCTGAGAAGATCCAGAAGCTCATCCTACAAGCACAAATATACAATCAAGATCTCGGGCATCATCCAGACTTCATGGACTCACCGACCACGATCAGTGTTTTCAGTGGCATCTATCCGGTTCTCTTACTGCCTGGTTTCCAGTATCCGCATTTATCTCCGATATCATATCTTCCTCCTCTAAAGCATCATGGCTGTATCGATATATGCTCGACTTTGATATCCAAAAATGAATCGAGCCATAAACAAGGTTTTTGTAAGTGCACCGAGACTCGCCGATGGCCACAAAGACATGCTGCTTTACAGCCACTTGACAAGATTCAACCTAACATTCACCAGAAGCCCTAGTAAAGCTGTAGTGATCTGGGAACTCTATAAAAAAACACTATAGTTTTGTGAATTTGGAGTTAGATTAATGTTCTTTTCATTTCAGAAATGTGTCTCATTGATCATCATTTAATGTATATCAGTCAATGACTGGCCTGGTCTCTAAATATACATTTTTACATATTAGTCAAAAAAACAAATACCACCATTAACAATATTAAGTAAATATTGCATTTCTATTATCAAACCTTCTTTTACAGTTTAAATAAACAACTGGTCATTTTAAATGAGTATTTATTAATTCAGGTTCCATTAGGTAGAAAAATTGTTAATAACTGGTATGGTTAAGAGTTTTCATCTATTATATTTAGCCTAATTTGCTGCCATTCTCTACGGCTTCGAGTCTGTCAATTGATTCATCTGGTTTAAAAGAAGGTCAGCATGAGATCCGGTTCCTTGATCAGACTCATCTCTCTAATTAGAGCTCATTAAACAGGCTGAGAGGTTCAAGAGAGGCTTTTGTCTGACTGTTGGCTTCTTTTGTCTCTGGATAATACTTTGGTTACATCACTGTCAGTACGTGCTATTGTCTGCAGCAGCTCAAATTGGGCAATTTTCTCATCTGTCAGCTAAATGCCTAAAGCCTTTGAACAGCTCAGTCTGACAGCCTTTACCTGCCACAGACAACTGACAATGTAAAACTGAACAGTGAGAACGGGACCTTTAAAAACAATCACCCGTATATGGAAATACAAAATTATTTATTACAAAAATAGTTTATTACTGTAAATAAACAACTTTTTTAATGCTTACATTATCCAAAATTCCTGTTAGAAAGCCATTTTGCATTACGTAAGAAATAAATAAGCATCATCAAAAATTCACATACTTTACATGCAAATAAAAAATGTAAATTAAAAACAAGCACACATAAATCAGAAGATTGTACTAACTTCCTTCTGCAAAATTTGAAGCAAATATTTTTGCAATTCTTTTGGTCTCTTCACTCCTCTGTGATGGAGGGATGCTGGGTCTTGATCGAGGCATTCTTCGATATAGATTTACAGGATTTAAAGTTTCCTAAAAGAAAGAATTTTGAATAACCAAATGATGACAGCTTTAAAAAAAATAATTAAACTAAACCATTTTACAAATAAGAAAGCATACCTAAATCTACAGACTGATGCCTAGGATGAACCCAAAAAGTTTTTGTATAGGCATAAATGGAATGTACTGGATATGAACAACAGATCAGATGAATGGATGAATGGATGGATGAATGGGTGAACGGACAGACTAACTAAAAGGAAACATCCTGGGACGGGTCACAGGATTATTAACTAAAACTAAAACTATTAAACACATTTCTGTTAATTGAAATAAAGCTAAAATAAAACAAATAGTTAAAAACCTTAAAATAAATGAAACCTAGAAATGTTGCATTGACCTGAAATAAGTTTAAGTTGAAACACTAACTAATATAAAACTAAAATAACACTGTCCTGGGGCTAATCTTCACCCTTATATTCTCTGGCAGATTCTTTACAGAAAACAATGATACATTTTTTTTTTTTTTTTTATAAATAAAATCACAACAAAAACAACCAAATGCATGAACTAAAGGATCTTTAGTGCATTAATTCAATCTGAAAAAGTGTGGTTTTATCTATAATATATAGTCTTTTACCAAACGGTAGCAGTAGCTTTAGTGAAACTTCTAAAAATGGGAGAGTACTCACAGATTGAGTTGTTGCTGATGGAAAGACAGGTGCCATCCTCAAAGCCCTCATGGACGCCTCCAGATGGTGCGCCGACAAGAAGAAATTTGGAATCTCTACAGATTCAGAACTGCAAGGAGGGGTTTAGCCAAAAATAACAAAGATATCGTATAATAAAAACAAGAGTTTGAAGGATATTCCCTGTCTATGTCAGCTTTTTTTGAACACTGCCCATAGACTTCAATCGTAAATTCACTTATAATGGAAGTCAATGGGGCAAGTGTCAAAGCGAGTGTTTTGTTTTTTTACAAACTGAGGCACATGATGACATTTTTCTGAAGTAATCAACAGCATGCCACATATGTTGTCAAAAGAACTTGCATATCTCTAAAATGCTGTTTTGAGTCATATAAAGCTCGGAAGGATACGGTTTTGTTCTCCTCTCAACACTTTTATTCTCCGTTTCTGAACCAGACTCTGTAGAGGGAGGCGAGTTCGGTTTCTCATCCCTTTCTTCAGGCCCACTGTTGCTTAGGTCATAATCTTCAACCTCACTAATGCTAGAAAGAGCACCGTCTCCATCTGGAGAAGGCTGCTGTTCCCAATGATCTGTGGCAATAGCGCATTCACTCCTAAATCTATCCAGATCAGTTTCAGATCCTTCACAGATATCGGAGTCAGAAACAATACATTGAGATTCTGCAATCAGTGACTGCGGGTTAACGTCTGGAACAAGTTCTCTGCTGTTTCCTTCCTCTCCTCGAGTGTGGACGGTGTCGTCATGAACGTGATGCTGCAGTAACTCCAGACTCTCCAGAGATCCCATATCTGGGTCAGACAGTAGGCTGGTCCAGGGACTGGTTCTGTCTGTGACTGAAGTGACCTCATTGAGTGTTCTGGGCTCTATTAAAGTTTCCTCAAATTCTTCATGCTCATCCTCGTCTTTATCCTCTTCTTTACACTCATCTTCATCAGATGAGTGATCGCTGGAGCTGTGATGGAGCTTTTCATCTTCAGGAGCAGCTGGTGACTGTCTGATCTCTGCATGAGCAGGAAAGCTAATGGGCGAGACTTCATCTTCATCCTCCAACATCATGTCTGAGTCTTTATGAAAGCGTGGCTCTGTCTCACAGCTGTCAGACTCCGATAATATCAGCTGATCAACCCCATAGGTTACATGCTCATCAACCGCATCAGGAGTGGTAGTCGGTGCTTCTTCCGTCTGGTGTTCACTTAAGCCTGATTTAAAATAAATACTGAATTAAAAAATGCCCCTAAATAAACAGGAATCACACAAACAGAGAACAACTCACCTTTAATGATGTTATTGACTTCTCCCACCAGCTGACTGGACTTCAGTAGGAGTTGTGTGCTGTCCGTCTCTGAGTCCCTGTGCTCTTCCTGCCCGGAGGTTCCTCTCAGCTCACTCAGCTTTGGGAATGTTGGAGTGGACAACTTCCGGCTGAAATATCTCTGAATATCATCCAACTCGCTGAGGTTTTTCCTTAAAACGCAACACAAATTTCATTAGTGATCAAAATGACAGACGAATTGGCAGTCCACATAAAAACCTGAAAAATCTGATTGTGATAGATATTATATCCATATATTATTGCTTAGTTAGTCTGTTAAATAGCATAGCAAAGTAAACCTTTGAATCTGACAGCTGAACTGAAAATACACTACTGTTCAAAAGGTTTTGGTCCATAAGATTTTTAAATGTCTTATGCTCACCAATGCTGAATTTATTTAATACAGTAATTGTGAAATATTATTACAATTTAAAAGTACTGTTTTCTGTTAATATATATTTTAAAGTGTAATTTATTCCAGTAATGCAAAGCTGAATTTTTTAGCATCATTACTCTAGTCTTCAGTGTCACATGATCCTTCAGAAATCATTCTAATAAAACATTTCTTACTATTATTAATGTTGAAAACTGCTATTTTTTAAACGGTTTTCAGGATTATTTGATGAAAAGAAAGTTCAAAAGAACAATGTTTTAAAACAGAAATAATTTGTAACACTGTACATGTCTTTACTATTACTTATGATCTTATGATATGGTTTCACTGACATTAAAGTCTTTGAATGTTATTCGGAATACATGTGATGAACATGTAAACTGATATTTGTACTTCAAATGGACTCTGATAATTATCTGAGGTGACATCTTGACCTTTCAGCCAGGAAGCAGAGGACAGTGTGAGGGCTACCTGAGGGCAGAGAAGAGTGTTGAACTGGATGGGTGGGGATCTCCAGCCAAGAAGGAGCGAGATGCTTTCTCACCCTCATGCAAAGTCTGATGGAACATTCTTATGTTGTCCATGTGCTCGTCGTGGCGATCTGTCACGCTGGATCTGAACAAAACATCCCCATAAGTATTATTTCAGATAGTAAATCTGATAAGGCAGATTCTACACCATTTTCCCAAAATAAATACCTGTCAGAGAGCAGTCTTTCAAACTGATCAGGAGGCGTGTTGATCCTCTGTTCTGAGAATCGACTAATGTGGCTGGGGAAGCTGTGGTACGTAGCTGTTGTTTGATAGCAGAGTGGAAGTGCACTAAAGAGAGCCTGCAAAAGACATAATCATCATGTGTGACAACAGTATCAACATTTTCAGCTGGAAAAAACAGGTTACTTATTTTTATACACTACCGGTAAAAAGTCTGGAATAATTACGAATTTTTTATGTTTTTGAAAGAAGTTTTTTATGCTCACCAGGGCTGAATATATTTGATACCGTAAAAACAGTGAAATATTTTTACAATTTCTATTTCTTAATATATTTGAATATGTAATGTATTCCTGTGATGGGAATAAAAAGCTGAATTTTCAGCATCATTACTCCAGTCTTCAGTGTCACATGATCCTTCAGAAATCATTCTAATATACTGATTTGCTGCTCCGTTATTATCAATTATTAATAAAGGTTCCTATTTTCATAAATGTTGAAAAAGGTTTTGGCTGCTTAATCTATTTGTGGAAACTGCAATACATTTTTCAGGATTCTCTGATGAATAGAACGTTCAAAAGATTGAATTTTTAATCATTTTAATGCATCCTTGCTGACTAAAAGTATTAATTTCTTTCTTTTTTAAAACTCACTTAACCCAAACTTTTGAATGGTAGAGTGTCACAGTTTCCACAAAGGTATTAAGTAGCACAAAACTGTTTTCAACATTAATAATAACAACAACTGTTTCCTGAGCACCAAATCAGCAAGAAAACAAAATCCATTAATGGCTTACACTCGAGTCTGGAGCAACAGTCTCGTGGGCCGTCTGTCTCTGTGCCCGGAGGTCATGTACTGCCCTCAGAGGAGACACAGACACCTTTAGCTGTCCCTGACACTGCCCGCTGAAATCAGTGATGTTATACCAGCCACAAACGGACTGAAATCCAGACAGAAGTGGTGACAGGTCCACAGACACGAATCCAATCACCCGCTCGACCTCTGCAAAGGAAAATACATTGTAAAACATTTTCTGAAGAAAATATGAGAGGTGCCTGCCAGTGTAAAAGTTGCCACCACAATGCTAGGGTGTTGTTGTGGATGATTGCTATGTGTCATTACCTCCTTTATGCCAAACTTTAAAAACCAAGGACTGCTGGGGATCCAAAAGTAGCTCCTTTGACAGTCTGAAAACAACAAACAGCCATGCGTTTACCATGGACCCTTTTCATATACAGTATATATCATTTTTAGATTTACGATGTTTCACAGTTTGTAAAAAATGTCCATGAGAATTGCATGGGTTTACATGGGTTTACCGGCATTCTTGCTGATGGTCCCACACAGGGCAGTCACTGTCTTTGATCAATTCTGTGGTCACTGTGCCTGGGGCATCGGTGGTGGCATAGGAAACACAGCAATTAGGCAACCCTCCACCCCGCTCAGCAAGAGGACAACCTGAGGATGACATCAGCATTTAAATGTCATCAAGTCAAGGTACTTACAAATGAGAATGAAGCAAAAAAATCAAAAAATCAAAACACAAATCAAACATCACTGTTGTTATTCTACCTTTCAGACTCAGATGCATGGCTCTGTCCACAGTAATGTTGGCCATGAAGGTGTCCTCATTGATGAGTTCAGTGGATGGTGGAGAATCAGAGCTCACAGCTGATTTGATGAGCTGTTTGCTGAGGGACTGAGATTGTCTAGACAGCACTGTGGTGGGGAGGCCTTCTTCCTCCTCCTCCTCCTCTTCTACTGAACTGTTGAGCTCCTCAATGGCTTGAGGCTCATGTGGTACAGAGTCTGTCGTCACAGTGATATGGACTCTGACAGCAGCACCACTAAGGTTTACAGCAGAGCGCTTGAACAGAGGATACACACCTTGATAAGAGAGAAACAGCTATTAGCCAGAGGAGATGAAATAGCAGAGCCCTGACCTCAACCGCACCAAACACCTTTGGGATGAACTGGAATGGAGATTGCGAGCCAGGCCTTCTCCAACACCAGTTCCTGACCTTACAAATACTCTACCAGATGAATGGGGACAAATTCTCACAGAAACACTCCAAAAAAAAAAAAAAGAAGCTTTTAAAGCAGCAAAGGGGGTACCAAATCCTTAATGTCTATGCATTTAGAATGCGATGCTATTACAGTCCCTGCTGGTGTAATGATCAGGTGTCCCAATTCTTTTGGCCACATAGTGTTTATTAAAATAGAAAACAATTATTTTAATCATTTTAAATTGTAATCATATTTCACAATATTGCTGTTTTTAATGTATTTTTGTAAAATAAAGGCATCCTTGGTGAGCATAAAATACTACTTACCGACCCAAAAATTTTGAACGATAATGTATTTGTTATATTTTATTTTATTGCAATTTTTGGTTAAATAAAGGGGAATTCATCATGTGGTAACACTGTTGCTGTATAATGATTTTATAATGATTATATAATATGCCAGCATAGTATTATATTATAAAGTATTATAAGATTTATTTCTAATTTATTAATTAATAGTTTATTTATAATATCTAATTCAGTATCCCTGAATGATATGATATGATATGATATGATATATGATATGATGTGATATGATATGATATATGATATGATATATGATATGATGTGATATGATATGATATGATGTGATATGATATGATGTGATATGATATATGTGCCCTTATTGCTTTGAATTAAACAGAAATATAAATGGTCATGTAAAACTAAAATCACAAAAGTTTTTAAATAATATTATAGTGAACTAGGGGAAAAATTTAATTTTGCTCCTTTACAGGTAAACAACCAAAAGATCAAATAACTCTACCGCTGATTGTTTGATGGTGCTTCAAGGTCCAAGCAAGAGCAGAGAGATCCACAAAGGCAGAGCCCACCAGACGGTCAGCATTATGAGGCCGGACTCTCTTCTCCTTCCCAAAGGCCACCCACAACTGCACCTCCAGCCTCTCCTCCCTCAGGTACCAGCGCAGGGGTTGAGTCCTTCTCAACACCACACTTCTGCTGCCCTGAAATGCCACCGTGGCTAAACCCTCTTCTCCGTCACTCTCTTCTGGAACAGGATGTCTAAGTTCTGAGCAGAAGGTCTGCTGGTCGTACAGTTTGTATCTGTAGTAGCAGTAGGTGGAACGCTGTAAGTCTTCATGTCCTGGCAGCAGCAGGCAATGGATGGGCAGCCACACTCTAGGCATGGAAAGTGATAATGCCAGAGACTTTGTGCTTTGTTCTAAAGTATCTTCGTCCTCTATATCGGCCTCATCTTCACTGTCTTGCCCCACGTCCCACCCGAGTCCACGGGCCGAACTGATGACTCGCTCTCTATCTGCATGATGGGAAAAACTGATGGAGATTTCAAGCCCTCCTGCTGAAGTCAGATAGTGAGGTGACGTTGTGCTCTGAGGTAGAGAGAGACTGTACCAGCCAGATATACCTGTAAGAAATAGTTTTTTTCCAAATATTATATCATTTATATCCTATTAATATTCAATACCTTCATATCAGATAAATATAATAACAAAAATATGGCCAAATAAAATGGATACATGTTTAAATGCTAAAATGTAAAAAGTAAATAAATTATACATGAAATAATTATATATATATATATATATAAAAATTAACAATACAATATAATAATCAACCAAACATTTAAATACTATATTCAATACTTTCATACCATAAATACATAATAATTGAATAAAATAAAAATATGTAACGCTAAATAAAAGTGACATTTCTAAATGCCAAAATACACATAAATAAATAATATTATATAAAAATATTATTATTAAACAATACTTTCATACCACTTCTTTTCTGAATCAGATCTGCAAGCTTAATTTTCACAGTGCCCAAGACAGCATCCTTCGATTTTGTTGTATCGGCCACTACAATGAGATAAAAGAAACTTACAGTACATAGTATTTATAGCGCTGAAATGGAGTGATCACACTAGTAATTAAAAAGCAAATGTTAAAATGATACTAAACGGTAAGTGTAAAGACAATTTATTTTTTTTAAATGTGTTTGTGAAAATATAGTAAACAGTAAACAAAATCACTTGCAAAAAAAAAAAAAAAAAAAAAAAAAAAAACTGAACCACTAATGTAATATACAGTGATATGTTGATCCTTACAACACAGAACTACACCCACACACATAGTTTGCAAGATGGGATTATATAATGAATGGCAGCTTGTCATGTTTTTGTGGAGTCATTTGTAACCTAAAGGTATCAAAACATCCTTGACAGAAGTGTGTCATGACAAAATGACATCTCCACATATCTGTCTACCTTTCCAAGTTGGGTAACTCACTTTTGCGTGTGTCTCTGTTGTAAATGGTGAAGACGGCCACTGCCTCCTGCAGGAGTTCAGCGAGACTGACACTCTCCCCGCTGTCTCTCTGCACCAGCAGGTTACAGCAGAATTCTGCATGATGTTCAAACTCTGGGCAGAAACTTCTGGCCGCCACACGTGTGCTTCGAACCTCACTGTCCGACAGGAAGGACAACTGCATGGTGATGAAGGAGTTGAGCCCCACTTCTGAGTAATACTGCAGCGATCTGTCTGTATCTGCAAGAACTCTGAGAAACAATAGAAAAATGCTATATTTAAAAAAACTGGAGACAGTCATGCAAATGTATTTAAATCCCACAATATCCAAACAAGCCATTTTTGGAGCTTGATTAAATAAATGCTTTGTTTATAATGAGGAGAATGTTTTAAACTTACAGGATGTTTTAATGGTACAAAGACCAATATATATCAAAAGATCAAGGCAAATTTGAGTTCTCATGTCATGACCCCTTTAAATCAATTTAAGCTAGATTGATGTGTGGAAAGCATTTGGGGTAACTGTTAAAAAAACTAAAGGGTCAGATTTGAGGTAGATTGACTCACTTGGCTGCAGCTTGCAGCCCGGCTGCTCTGTGCACCTGCACAACCAGTACCACTCTGCGGGACGGCACAACCCCGCTCTTCACTCCGACACTCCTCATTGGTCGAGACTTGTACTGAAGGCTCACTTCAAGCAGCCCTACAGGCAAGTAAAAATCGATTTTATTTTTATTTTTTCAAATTCATATTATACTCTATATGCTATCAGTATGCAGTTTTAAATGAATTAGGCACACGACTACCAGGGGACTGATGCTGCGAGTCAACAGGCCGGTCAGTTCTTGGGACCAGAGGGAGGGAGAATAGTTGCGCATCGGTTTGACCCTGTTTCTGCATGGTTACCATAGCACACAGTCTGGACATGGGAAGCAGTCCTCTGGCTACTAGCTGATCTCTAACATTTGGATAATAATACCTGAAAAAAAAAAAAATTTAATAGCCCAGTAAATAAGTCATATTTTTCAAACAAACAATCACATAATTGCCAAATAAAGGAAACACGCTTTTAAAGGCTACAAATGTAAAAAGTAAATAAATAAATACATTTAAATAATAAACATTATTTTCAAATAAGGGACATGTTTTGAAATGCTAAAATGTAAGTAAAGAAAAAGGAAAAAAGACATCATAAAAATACTGCCAAATAATATATATAAATTATTAGATATTAAATGATAAAATGTAAAAGCAAATAAATTAATTAATAAATTAATAAATTGCCAAATAAGAGACATGCTTTAAAATGCCAAACATAAAATTTAATAAAAATATTGCCAAAAGAGTTGTTTTTAACGTGTTTTTAAATGCTAAAATGTAAAAAAATTTAATAAAGTGTCCAAGAATAAATCAATTAAAATTGAAATATAATTTCTACATTTACTGTACCTGCACCAAACCTCAAACTGCACTCCTCCTCCATTCCTCAGTCCCCGATTGGCCAGTGAGCTAAGCAGTATTCTTTGCACTGGGAAGTCAGGAGGAGCCAGTAGGACATGAGTCTCATTATGTCCAAACACAGGGTCAGGTACACAGAGAGTGGTCTCAGTGCGGTATGCCTTGATGTCCACATCTGTGGAAAAGAAAGTTGGTTGAGCTAAACAGAAAGACATGATTTAAAGCTCTTTGATACAGTCAGCAAGAAAACGGCTTACTGCTCTCAACAACATGTGGGTCCATGTCCTCTCTCGACTCATTTTGTGCTGGGAAGGAGTACTGGATGTAACAGTCAGCCTCTCCCCACACTGTGGACTGCAGAGGCGTCAGACCCTTCACTCTCTCTACTCGGATCATGAAGACATGCTCACGCAGAACATCTGCAGTGGTGCTGGCCTAAAAGAACATTGATTTAGAAACAATTGAGGCTTTATTTTTAAGCATCAGTGCTGCTTTCGGGAGTTTTAAAGTGAACTAGCCTTGGTTTCTACATGTGTCCGGTGGTCTAACATGTGTGCAGGTCGAGGCAGTGGTGACACGCGGGCCAGCTCGTCATCCCTCATTCGCTGCAGTGCCGTGATCTGCTGTGCTAGACCCATTGCTAGACACACCCTTAGGTTTCCACGAGTGTTGCCGGTGAATACGTCAACCACGGGCATATAACTGTCCACTCCAACCACTGGATACTGAGACTGCAAGAGCAGCTCAGAGATCTTAGGGTCTCTGAAGACAAAGTAAAAAGACAAATTATGTTCCAGTATAATTTTAATATTATGAATCAAATTTTGAATTTATATTTTATTTTTTATATTTTATCTTTTCATTTTAATTCTAATTATAGTAATGATAATTTTAATAATTATATTTTATTATATATTTATTTCAAATATTTATTGCAATACGAAATGTTAAGAATATACAATAATAATTAAAACAATATTATAATTAATATACAGCACATAAATATAGTAACAAATGTCATATAGATAATGTTATACATATAATACATATATAATATTATATATATATATATATATATATATATATATATATATATATATATATATATAATATTATATTATATATATATATATATATATATATATATATATATATATATATATATATATATATATATATATATATATACACACACACACATACACACAGTATAATATATATATATAGACCTACCTGAAGGACATGTAGAACTGGTGGAGAGGTAGTTTTACTAAACCAAGGAGTTTATCATGACCTGAGCTGCTGGCCCTCAACCAAACTTCAATGACCATCATGTTATTCTTCATTCTCTCCAACAGTCTGCTGGTCAGTGCGATTGGAGTCACCTATATCATGTAAAAAAATAGGTTCAAAACAAATTACAAACACCAGATTTCATATAATTATGGGATTCCTGATGATTTCCACCACTAACTAATATGGCTAAAGCCTGGGAACTTTCCTCAATTCTCCATTGTGCACAAACCTGAATAAAGCTGAACGTTGGATGTTTATGACCCCAGCTCACTGACGATCGAGCGGTTTCATCGGATTCGAGGAGCTTACAGTTCAAGTAGATATTGGGCTGCATGGGTGCACAGTTGAAATCTTTCCCATCAGGCACCATGAGCAACATATGAAGCAAAATCTCAGTGTCTTTCACTTCCTGATGCAGAGGCTCATGAAGAGAGCTCTGGTATCTGACGTGTGGTGATGTGGAGCGAGATCTGGTTGGAGGTATCAGAATACTCTGGACTTGATGGACACCTGCACGAGGAGACGGGTCTCTCCTGTGGTCGCTCACACATAAACCCTTCTGCCCACCATGCTCTTCAGTCAGACGAGAAGAGAGCATTTGCTTTGCAGGTCTCTTTTTGGTGGAGAAATCATTCTTGTCTGCCGCTAATTCAAATGAAACCTTTACGAACAAAGAACATGGTGAAGTACAGAATGAATATGTGGGGAACGAATTGCTGGGTTTAATAAAATCTCCTAGATTTGGTTCTTCTGAGTGATGAGTTACCTTCAGAGGACCAATTGCCTGTTTATCAGAGTTTCCTTCCGGCCTTTGAACAGGCAGGGCAGCAGAAATGCTCAGCGATTCACTCTGCATCATGGATCTCAGAGGAAACATTGCTGACCCAATGAGAATGGGCTAAACAACAAACAGGACAAATAAGAGCCTTTGTTTTTTAAAGTTTGTTTGAGGTGTAGTATATTTAGTGGTTGGCACACGCTGCACTTACTGTCTTTTGAAGGCTATTTCTGGAGTAGATCTTGAATGTGACTTTCATCTCCCACCACTGTTTAATAGACGACCTACTGAACCTCACTGGAAACAAACTTTGGTGCTGAAACGTCACCACTAAAAAAAAAAAAGAAGAAGAAAAAAAAGAATCACCAGATCGTTACACCACTTATTGGTTAAACTCTATTTGTTAAAGTTACCTAAAGCCGGGTGCACACTGTGCAATTTATAATAGTCCTTCATGATTGTTGCTTGTCAGACTCTACAAACATGATCATCACTGTAAGCCATGTCACACCGTAAGATCTCAATTTTCATTAATGTCAGACTGTAGGACAGTCAAGACACGTTAAAAATGGACGCACGCTAGAAAACTTGTCTGAAGTTTTACATCATCAATCAATGACACGTTCGGTGACAGTGAACTGCATTACACTCGGGACTGAAATGGTGGCTAAAATTTGATTGCAACTGTCATTAATCGACTGTTGGTGAACATATCAAACTAACGATCAAAGACTTCAGATTTTACTCTAGGATCAGAGGATTCTTTTAGGATTTGTTAAATTTGTCTCAGACGGCCAAATCGCAGCCAAAAATCACACATTGTACTCACCGCCCTCTATTACTTTACTAGAGACAACTTTTGTAATCTCTGAAGGTACTTGTTGAACATCCTCATATCCAGCAGAGACCAGTGGAAAGAGGTATTCTACAATATAAAAGCTAGATGGACAGGACAATTAGTTCAGGTTAGTTTTAAAACACTAAAACAAAATTTCTAGCCACTGCCATATATATATATATATATACTATGTATAATATCTGATATGAAATATTCTAAATGTCATACCATTTCTTTGTGGTGAGGGGGCGAGGTGGTCTTCCTTTTCTAGAAAGACTTCTTGAAGTACTGTCAGTGGGAACTTTTAACTCACTGATGGTAAGCCTGGCAAAATGAATATCTCCAAGCAAAGATATTTTATCAATGCTAAGTCCAGAGAGATCATCTCCTGCTTTTGAATGCTGCACATCATCAGAATCAAGCCTTCAAAAAACATCGGAAATTTACACAACAGCAGATATGAACAAATTCTTTTTAAATGTATTGTATTATATTCTGTACCTTTACACAGATGTGAAAACATTTACATATGTGTTTATTATTATGCTTTTCTATGTAGTGTTCTTTTATCTTCAGGATATTGAGTTTTAAACATTGTTTTCTGCATAAGTGCAACTGACCGGGTATTTTTAGCTGAGCTTTTGTGTTCTGGCTTCCCTGCTGGGCCCTTCTCCGGATGTTCCTCTTCCAAACATTCATTTGACATCTGAAATAAGAAAAAATATAGAATTACGAAGTTTTATGTTTAAAGTGCCCCAATTATGCTATTTTAAAGGCTCTTAATTTTGTTTTGGTGGTCTCCTACAAAAGGTTTACATGCATCCAAACACCTTCATTTTCTCATTGCATAAATTACAGCATCACCTCTTTCTCAGTGTCAGAAACAGATTGATAAAGAATTCAGTCTCTCTGAACCCTTCCTCAGAGAGCCTACACTTCTCTGATTGGTCAGGAAGTAAGACTGGAATTACTGATACTTGTTTCAGGCAGTCCAGAATCGCTTCTTTCTTTTGGGAGACAACGACTCCATTTATCACACACTTTGATCTTTGAAACTTTGCAGAACTTTTACTGTACATTCACAAACAGCTACACTACATGAAAGGTAATATATGGAAAAAAATAGGGGCACTTTAAGGAAACTACATATAATAGTCAGTGTGCTGTTCTTCACTGCATGACTTACAGGAGTTTTGTAGAAGAGGTTTTCCAGAAGACTCTGATCATATTGAGGGTCGTTGAGTTCACTGTCCATGAGCACACCGCTGTGATCAGAAAGAGAATCTGGGAGAGAACCCTCACCGTCCCAGAACTGCAGCATAGATCCATTAACACTGAGGAACAAAGCCATTACAAATACTAAAACGTATATTTTCCAAACACAGACAAAAACATTAAACTCACTCTAAAAGATTTCCACATCCTTCAAGTATTTGTGAGCAAAGTTACATTATCTTCACTTAATCTAAAGGTAAGAGAGTAGCGTTGACTACCTTCCCAGTAGCAAGTCCACTGCCATGTCCTCTGTGTTGACTCTATTCTGACTCGGTTCTTCGAGGTCCTGAGCAGGATGGTGGAATTCCGATTGAAGGATGTTCTCCAGAAACTTTCCTGACGAGGGCCTATCTGGCCTTTTGGAGGAAGATGATGTTTAACACTATTTATCATAAACATTCTGCTATTTTGCTGTCTATTATGACCCCTGATTGGTATGTAAATGAAATAAAAGTGATCATACAAAACGTCAATGTTGTCTTTAAAGAGGGTCGGGGGAACGTCCTTCATAGGAACATCTGACTCCACATCAGACTTTAAGGCTGAAACCACCATGGCATTTCTGAGTTTGCTACCACGCTCCAGAAGAACTGAAAAATACAACAAAGTAAATTAAATATATCGCAAATAGGTAAACTACTTAAAGAAAAAGAAATAAATACTATGCATATGCATCAGGTAATTAACTAATGACTATAAAGAGCTGCCTGGTCTTTTTGTCAACAGATTTCAAAACAGAACTGCCAGGCTGCAAACAAATCTGAGCACTATTAAAAAAGTAGGTTAAATTATTAAGAATAAATTTAAAAGAAAAACTCAGGCTCAGTCAGCAGAATTTGGCAATATTAATTTAGTGATAGGCAGATGATCTTCTAAATTGACCAATGTTAAAATTACTTATTCTAAATTCTACACTTATTCTTATTCTACACTAAAACAAAGTATTTCATACAAACTTTTGCTGTGTTCAACAATAATGTCAATATGATGTTTTAAATTCAGTGAATCAAGTTAATGTGTTTTACCTGACAAAAGGTCAACAGGTGTATGGCTATTTGCCAGGAGATTTTGAGAGGAAGCAGGTTTAGGTTTTCCAGTGGAAGACGCTGGCAAGATATTACCACTTTCTTGAAAATACAAGTAATCCTTCCCTCTAAAACAAGAATATTGGGGAAAAAATATATATTATTGTTAATTAAAACCAAATCTGTAAAATAAAATCATTAATTGAAATAAAACAAACAAAATATTAGATGAAAAAATTCAACTTAAGAAACTTAAGTTTCTTGGCCACTAACTGAAATAAAATAAGTTGTAAAGTACTATAAGTACTAATAATAAGTACTAAAATTAAACTACTTTTTTATAAGTAAAAAATAAGTACTAAAATTAAAATTAAAGCTAAACAAAAAATAAATCAATTAAAAAACTACAGAAACTAAACTGAAAATTAAATCTGAAAATATACACATAAAATCTAATTAAAATATTAATATTTTTATTATATAGTATAATAATAATCATATAAATATTTCTAAAATAACACTGGGGGATAATCCATTTCCAAATAATTTAAACATTTTTCACTTACATTTTTTTAATAAGATCATTTAAATATTTTATCCATATTTTTAGTATTTTCATTGAACTTGTCTGTTCATAAACCACAGTCTGAAACTGATTACAATATCAGTCATAAGGATGTATGTTGCAGTAGAACAGCATATCAACTGAGTGGTCTAGTTTGTCCCACACTGTTCATTCAACAATCAAATCATCCAAAACATAAAAACAAACCTAGGCATGTGACCGGAGCTGCTGCCAGCTGTCTCCTTCACACTCGGGGGAGCCTGATCCAGAGATGGCAATACAGGCATGTTCTGGTCACTTTTTACTCCAGGAGCCTGTGCGTCGAGGCTCATATCAGTCGTGGGTACTGAACTACTGCTGTCATATCCTTCTGTTAACGGTTCCAGGGCAAGCATGACCTACAGTAACACGTGAAACAATAACACATAATTAAACTGAGAACCTAAAGAGTGAGAAAAAAAACTTCTGCAGAAAATAGTGAATTTGATCAGATGAAAAAATGCACACTCAGCTGAGCTCAGTCTTACAGCTGAGCATCTCACCAACCTGAAGCTCGCCAAGTTTCTCTGAAGTCGGCGAAACAAGTGTGAAATATCCATTTATGGAGTGAGACAAAGAGAGCCGGGCAATGCCAGGGATTTGAGCTCGAGCTAAAGGCAAATGATCAACCTTTGTAAGCACATCCAGCACCAATGAGCCCATATCTGTGAACAAACAAATATTATATTAAGTTATGCATCATGTGATGAATAAATCTACACATAAGTTTAAAAGGGATAGTTCACCCAAAAATGAAAATTCTCTCATCATTTACTCACCCTCATGCCATCCCCGAAGTTTATGACTTTGTTCAAATAAACACAACTTAAGTTTACTTAAAAAAAAAAAAAAAAAACACTACTGAACTTAAGAAAAATAAGCCATCTCTATGAGTTCATATAATGCAAGTGAATGGGTTTTGCTTCAGAAGACGCTGATTCATCCACTGGTGTCGTATGGATTACTGTCATAATCGCTGTGTTTTTCAAGCATCAAACTTCACTTGCATTAAATGGACCCATTATATTGCATTATATGAACCAAATTTATGAACCATTTATTATTTTCCTAAAAAATCTTCTTTTTGATTATCTGAAGAAAGAAAGTGATATATGTCTGGGATGGCATGAGGGTGGGTAAATGATGATAGAGTTTAAATTTTTGGGTGAACCAACTATCCTTTTAAATGTCTCTCTAAAAAGGGAATGCCAACAATCAACCATTAAAATACACTATATAGACCTGTAATAGCAAGCAACCAAGTCTAACCTGTCAAATAAGACGTCAGCTGTTTTGGTCCACATCGAACTGGAAAGCGGGCTGTGGATTTAACCCCTTTCTGTTCAACGTGTCCATCTCTAGGCCTGAAGAAGGTGCCATTGGAAGACTCTCCCCACCATCTGAGCCTGATCAGAGTCACAGGAGGAGCTCTGATGATGGTCCACAGCACTTTACTCACTGTCACTCTCAGAAAACATCTCAGCTGGCCTTCTACCAGAGGAGGAATACTGGTGGATGGAGACACATCACTGAGCACTGCAGAGTGTGGAGAAGAAGACAGATATGAAGGTCATACAAGAAGAAAAGCCATTTCAAACCTACCAATAGGGTTTTTTTTCCAATTAAACATTCCTCGACTCAACAAACAACAAAGAAGCATCAGTCTGTCTCAAAACGGACAGTCCCGCCACTGATGTCCTACAAATGCTGTCTAAGTAGGCAGCTCACTAAGGTTTGAGACACAGCTTTTGTCCTCACTAGGGTTAAGTTACGAGATTTTAAATCTCTTTAATAGACTGTTGGATTAGCGACAAATAACCACCTCCACACCAATGTAACTGACCTCTTTTTCTGTTGCTTACAGTCTTTGGGGGTTTCACCTTTTTGTTCTTCATTCCTCACATCGAGAGTGTACTAAATAATATTATCAACGAATCAAAACTACCATACTTTGTTGACAGTTGCATTAACAAACATAATACCGCTGAGCAACAGCACGACCAATCAGAGCGCAGAACAACTTCTTCTCTTTGCTTTGACGATCAGTCAGAGGATATTCTAGCGCCGCTAAAGGAATTAAGTGGAATTACGTGAAATTACAAGGGAACAAAAAGTGATACCGCGGACGTTTTAACAAATTGGCAAACCGAAATGTTAAAATGTAATACCAAGATTACTTATTTTACTTATAGCGTTCATACTTATATGTACAATTACATCAACTAGTAGCCTATAATAAATAATACACGACATGACAATTATGATTTTTTGCTTATATTATGCAAAGTTAATAAGGCATTAACTGACACTTAAACTGTAAACAAGAATAATAATAATAGTATGCTTTCATTTAAGGAGCATTCAAGGTAATGTTATTTATAATATTATGCAAAGTTAATAAGGATAGGCCTCAAGTGACACTTTAACTGAAAGCAATAATTGTAAATAGGTTAATAATAATATAATATTGCCAGTTTGTATAATGTATAACGAATGCTCTTAGTTAACTAGACCAAAATGATGCCAACACTGATTACTGCACAACTTTCTTAATTTCATTGAGCCCTTAAGACGGCAGGTCATCAACGAAGAGGCTGCTTCATAATAAATTCTCAATTGAATTATTTAATTACATAATCTAGCAAATAATTATTGTGCTGGAACTGTGGGAATTAAAAATACTTCAGATAAATTTCAAAAACACACACACAGTATAAAAAAATAATAAAAATGTTTATATTTGCACTTCACTGGTTGTGTTGTTGCTCATTGGTTTTATGTTTGCATTTGGAAAAATTAAGCTCAGTAACAAAATAAGCAGTCAACAACTCAGAAGTGATGTTTCAGTACAATGAGTAAATCTGTTGCAAATTATCTATCTATATATATATATTTTTTTTTTAATCACTGGGGTACAGTAAAAGTACTAACCCACAAGTTATTGCAAAAAAAAAAAAAAACATTAATTGAAATAAACATTAATTATTGCCTTGTCAACTACCAGAAATAAAATAAGTTCTTACTAAAATTATTTAACTAAAATAGAAATAAAAAGTTAAAGCTAAATAGAAATGTTTTTAAAAAATAAAAAATTCCTTAAAGGGATAGTTCACCCAAAAATGAAAATGCTGTCCTCATTTACTCACCCTCATGTTGTTCCAAACCTGTATGACTTTGTTTCTTCTGCTGAACACAGAAGAAGATATTTTGAAGAAAGTCGGTAACCAAACGACTGATGGACCCCATTGACTTCCAGTAGGAAAAAAAAAATACTATGGAAGTCAATGGGGACCAGCAACTGTTTAATTACCAACCTTCTTTAAAATATCTTCTTTTGTGTTCAGCAGAAGAAAGGAAACCATACAGGTTTGGAACAACATGAGGGTGAGTAAATGAGGACAGCATTTTTATTTTTGGCTGAACTATCCCTTTAAATTTCTAAAAATATAATTAAAACTAATTATGAAATATGAAAACAATTTAAGCTAATTCAAAATATTAATAAATAGTTCCAACAGTATACATAAAAAAAAAAAAAACGCAAAAAAAGATGAGTTAAATGTGTGAGATATCTTTATAGAAACTAAAGAGATAGGACCAGTACTATCAAAATAGTAGATTATAAGGCACGAAAACACACACAACCTTTCAAAAATACTCATTTTAATTGTAGAAGTACATTTGTCACAGTAGTAAATAGACAAACAGAATTGAAAATACCAAAAAAATATATTCTTCAATCAGCTTTAAAGATATGCAAAACACAAACAAAAAAGGAAGCTACACAGAATTGCCAGCTACTAATTACAAGCTCCCTGACCTTTCCCAGCAATCTTTTTTGAACACTCTAAAAGAGCATTATGAATGTCTTTAGCACATGAAATCTGGGACTTTATCATACTGAGGTACTGAGAGTAAGATAGAGACTCGGTTTGCACCGTGTCTGGCTTGGTGGCTGTAGGTACGAGATTTGGAGAATGCTTTGTGCTGTCGATGCTCTGTGAGAGGCACTCGTGGGCCAGCCGCTGCAGAAAAATAAATGTGTTCGTGTTAAGAAGTTGAGCCATGATTTAAATCGAAATCATCAATTTAATAAAATATAATTGAATGGCATGTTCAACAGAAACACAACAATTCCTTACCAGGCAGAGTTCCAGTTGATCACAGAGAGCATAAAACTCTTCTAAACTTTTGTCAAACCGCTGAACTGCTGCATCATTACCTTTCCTACAATATGAGAGGGGAAATATATATTATATATATTTTTTTATAATATATTATAAAACTTGTGTTATGCAACCATAAAATTATCCGTAATACATATGTACATGTGAAGACTTCAGATGCAAAAACCTCTAAGTCCGCCTGACTTTTTTTATTTTTAAATGAGCCTTTTTATCAGGCTACTATGTTTAGGTTCAGTAATTGCACTTACATGGCAATGAAAGGGTTATTAATCAGTTATTGAAATGCCTTAATTTCAGACATGTTATAGATAAGAGTAGAATTAAAAACGCTTTTTTTATGAGGTTTTTGCATCTGAAGTCCTTCACACACACATTTATACAGTCACACACACACACATACACACACACACACACACACACACATATATATATATATATATGTGTGTGTGTGTGTGTGTGTGTGTGTGTGTATGTATGTATGTATGTATATATATATATATATATATATATATATATTAGGGCTGTCAAAAGATTAATCGCATCCAAAATATCCAATTTGTTTTTAATAATATATGTGTGTGTACTGTGTATAATTAAATTTGTATATATAAATACACACACATGCATGTATATATTTAAGAAATATTTGCATACATATACTGTATATATATTTATATAGTTTATATTATATATAAATATAATTTTTTTATATATAAATAACACATTTTTCTTAAATATATACATGCATGTGTGTGTATTTATATATACAAATTTAATTATACACAGTACACACACATATATTATTAAAAACAAACTTTTATTTTGGATGCGATTAATCATTTGACAGCCCTAATATATATATATATATATATATATATATATATATAAATACACACATACATACACACACACACACTCCCGAGATCTTTCTATCAATTGACAATTATAACAGGCTACAGAAAGAATTTAAATGGGATCTTACTCTGTTGTTCTTAAGCCGTTGTCAATAGCAGTATTATGCCCAAAATTTAATGAAGCAATGGTCATGACATTCTGAAAACATAAAATTGTAAATGAAAGTGAGTTTCTGTCTCGAACAAGTACTGTTAATTTCTCAATGAAATACACCAAACAAACCTGTAAACTATCTTTGAGCAATGGAATCAGCATTTTGAATCTGTGAACGGGGTCAAAATCTTGCTGTTGACTGAGCTGTTGAGCTTGCGGTTGCTGTAAAACAGCCGGTTGCTGAACGCCCATCTGAGCATTGTTGGTGTTCATCTGCTGCGACGCCATTGTTGATAGTAAACTCGACCACTTCCGCTTGAAGCTACAGCAACGGATGTGAACAAATCAAGCGGCAAACGTTGCTAGCAAGTAACGTTAGCTGTTGTCTAGACAAAAAAAAGTCTTCTCACAAGAAGACAGAGGCGCGTTCATTCTGTGGGGATATCTGCGAAGTTAATCTTTCACATTAAAGAATCGAAATGATTGTTACATGACATAATCCGTTGTCTTTCTGCACTACAAAGGATTAACTCATTCTGATCAGCGCTGAGAAAAGTAACAGGAACCACGTGATAATGCGCTACTACAGAAGAGGGCTAGACGATCATTTAAACACGCAAATCTAACATTAAAAAACTTAAGTCAGTAGGCTCCAAATATTCAACAAAGAATTTTAAAAGATAGAGAATTTTTTTTTTAGATGCATAGCCTACATTACCAAAATTTCCATTCAAGTGGCTTATTCTATTTCCGTAGTCCATGTTTAAAATATTAATAGCAGTTGATTGCTGAATCGTTGTCAAGGGTTGAATAAAATAAGGTTTTCAGAAAGAAAAGAATAGGCTTAATTTATTAATTATATAAAAATGAATTAAATCACTCAGTTTATCTCACCACGTTGTCATGCGAACAACCAGTAACGAGCTTGAGTTACTTGAGCGTTTACAGCAACACTGGTTATTTTCAATTCATACATGATGACAGTAATAACGTAAAATATTTGAGTCAGATTAATTTAGTAACCGCTATTGTTTTTGATTTGCTAAAATGAACCGGCTCATTTTATGTCGTTTGGGTTCAGGACACTGCGTATATTATATGTTATATATTAAGTATGTATAAGTTATCAGATTTAGATTTCTCACAATAAATAATGTAACGGAGCAGATTTTTGATTACAGTTGTTGCATAAACCACGCTGGAATCAACTTGGGTAAAATGAAAACAAATGGCGCCATCTAGAGGAAAATCTGTGACAACGCGCTGAACTATTCTCATAACTTTATAGAGACTCGCGCAATTTTTTTTCTTCTTGATGATGGAAATTCGAGACTATACACAATCTGCTTAAAATGTGATGGGGACACACGACACTCATAGCCGTGCGAAGTTTGAACGGAATGATCGGGTTTCACTGCTATTATTTTGATTCATTAAAAAGAACTCTTCAAAAGAACCGACTCGCGGAAATGACTCGGGCTCCCCCTCGCTAGTTGCTACCATAGATAAACAGAATAAAGGCCATAATACCTTTATTATGTACATATATGGTCGCTACAACCAAAGACTATACGAATCTAAGTGTTAAAACCTGGTTAAAACACGGTAATAATGACTTTAGTTCATTAGTTAAACTTGCAACCAGCGTCCGAATTTGTTCACTCTCTACCCATATAATGGACCGTGTGTCATGAAATCCTGATTCATTGAAACGAACCGTTCGAAAGAACCGACTCGCGGAAACGAGTTGGACTCCCCATTACTACAACCGTAAACTGTTAAAAGCATAGACTGTAAAAAAGAGAAAAAAAAGAAAAAAAGTAAGAACACAGTAATTACATTGGTTTCAGTTCATTAGTTAAACTTAACATAACCAGCTTCCAAATTCGCTCACTTTCTGCCAATATAATGGACCATGTATCATTTACTAGTGAAAGATTGAGCGCATTTAAACAGCAGCTTCCCAGTAGAAAGGAAGTTGTCACGGTAACCCGGATGTACACAAAAACACGTGTCGGTGCTTTGCGCGTGAGAGAGAGGGAGTGAGATGTAAGTACAGCGTAAACGTAAATTAATCTGAAATTAGTTGTGGATTACTACTGTCGTATGTTTTTGGGCTGTGTGAAAATTAATTTCTTCCAACAGCACGATCAGTTTTACCATCTGACCAGATAAGCAGTCACATGACTGTACACTGTTACATTGCTTATAAACTTATTATCACGGTTTACAGCGTTTGCAATCATGTTTGCTGAAGAGGAATGGACTGATTTTCCATCAGCAGATGGATCATCTCACACTGTTAAAGTGTCTCCTGCCCCCTGCAAGGTATTATTATTTTTGTCCCTTATTTAATAGAGGTTTGTCACTTGAATTAAATTTTTCACCTGGCACTTTTATCCCAACAGGATAAGTCTGTGGCTAAAAAAAGTCTTTTGAGAACCTTGCAAACGTTGGGGTCAGTTCCTAACTGGGAAATTGAGAAAGTTTTTGAGGATAGTGACGAGGAGAAAAACGCCTCTCCTGCAGTCCAGACAACAAAAAAGAAAAGGTGCAAAAAGCGTAAAAGAAGGTCTAATGCTGATAATGAAGGGAAGAAGCAGGATAAAGTAGATTCACCTGAAACGCCTACGAAGAAGAAGCAGAAGCTAATGAAGAAGGCCGTGAAAGGAATAAGTAAGAGCATGTGCTACTAATTTTATTTGTCCACCATCTTGAACATTACTGACCTTTTTCACATCAATTTGTGTTTGCAGGTTCTAAGGTGTCACAAGAGTCCAGAAAAGATAAGAATGAAATATACATAAAGAAAGAATGCCCTCTGTTGGAGGAAAACGAAAGTCAAGCAGAGACAAAGCTAAGCAGAAAGCAGTGGAGGAACAAGATGAAGAACAAAAAGCGGTCTAAGAACAAATATCTTACGAAAACGACAGGTGTCGATGATGCCAATATAAAGAAGGAACCCTTAGTACAAACACAGGACATCAACAAATCCAAGAAAGTGCAGAAACAAAAGTCCAAAAACCTGACAGGTGTCGAAGAAGCCAATATAAAGAAGGAACCCTTAGTTCAAACACAGGACATCAGCAAATCCAAGAAAGTGCAGAAACAAAAGTCCAAAAACCTGACAGGTGTCGAAGAAGCCAATGTAAAGAAGGAGACCTTAGTACAAACACAGGACATCAACAAATCAAAGGAAGTGCAGAAACAAAATTCCAAAAAAACGAAAAAGTTTTGTGGAAAGAATGGTATTTCCTCCGCCACAGATGATGTTGAAAATGGCAAAGACTTTAAAACAGATAAAACTTCCAGAATAGCAGATCACTCTCTCAGCAACGGTAACATCTCACATGAAGAGGGCGGAAAAGAGAAACCTTCTAAAATGATGAAAAAAACACAATTACAGGCAGAGAAATTGCGTCGTATTTTAAAGTTGAGTCATACTGATGACGGTAATAAAGCCACAGAAGAACCAAAAGGTACAAGAGTGAATTTGAAGAGTGATGAAGAGAAAATGGCAACTGACCCCTCAACTGTTTTAAGGACAAAGATGTTGAGGCAGTTAGAAGCCGCTCGATTCCGCTACATCAACGAGCTGCTTTACACGTCGACCAGTGGTGAGGCCAAACGCATGTTTCAGCAGGACCCAGAGGCCATCGCGGTTTACCACAAGGGCTACACAACGCAAGTTCAGCACTGGCCCGAAAACCCTGTGGATTCGATCATTTCCTATATTTGTCAAAAGTGAGAGAACATGCTTTTTGTTGTTTTCTTTATGTAGGATTATACACCATGTCCATATTCCAGGCCAGGATGACAGTGTCAAGATTCATCAGGCTCAAATTGTAAAAGAATGTTTGGGAGGAGCATGAAGAATCATTTTCTTCTACCTCTGAGTCCAAACCTTAAATTCTTTGAAAGTCTTTGAGATGTGCTGGAGGAAACTTCACAGAGTCCTCGACTCTTGCATTGTCAATACAAGATCTTGACCAAAAATGTATGCACCTCTTGTGGTGTTATTTCCATCAAGAGGTGCATCATTTTTTCTTCATGCTCCCTCCCAACCATTCTTTCACAATTTGAGCCTGATGAATCTTGACATTGTCATCCTTGAATATGGTCATGATGTGTGGTCCTACATGGTTGTTTAAGAAATGAAAAGTTAAACACTCCATCAATTAGGGTTAGAAGAACTGTTGCCAAACATTTAACATGCTAGAAACATAATCATTGCAATAAGGATCCAATCATAGTCTTCTAAGCATCTAAATATATACATTTACTTATACAATTGTTTTTAGTAATAACAATAAAATCATATTTTATAATCATGTAGTATATTTTTGTAGGTATGATGTGTATGTGTATATATATATATAAACATTTTTTATTTTGCTTTATATGATCCTTTTGTCATGGCTACTATAGTTTTTTTTGTTCTACAGTTAATTGTTTGTTTTAAAACATCAGGCCAAACTTGTATCACAGGCTGAGTCCGAAATCACTATTCCCTACATTAGACTTGAAGGAGTGAATGAAAACGAGTGAGCGAATTCGGACAGGCGTTGAACGTACATCGTCTGTACACTCATTATTGCGGTGCAATGTGGGATTGAATGAGTGCACTCAATTACATCCACTATGGTTTCGGACACCACTACAAATGACTGTCCCCTCAAATAATGTCCTATTTTATGGTATAGGGGGCGATTTCAGATTCAGCCACAGTGGTCATACATGGAATGATCTTCCATGATTAAAATACAACATTTGAAGGGTTTTTTTCTTTTTGGATGTCGCTAAATAACCATGAATTTCCTTTTCTTTCAGGCCACCTTCTTTAGTTGTCGCAGACTTCGGTTGTGGCGACTGTAAAATTGCACGGAGTGTAAAGAATAAAGTACACTCTTTTGATTTGGCTCCGGTTTGTGATCTTGCCACTGCATGTGACATGGCAAAAGTAAGTTGTTATTATAGAAATAAAGCTTTAAAGATTTGTAATGCAGCCTAAATACTAAAGGCAGCACTGTGTGTTACTTTTTCACAGGTCCCGCTCCGGGATTCTACAGTAGATATTGCTGTTTTCTGTCTTTCTCTGATGGGGACAAATCTGGGAGAGTTTTTGGCAGAAGCAAACAGAGTCCTGGTGATGGGGTAACTGCCTCATATTATTGATATTAACAATTCCTTTAAAAAGTTTATTTTAAAATCCAAACCCATTGTGTGTCTAACATTAGCCCTTATATATGCTCTTTTCCAACACAGGGGTGTTCTTAAAATTGCTGAAGTGGCCAGTAGATTTGAAAACATACGTTCGTTCATTGGTGCACTGTCAAGTCTGGGCTTCAAGATAGTCAATAAGGTAATGAGCTGTTTATTTCCAGTGTACAGTACTGTTCAAAGTTTAGGGCTAGTAAGATTTTTTTTTTTTATCTATTCAGCAAGGATGCATTAAATTGATTAAAAGTGACAGATTTCTATTTCAAATGAATGCTGTTCTTTTGAACTTTCTATTTATCAGAGAATGAATTCAAAAGTTGATTACATCAAGTTTAACTAATGAACAGTTAAAGTCATAACAGTATTTTAACTCTTAGATTCGTACTGTCTTAGGTTGTAGTGAGGGGAAGGCTGAGTCATTTCCGCGAGTCGGTTCTTTTGAACAGTTCGTTTTAATGAACCAAAATAATAGCAGTGAAAACCGATCATTCTGTTCAAACTTCCCACGGCTATTAGTGTCGTGTGTCCCCATAGAAAAATGTAAATTTGACTCTTGATATGATTTGAAAATAGTCTAAGAATACTTCAGTGTTTGTACCATAACATGTACTGTACTTGTTCCTCATATTTTTGTTCACACCAAGTATGATAACTAAAATGAATAAGTATTTGTGTTGGTAGTAAAGTCCCGCTTTTTAGATCTATTGATCCTGAGTGCCTTGGCTTCATAAGTTTTTCATGAAGCAGATAGTAGTTGAAAGACTTGATAGCTGGTGATCATGATTGAGGGGCCGTTCACACAACACTTGTTTTCAACTAAAAATGGGAAACTTTTTAAGTGTTTTAGCTGTTTATTTAAAATAAAACAATGTTTTGGGGGCCTGAAAATGCAAACTTTTTGAAAACGGTTTTCAAATTGCAAGTTTTTAAAAACGATGCCGTTACTAAACCATACTACAAAAACGCGAATTTGTGAAAAATGGTGAGGCGCTTGGTGTTTCTTTACAAAGTGACACCGCCAATTACTAGGGCTGGTCCGAATACCATTTTTTGAGCTTCGAAGCTTCGGTAGTAATGAACATCGAATATTCGAAGCTTCGGAAAGAGGGGGCTGAACATATTCTTCTCTCTAATAAAGGCAGGAATCTCTATGTGTCTGTCTGTCCGTTTGCATTATTATTAGTTCGAGAACCGTTCATCCAATCGACTTCACACGGGAGTGCAGTGTCGCATTTGGTGCAATATAGATGGACACGCGAGACGCGACACATTCAGAATTTAAACTTTTAGTAAACTACAGAACAGCGCGAGCGGGAAGCGGCGCACCTCACGCGGGCAGGGCTTATATTCTCCGAAAACGGACACTGCATAGTGATATAAAACGCACACACACAGGTCTGTTAAATTAAGCAATACTTTTAAGGTAGTCTAATATTTTTCTGACTAACAAATTACTGACACAGTAAAGGGTAGATTTAAATAATTAAAAAAACTAAATTTAAATAAAGAAAAAACGGAATTTAAATAAAGAAAAAACGAAATTTAAATAAAGAAAAACGAAATTAAGTTAAATTAAAAACGAGATTAATTTAGATTGATAATAACGGGTAAAAAGGCTAATACATTTTGTTTCTATTATTCTATTTTCCACAATGTCAAAGCAACGTAGCTTAACCCAAAACACAAGCTCAGGCATGCACTTCGGTCCATACAAACTCCGCTGTTCTGCGCTCTAGCCAGAGAACACTCCCCTTTCAGGAACACTGGCGTCAGTTCTATTTCTAGCATGCACGCGTTTTCCGCGTGGCTCGAGCCGCGTCTGAGACGCGTGTCTCACGCAGGCAGTGTGCAAACTCCAACATGTTAACATGGAGCCGAAATAAAAACAGACACGCCACGCAGCCAGTGTGTCGCCGCTCACCGGCCTTATTCAAGCGCGAATGAGAACCGTTTCGCGGGGGATCCCAGGTGTGCAAAAAAAAAAAAAAAAAAAAAAAATTCGAATGTCAACTTTTCAAATCGAATACCAACCCACCGAACGATTATTCGAATATTCGGGTCCAGCCCTACCAATTACTGGCCTGGCATGCATAATGCGTTTTTATTCATTTTCGCAGATCCGTCTGAACGGGGATCATTTTGACAACGTTGTTGTCTGTATGCAAAAAATGCGAAGGGAAAAACTTTTCTGGTTTCACTTCATCGTTGTTGTGTAAACGTACGTTAATCTTCAGATGATTGTGCAAAACTCATTAAAACATTTTCTGTACAATTACTGTTCAAAACATGCGAAAAAAAAAGGACAGCTGTCAAAAAATCTATCCAATCATTAGAATAATCTCCTTAATTTTCATAAATGATTGTTAGTTGCAGGTCTAATGCTGTATTAGGGATGGAAAGTCAGGCCAACTGTGCAGTGTTGCAGACTAGGATTGTGCTGTTCTGCAAGTATGCGAATCAATAATGGAATATATTTACAATCACACTAACATAAAATGTTCTACTTCCTCAGCTTTTCAGTTAAATAATGGAGATTGCAACAGAACATAATTTATTGATCAAAATGTAGCTTCAATTTACTATATAATTAATGCAAGCCATTTATTTCCACTTATTTTTCTTTAGGACACAGAAAACAGCCACTTCTACTCTTTTGAATTCACAAAGACAGGAAAAGCACCGGAGAATGCAAAGAAAGCCGGACTTCAGCTGAAACCTTGCCTGTACAAGAAACGATAAATATGCATAAAGTAAATATTTCGTTTTTTTGGTTGGACTGTGCAGTGTGTATGAAAAGTTTTATCAGCAAATGTCCTCATGACATTGTATTTGTAACTTTTGTAAATCAATGTAACAGGAACATACATTGTATAAAAAAGGCTTTAATGTGATATTCAAAGAATTTTGTCCTTTGTGAAAATTATATATTTTCTTATGATTGGATAAAGCATTTACCTGCGAAACAAACTGACTCGATACGTATTTAAATTAGTCAAGTATTTTATTCTCTTTTTAGAAGTATCAATCACAGTGACATTATTTCACCTAAACGTCTTACAATAGAACATCAGCAACACATAGGAAGACCAGTCTTAATTCAGACGAAGACTAAATATATAAGTATTAAGTAGTAAAAAAATCAGACTGGACAGTTGCAGTACTTTACAGATGTATAGATTCCCCCACCATATACTGCACGATCACCAGAGGGTGCTACAGCGTAACAGATTCAGATTCCCTCACCATATACTGCACGATCACCAGAGGGTGCTACAGCGTTACAGATTCAGTCAGTTTGTGCACTACAAGTCCAGTTGGAATTGAAACAAGATAGAAGACAACAACCAGACATTTAAAGTATATGTCTGTGCAAATCAGATCAAAATAACAATCTAAACAGATAGGAAAACATTCATTACAAACATGCTCACAAAAACAATGCTACTTAATTATAATGCTGAAAGTAATACCAAGCTACTTAAATCTGGGACTTTGCCCTACAATCGGTATTGGTAATTGAGGAATAAGAACACTGATGTAAGGCAATTTCAATGCAAATATACAGTGGTGTCCAAGAGCCTGAGACCACTAGTGAAATATCCATGTTAACAATTTCTCTTTTCATTACCACTTATATTATTTTATATGAAAATGAAAGATTTTCTAGACATGTCCCCCTTTTCGAAAGCATGCATCCAAGCTGGCCTGAACTCTAAAAGTGTGTGCAAAAACTGATATATTACCTGCATAAAACCCAACCGGTGATTCACACAGTGCTTTTAACATCAAAAACAATAGAATAGTGCACAAGCTCCGCATAGTGTGGCCCAGCCTCGCCTGGAAGCAACGTCCTCTCTGGGCAACGAGGGTCCTGCATTAGAGCTGATAGAGACTCGCGCTCTTTCCTGTTCTTCTTTTTTTAAACAAACAAACAAAAATGTAATACTTGATTTAAATGAGCCATTGATATCTTATTGGACAAACTAATCATATAACACTTCTGTACCTTTTGTGATGAGTGACTTTTCCCACTTTTACTAGAAAGAAATAACAATTGGATAAGACATGTTAATTTATATAGGTCTGTTTTTTTGTACAACAAAAAAGGCATCACTTTTGCAATTTTAATTGACGACATCAGTCTGTACCACTGAGGCATGAACAATCTGTTTATGTCTAGTGAATAGCAGAGTAGCGGTAGATGTGGTTTTTCGTCTGCCAGCTTGTGCAAGCCACCATGTATCCTGTTTATGAACACTATGCATGTTATTGGTCTAGGTAAGATACCTTGCTTCCTGTTTGCCTCCTCTAATCTCACCTGTATGGTAATATATATATAAAACTAAATTGTACCTAAGGTTGTTAGAAAGCAACTCTACTCACCAGAGGACAAACAAAACGATGATCAAGATGAGGGCGATTGCAGCGGCTGACGTGAAGCAGATGATGATGAATATCACTGTGGGAAATCAGACAGAATTTTCATTTCATCTATATACTACCAATATTGATCATCTAGAGTAGGGCTGATATGTGCTAAACTCACTGTGTTCAGTCTCTTCACTGGTTACATCCACACGAATTAAAACATTAGCCGTGAGGTGCTGGTACGAGACATGGCATAAGTACAGTCCTGCATCCAGTTCAGACACTGGTTTTGTAAAAACTAATGCCATGGAAACAGTGTGTGCTGCTGACCCGTCCTCCCTGGGATAAGAACAATTCAGAGGCATGGTTCAGAGAAAAAAAACAACACTGGTGTGTGTGCAAAAAAAAGTCCATTTATTCCCTAGAAACTAATAGATGGAACATAGAGAAGAATTTTGGTTCATTTGTCACTAGCACATATAAAACAAATTACAATGGGTATTGAAAAAGTTAAAGGAATAGTTTACACAAATAAAAATTCTGCAATCATTTACTCACCCTCATGTCATTTCAAACCTCTTTGACTTTCTTTTGTTCATGGAACATGTTCACTTTGCTCTTCTGAACAGAATAATAGTGAATGGTGATGCATACTGTCAAGCTCCTAGCTTTTTTACATTTTAATTTTACTTTGTAATTTTGTTATTATCATTAATTATAATAATAAATATTTTTGTTTAGCTTTATTTTTCTTTCAGTTTTTAGTAATTTCAGTACTTCACTGATTTCAGTTAGTTGTTAAGGGAACATTTCTAATTTACTTTTTTTTATATTATATAATATTTCAGCTTTATATCAATTAGCAAAAACAATTTGTAATACATGTAGTTTTGGTTTTAATTGACAATAACACTCTAGTAGCTTGACAGCATCTGTCTCCAGTCATTTACATTGTATGGAAAAGAGCAGCATGAACATTCTGCTGAATATCTTCTTTTGTGCTTCATAGAAAATCATAAAAGTTTGGGATGAACTGAAGGCGAGTAAGATAATGTAGTAGTGTTCATTAAAAATGACAAACTTAAGGGAGCATTGCTCTGTGATAATAGTAAAAGCATGTAATGGTTCAATCAAAACGAATACTCTAGAACTTCACAGTCTGATGCAGTGAAACATGATTGTAAAAACTTTTACTAGCCCTTCTCTTCTCTATTTATCCCTCTGGGTGTCTGGCATAAAAGAAAAATCAATTTGCCACGTTTAGGCTTTAAGAGAGAGTGCTGTGGAACTGCACCTTAGGCTGTGATACTGTCATGAAGTTTTTTCTATTTTTTGATGGGCACTATTATAAATGAATATATAAATATATATGAATTCTTAAGTATGTTGTGTCTTATTTAAACATGCATGACTCAACATACCTGTAACATATCGTCTTGTATGATGGTGCATTGCCGTGGGCTCTGAGAAGTATCTTCTGATTAGGGAGGTTTTCTTGCAATGCTAATCGATGCACATGCTGGCCATGACTTCTACGTTCAAATGTGGTTTTGTTTACAACCTCAATAGATGAGATAGCTGAGTGGAAAAAACAACAGATTGCATTCAGCAAATAAAATACATTACTGAATGAACAGCCAGAATTCATGCCAATCACCATTTTTTTAAGTTGAGAAACACTTACAGTATTTTGGAACACGAATCGCCAGTCTCTCATCCCTGCCGAGCTTGTTCTGGATCAGACATATCAAATACTTTCCCTCATACTGACTGAGTTCAAATGCATAAGTTGAATTGACTTCTACTTTAATTCCGTCGTTCTTGGACTCAGTAGTTGCCGGAATTACGGTGTCCTCATCAGGAAGGACCCAGGATATGTTGGGTTTCACCCCTTCGCCGCTATACTCGCACACAGCATGCCAAATATGAGTGTGTCTCCCTTCACCCAAAAACACACGGCTTGCAGACGGACCTAATAGCAAAGAGGTTTTCATTACTTGATGTATCGGCCAGTGTTTCCATTAGCTATATAATCTCAAGGCCAATTATCACTGCACTGTCCAACACCGACCAACAGCAACAGACACATACGTCAGGTTTTGGTGGATCAGTGTGTTACCCCAGTTGCTATCTGTTGGTGTAGGTCAGTGGTTGTTTTCACCGATGGAACGTTTAATTGGCATTTGTCTGTAGTGGAATGTCTGAGATGTACTGTAATCCGATGATTGTCCGTGTTGGTCGGCGTCTGTCAGTGCAGTGTGAATTGGCCTTTATTCAGCATGGAATGAAAATTCACCCATCTATTTTCTAAATGCATGTTATTAATCTTAAAGTGAACCATTCATCATGCATATATGTATCGATATATATTTTTTTATTTATTAATGATATTTTTTTTATTTAAAAAAGATCAATGCACAGAACTAAGCTCTGTTTTACATTTTTCTTTTTTGTAAATCCGTTTCACTTAGATGTACACCACAATACGAAAGACTAGATCTGACTCGGCACTTCTGTTACATTGTGACCAAAGGAATAGGGTTTGAGACAGGTTAAGCGCAACTGATTGCATTTGTCGATTACCACAAAAAATTATTTTGACTCGTCCCTCATATTTTTTTTTTTTTAAATGCAAAAACTGAGATTTCGGTAAGGCCCTTATACAATGACAGTGTACACTCAGTGACACTTAGTTTTTTAACTTTTAAAGATTGCCCCAATCACTTCCATTGTAAATACACTGTAACCCAGATTTTTGGAGTCACAATTAATTTTATTGGTAATCAACATTATGCCAACTGCTGTTGATTAAGCTTAACTTTTACAAGAATATTTCTTTAAATTCCAGCAATAAGCAGCACAGCATACAGATTGGTAGATCGCAGTGATATACAGTGACAATTAGGTCAGTGAATGGTTTGACATTTAGTTTCCTAATGTAATCAAATTAATATATTTTGGCTCAAGAGGGGTTAATTTAATAATGAAACTTACCTAAGCGTGGGAGGTCAATAGTCTTGTTCTCTGGTTTCTCTAACCCTTGAGGCTCAACCGCACAGGTCACACTGCATCCGGAATGTGAGTAAATAGGAATACGTGCCGCACTCTCGGCGGCAAACTTATGACTCTGCTGAAAGTCAGGCTGACTCATTACGAACTCATTAGAGCCACTGTCATTGCCATGGCAGTCTACGGCCCAGGTGATGGCTGCTACTGGAGTCTGGCTCTGCACTGAACACACCAGCCATGTGTATGCAACGCCACTGTCCCATTTAATACTAGACTGCAAGGTTATATTTGGCGGTGCTGCAAAAAAGACCAAAATGTCAGAATGTTTGATAGATAGCTGTTATAAAACCTAGTCTGTCTGTCTATCTATCTATCTATCTATCTATCTATCTATCTATCTATCTATCTATCTATCTCTATCTATCTATCTATCTATCTATCTATCTATCTATCTATCTATCTATCTATCTATCTATCCATCCATCCATCCATCCATCCATCCATCCATCCATCCATCCATCCATCCATCCATCCATCCATCCATCCATCCATCCATCCATCCATCCATCCATCCATCCATCCATCCATCAAAACATTAGACAATTTGTTTTCAATGTTTTGTGTATGACAAACGTTGCTTTTCTAGTTAAAAATTACAGTTGAGTCTTTGAATTTCAATTACAATTAAATTTGAATCTCAATTCTACATCCTGTTTGCTACAACTATTCAAATTCAGGAATTGAATTTAAAAGGCATTCCCATTTAGGTTCAGAATGGTGCACAACCCTGCTACATGTTTAACATCTAGAATGAATTTAGAGAATAAAAGCCACCAGTGTCTTACCACACATAGGAAGAGCAATCTGCCGCCTCTCTTTTTCCATGAAAGCAGGATGGTCGACTACACACTCAGCTACATATTCGCGTGCCATGCAGCTGGGCACAGTCAAGACACTTTTGACAGAATAAGATCCATTATAGGATGTGACATTAGACTGAATTGTACTATTCATCTCTTGCGAAATGATCCAGGACATGTTTGCAGTGGGAACAGCATTGAAGGCCAAACACTCAATGTGAATGTACTCTGAATTCTCTACTAAATTCACACTGATGTTTGGGGGAAATATCACTGAAAACAAACACATATTTAAAATGTAAATAGAGTGTGGAATGTGAATACAGTTTTATGATAAAATATTATGATAGCATACCTGGCAAAATAACTTTTGGATTCACTTCAATTGTGAATTGCAAGGAAACTTGATGCCTACGGTAAGACGCCTGGCAGAGATACTGTCCAGCAAGGTGCAGCTCTACAGGACCTCTGATAAAGATATCGCTGCCAACCACATCCACATCCTCAGGCAGTGGTTGACCTTCCCTTGATTAAATGAAACAAAAGTGCAGAGCAAGCATTTCACAACTTGTCTCAGTGTCTTTATGCTGTAGCAAATATACTAGAATCCAATATTTTTATAATGTGGAGGAAATTGTCTAAAACTATCATTGTGTTGCATCAGTATATTATTAATAACTCTTACCTGGAACAGTTCATTTTATAACTTGGTAAATTGGACAAAACATCCATCCTTATTGTAATGTTCACATCCCCCACCTCAAACGCCAGTGAAGTCTGATTCTCACTGTTAATGGGATCATCAACGTCCTTCAGCTGAAGTGAGGAAAGATCTAGAGGGTACAAAGTTTTTACAAGTGAGAGACCGCTTCAAACATGCTACATATGTGTATCTAATTAGTTTAAATAGTGCTGGTATACTCACAGTAAATTGGCAAAGTGATTGTCCTTGTGTTTATGAAAGGGAGAAACATGTAGCCAAAAACACAAGAGATAGTTTCTCCTTCATAAGGATCTGATGGGAACCGGTAAGAACTGATAACAGACTCTGGTTTGGAGTCATTTTTCAGTAAAGGTGGTGTGCTTTTGAATTCAGGCAGTCTCCATGTGATATTTGGATGTGGACTCCCCCCTGTTGCCATGCAGATGACCTCTTGAAAGTCTTCTCCTCCTTCTTGGACCAGGACAGTCTCCATGCTAATAATTGGAGAAACTGATAAAAAGAAGAAAAGTGCCAATATGAACAGTGGAAGTTCATGAAAAATCCTCTAAGAGACTATCCTATTTAGAAAACTGAGAAGTGTATCTGTTAGTATTATCTTAAGGTTAAACAAGCTGACATTTGAGTTTAACTGAGTTTTATCAGCTGTTCCTTCTGTTTACCAAGCTGTTGGAGATGCTAACTATAGCTCCAACAAGGACAATTGGTTTAGATGTCATGTTTTAAGAAATAACAAAGGGTGAATTCACTAAAAAGTAGCGGCACTTTTGCGTGCAGCATTTCAGTGCAAAACCCTATTCACTAAACACATGCAATCTAGTTTTGCTAGGCACTGAATAGCGCAGTGAGTATTCAAATTAAGCTGTTGTTGTTCTTTTCATGCCAAACGCTATGCTTTATGTAAATTCTACTTTATATGTAAAATTTGCCTTTATAGATTGTGTCCTATATGTATGTATGTATGTTTATAAGTAAATATGTTAAATTACAAGTTACAAAAATCTACAGCAATTAATTGCGCTATTACCGCTAACATAAGGCAGAAGGTAAACAGAATTATATAAAGGGACGTTCATGTACATTTTCTATTAACCATGGCTGCAGTAATTGAACAAATGATGGACATTATACATGCATAACAACATTATAACTGGGCATATATCAAAATGCATGACACTTTCTACATTTAAAAAGCAGTTTCATGTGACTTGATCCCAGGGAATTACTTGCTAAAACACGCTAAAAACCCTAACTCTGAGAACAGTTTTTGCTGAGTCCACCAGTATTCTATTTTGTAGAATATAAGTTAAGTTTTTGTATTCTTTAAGAAACACCTCTATGCTGTAGCTTCAGAGTATGACTTTTGTGGTCAGACAGCTGCTGCAAATACCGCAGGAAACACATGCAACACTGGCGCAAAGTGCAGACAGTATACCAACTTGATTTCTCAGTTCTACCTTTCAGGTTTCATAAAAAAAAACCTCAGCCAATGCACAAGAACAGAAAAGTAATTTCTGTTGTCTGACACTCTCTGGCTTTTCCTAATAGCGATATCTCTTTTGATTACCTGTACCTATCAAAACTGAACTTACCAAATGTGTCCACCTCAATGTTGACTCTCTCAGGTTCAGTAAAAGCTGAATGATTGACCACACAGGTAACAGTGCTCTCATTATTCATAATTAAGGGGAAGCGCAGTACACTGATTGAACTGGTTGTGCCATTGGGATGAACTGTATTAGTCATGTTCACAGAGAAGATGTCATCTCTTGGAAGGGCACCAGAGATCTCCCATCTAATCACAGCCTTAGGCTTGGCACTGGAGGCAGAGCAAGTGACAGCATGGTAGAGGGTCCTGTTCACAACTTCCTTCTTCACAGTTATGTCAATATCAGGCCGAGCTTAGAGACAAAACAGAGAGACTGATAAGTTTTGCATGTATGTAACCTCAAAATGAATAGATCACCCAAAAAACTTAAAATGTCTTAATTTACTCACCCTTCATGTCATACATATTTTTTTGGGGGGAAAAAAGCTCAAATTACAATGAAAGTGAAAGGGGACTTGGGCTGTCAAGCTTCAAAACTGACATAAAACACCAAAACCATTTGACTTGCACCTTGCAGGAACCAATTGTTCCAAAGTTGACATAAAGTGACATTAACAGCTCACTGTTATTGCTTTCATTGTTTGGAAAAGAGGGCCCACACAATTTAGCAAAATACATTTTTGTGTGTGTGTTCCACAGAGGAAGAAAAGTAGGTTCAGTACAACATGAGAGTGACTAAATTATTTGAATTTCATTTTTGGTGAACTATTCAGAAATCCGTGGCTAATTCAGTCTTCACACTTCAATCTTTATTCATACTCACCAATAACTCTGAAAAACATGGTGTCCTTTGTTTCATCCTCTAAAGAGTTAAAGATGCATGCATATTCTCCCTCTAGGTCGAGACTTGTCACGTTTACCTTTACGGTAAGGTTTGTAAGAAATGCCGGCATATCAAAGTTTTCTCTTTTGAAAGGTATATTTGGCCCAAAGTAGCCTGCCATTTTCTTTGACTTCTTTGAAGAATCCAGCCGGTTCCAGGAGGAGTAAATGATATCACTTTGTCCAGTGTACAGACAATGCAGGTAGACCTCCTCTCCCAAAATCCCGGTCACAGTCTGGTTGAGAACCAAGTCTCTGGCCTCTGAATCTATATATGTATATAAAAAAGGATGGGGATGAATATTACTCAAAGATTTAATGACATAGTCCATTACAGTAATCATTATGGTAACAACTAATGTTATTTGTTATTTACGTTCAACGTGTCCCCTGCTAACCCCACATATATAAAGCACAGTCAGGGGAAGTGCCAGCACTTGGCACTCTTAATAAACTTTGACAGATTTCTTCATTCATGATAGGGCGGCCAACAAAAGGATTTCTTGACATGTCCATTTAACACTCCCTAACATTTTGTGAAATGAATCCTGAAGGGCATATTATGTAACCCAGAGTAAATTAAGAAACAACATTCTCAAAAGGATAATTCACCCAGACAAAAAAGAAGTAAGTTCTGTCATTATTTATTCACCCTCGTGTGGTTTCAAACCTGAATGACCTTTTTCATTGTGGAAGGCAAAAGAAGACATTTTAAAGAAAGTCCTAGCTGCGCTTTTCATATATTGAAAGTTAATGGGGATTTGGCCTGTCAAGCTCCAAAATAACAAAAAGCACCATAAAAAGAATAGAAAAGTAGTTTTGTGTGATATATACAGCAAGTCTTCTTAAGTTATACTGAACTTTAGGTCAGGTCGACTACTTTTTGCGGTGCTTTTGCATCCAATCTCCATTCATTGTGATGGAAAAGAGCAGCCAGCACATTATTCAAATATCTCCTTTTGTGTTCCAATGAAGAAAGTCAGTCATACAGAATTTTAAAATGACATGAGGGTAAATAAATGACAGAATAGGTGAACTATAAGGACCATTCACAATTTCGCACTGTTCAGAAAAGCTAAAATTATCTTAAAAATGCAATGTATCAGCAACATTGCTTACAATGTTTAAAGGATATGCATAAGGCCCTGATAAAAAAAAGTGACATCAGCTGCAGCATGCATAGAGTCTAGGATGGAAATTGAGTCGCTTTGCACGAGAGGAAGCAGATGTTTTTGGTTTCTTAATCATGTGACACAACTTTCCACAGGTCTTTCACACACATGTTGCGTGCTGCTGTAAACCGCACACATACCACTGTCGTCATTTAACTGATTGCATGCAAACACAATCCTGTGTTCAAATCACAGCTGCTAAATGCGTCATCACTACACTGATTTGATACAATAACAAATCTTGACACCATCAAGACAAAGAAAAGACACACAAACTGCAAAACACAATTGCAATAGACTATTTTATTTTTATTCACTTTATTTTCTGAAAAAAGATTAATCTTGCCTTGCTACTGTACATACTGAACAATTTAAACCACATTTTTCTTCTTCTTTTTTTAAATGTAATCTTTTCCTGCATGGGATCTAATTTCATCAGTACTTCTAAATGAATACAAGACAGAATTTATTGTTTCCATGCACCATTGGTTTCAGAATGAACGGGACATGTGGTTAAATGTTTCTTCTCGAAAGGACAGTGGAAATGCCTAAAACACAATTTGTGAAAGAATCTTCATTCATTGCATGCAGCTCTTCTCAATTAGCAATAGATATTATTATTATGATAAGCATCACTAACTCAAAATTTTGCTGCAATAACAGCCAAAGCTCAAACTAACAATAGCATCAAACAAAATAGCATGTTAATTTAAAGTTAATTAAAAAGTTCAAATAATATTTTTGGTGCAAAATTGCAGATAATTGTCATTCCCTCCCTTTTTCTCTGGAAATGTCTTCTCAGTGTGAACAAACTGACACAGATTCAAATGAAATGTACAGGTTGTGTTGACATGTTTTACCAAATACTTCTAATTTACATTATTCCATCCAAAAGCTGTATGTTCTTATATATAGCCTACCATATAATATGCAAGCTCTTCAAAGAGGCCAGAAAATACAACAGCATCATCTGATACAAGCTGTTCAAATTAAGCCAAAAATGATTAAACCTGAGAGGATATGAACCTACCTTGCAATTCCATGCTGTGAGCAAGATTCAGAACCATTCCTAAAATAAAAAATATTGGCAGGCCCATGTTGAAGTCATTAAAGAAGGCAACTGGAGCAAAAAAACACTTGAATGTATGTGCCAGGGTGTGTGTGTGTGGTTGAATCTCTTAGGCTGTGGGGCAGAAGAGGTCATAGTCAGCTGCCAATGGTGTGTGTGTGTGTGTGTCTGTGTTCCTCACCCCAAACCCCAAAATACTTGCGCTTTGAATAACCCACAAACTACTTGTCTCCACTATATTTTTAAATCATTACTTCAAAATGAATCTCATGCCCATTATGGACATAGATTTGATATAGTATCTTTTTTCCCTGTATGTTCTGGTGTGACAACATCTTACAGTAATGAAATTATAATTACTATATTTACTATTTACTATATTATAATTATAATAATGTTAATGAGTTGTAGGTGTTTAAAAATGTTTAAAAATATAAAACCACACATTTAAAAAGATATACCACAAAAGTTTCCATTTACATTTTACTGCAAACCATTCAGACCAAAGTCATATTTAGAGACACTGGATTGGTCCCATTAAAATTAATTGTGTGTGTAAAAATAAAAAAGACACAGATTAAAATGACATTAAATTACTAGATTAATAGACACAATTTTTCTTTATAGTTATAGTAAGTAATTCTCATAGCGGAGAAGCAGTCAAGACAAGTCAAGCTTTCCAATCCCGTCACTAAAAGTAACTGTCAATTTGTCAGTTATCATTCTTAGTCATACATCCACTTTCAGTAAGTCCCATCTGAAAAGTGAGTTGTAGAAAATAGAGGTCACCGTTTAAGAAACAACACAAAATCTGTTGACTCATCATACTGAGGTTTCAACGGCATTTTTACTCATTCACTGAACAATGAGAAAGAAGTTTCAGTACACGACAGACAGCGCTTGAGGTTTCTCAGTTTCCTACTTCATATAGTGGGTGTCAGGAGCATTTGCCGTCTGTTTTGTTGAGATGTTACTTGCTGAGTATCACTGTGCACAAAAACAGTCTCAGATGAGCACAGAAAGATTTACACATTCACTCATAGACATATTTTCTCACACGTTACACCACAGAATGACGGTTATCAAGGTAAACAGGAAGACTATGAGCCAAAGGACCTCAGCACAGGGTTCCTGTCAGTCACTGTTAAAATCTCCTTTAAAGGTAGTCAGTGGAGCTTGTACAAAATAGGCTCTCTGTTTTTTCCACGCATAGCCCTACATTATCTGGTGTTTTTCCTTTTTTCAGTTCATGATAACTTAGTTTATGTTTAAATTGTCCTTAGATTGGTGTATACTGTATCAACTGTACCAGTTTGGAGGGACTGTAATACTTGCAATAGCTATGTGGCTTTTAGGGATAAACTTTGATAAGGTGTCTGCTGGTACTGCTAATGCTGTGATGCACTTTGACAAAATGCAAATGAAAAGCTCATAACAACACTGTAAAAAAATCTTTTTTTGGGGGGGGGGGGGGGGGTATTATGAATGATTATGAATGCTGGATGAACCTTTTACATTTATCAAGACTAAATGTGTACTTTTACAGTAAAATGGTGTATGTAAAAATTGTGATTCAATTTTAAATATTTAGAGAAAACTGTAAAATCACACACTGTGACAGTCCTGGTGTGGCACATTTGATTATATTTCATATTTATTTTATGTATTTTTATTTATACCAGTAATGTACATTATGTCACAAAATCTACTGTAGGCGAGTTGTACAAACCCAAGTGCAGTTTGTTAAATGCAAAACACATTCAAACAAAACAAAACAAAACAAAACAAAACAAAACAGACTATAACTTGACTTGATAAACATGAGACTATAGCACCAGGTTGACACAAGTTACCAATACACGACAAGGCAACATGGCAATGAGGGCTTAAATACATGGGGAAACACTTGACAACAACAAAAACCAATGACAAAGTAGAACTAATCAAACAAGAACCAATGAGAAGACAGAACTGATATCAATGTAACAAGACAATGAACCAACGAGGAAGAAGGCTGCACCCAAAACCACATTGGCCCTGTCCCAAATGGCGCACTTCATATGGACATTCGGTCTAGTGGACTTAAATTGCGCGTGCTCGCCGAGTCAACGAGTCCATAGGCCGTCCCATTCAGCATTTTAACGCTCTGAAGTGTGCTCAGCAGCGCCCCCTTTGTACCCTTGAAGCGGTCGTCCGCGAAGCCCGCATAGATGCAGGCTCCACGCACTTTAACTACCCAGGAATCCTTGTGAAAGGCCAATCAGACAATGGATGGGAGGAGATTTCGCTCACGGATAATTGTTGACATGGCTGAGAAGAAAATATTACAGTTTTTATGACCTAGATGTACATTTTACCAGTTGTTACAGTTTATACAAACATTATGGTCATCGACCAGTGGTTGATGTCTCAAACATAATAATAGTGCGTTGAATAATACGATCACATTATGATTCATTAAATAAATAGAACCGAATGTCAGGGCTTTACTGAGTCATATGTAAACATAGTATGAATATTGAAACCTATAAATTCATCTGAAACTCATGCACATTTTCATTACGTGTTCAAATTGTAATCTTAGTTCAAATGGAACATTATGTATTATTATGTACAACTGTATACATCATTTAAATAAGCATGAAGTTTCTATTGTAATGCCCAGGTGGCATGCACAATATCAAATTATAGAACTGTAAAATTAGGCTGTGTAGTTGACATGGAGATAAGACGTCGGAGCGCAAAAATGTGATTTCTCCTGTCCAACAACAACCAGACCGTTATTTCCGGCGTGACGATCGAATCTGACCCAAAAATACCTCTCAATGTGCCCTCGTGGACTCACGCCAAGGGCCCTACAGGTCTGCACTACATGACGTCACCAAAGTGTGGACTCTGAGGAAGTCCACAAGTCCGGAGTGTGCCATTTGGGACAGGGCCATACTCACTTGAGTAGGTACTTATTTTGAATAAGTACTTACTTTGTGAGTGCTAAAAAAGTAAGTTCTATAGTATGAATCAAGATTGTGTGTAGTACGAAAGTAATCCAGATGTACCACATTCACCATGTTGTCATTATCATGTGGTCTACCTGCATTCACAAATCCTCTGCCGTGGCCTTGTGGGATAGGAAAGTGTCCATTATATGCACACTTCAGAATCTTGCCGGTAATCGGGGTACTTTTTGACGACTCTTTTATGAGTACTGTAAATTTGGACATACTTATTTTGTCACATACTGTTTTCTGGCTACTATATAGGGAAGTATGAGAAGAAGAAGAAGAAGAAGAAGAAGAAGAAGAAGAAGATCACATGAGGGGAACAGGGAATCACATGACAAAAACAGAAAACATGACTATCCCTGCGTCTCAATGTCCATACTATCCGTCCTAAACAGTATGTGAGATTGAAATAAGTATGTCCCAAAGCATAGTATGTTGAAAAGAGTATGCCTGAAGTCCTAGGATGGTCTACTATTTCCGGTGGATTTTCGAAGTATGGATCACTCTAAAGGCTAATATTACCCATAACCCATTGCGCTTTGGGGGAGGAACTACAAACACAAGTAGAAAGTTAAAAAACTACAAAACATGGCGCGACCGACAGTGAGAGGGTTAGATAAAGGTTTGAGTGACTATCAAAGTTTAACCTGATAGAAAATGATTTATTTAATGTTATCTGTGTTATATTTCATCTGCAATAACAATGTGGACCTTCATAAAGATCCGTTCGGCCATTACATTTTAAATGCATCATTATGCATTAATATGAGGAGAGTTCACTGCATGAAAGACCCGCGACTGCAGATCAAAGTGCTACTGCATTTCTCTCTGATACGGTAGGAAATTAAATGAAATGAAATGAGGAGGATTTTATCTTTGACAAGATGATTGACAGGCCAGTTTACTGTGACGGGAATGCGACAGAGAGCAACCGTTAAAGATGCAATTGAATGACGTGATAGTACGTCCCAAACTCTTCTGCTACACACTTAAAAGTATGCACTTTTTCTTCACAAAAAGAGTACATACTTTTTATAAGCAGGCGAATTGAAACGCAGCATCGGACAAATTTCTAAATAAAAGTCAAGAACACATGAACTGGAAACATGAAACAAGAAAAAACGTGACACATTTGGATGTAAATTATGTTGTGTAGTTGGGTAACACCATGCACTGACTACATGTTTATTAGCCATTGTTAACGAAAAGGCCAAGAGCTTTAATCCACAATGTGGCCTTCAAGTTTACCACCTCAATTTTTATGTTGGCTATTAGTCGGAAATGGTAGTGGGAACATTAAACGTGTACTTAGAATTTTAAAGGAAGAATCATGTTTACATAGAAAGTACTGGTGACAACGGTAACAGATGGCAGAAGATTTGGTGTCCACACTTCTGAGAGGACGCCAAACTTTCGCCCACCATGCCTGGCAAGCCGTTCGCTCCTGTGTAAAACTAGCAAACTAGGAAGCTTTTATCATGCCAACAAGCTCTGATGTCCCAACATTGGGGAGTCCACATTTTCTCCAGCCAAGGGAGGATGTCAGCAGAACAAGCTCAAGGGACATTTTACTAAGCCCTGCACTTTTCTGTGTCCTCTCGATGCCCGATGGATAAAATCAAAGTCAAAGTTTCAGTCAAAATGTATTCATATAGCACCATTTATACAGCGACAGCTGACCAATTTGCTTTACATTACATCATAAAATATAAAACAAAACATAAGTAAAAAAATGAATAAAAAAATAAAAAAGCCAATCTTATTACAGAAGTAAAATGGGTTGCAATTTCATGCTGTTTAATTATAAAAAAAGAAAACATTCATACATCTACGCTGTAAAAAGAAGAGGTTTTTGATGAAAGTCCAGTATTGCATGAGTAGATGGAGACCAGAATGCTATTAATTAAGTGGCAAGCAATTATAATTACATCTCCTTTCATGCAAGCATTCCTTATTATTTCTTCAAGCTGACACAACAGAAAATCCACACGCAACCTGTGAATGAGAGCATAAAGTGCTGCATGTAGAGGCAGGGCATTGGAGAGGATAATCAATACATTTCTTGAAGTCGAATCATACATAAATGCTCACTTAAGTGTGCTATATTTTGTCCCCTGGGGAATGTACTTTAAACATAGTCAGCACTCCACCTGACCGCCCAACCAGACATCATGTATTTTTATGAGGCCATTAAAACGTTTATATATATTATATTATAATATTCGTTTATATTATATATATATATATTGTTTTCAGCAATAGATTTCCAAAATGTGTTTTTAATGATAGGCACTTAATCAAACTAGTGCAACTTTAAGAAGGAAATTTGAAGTCATATAATACAAGTCATCAGTCATGCAGAGTGCCAAGCACAACCTACAGTATGACTGCCATCTAAGGGTAAAAACTCAAACTGACACAGATGTGCATTAGGGACACTCCAAAAACAGCATTAGATTAACTTTCGGAGGAAGGTACAAACACATTTATTAATTTAGCAGTTGTAACCGTATTAACCGCATACATTAGGTGTAATCAGCAGTGTGGCTAGAATTAAAAAAAGCACATTAATGCTTTCTATCTCATACCCTCATATTCTAAAAATAAATAAATGCATGAATAAACCAACATAAAATCTCCCTAAAACAGTTCTTCCCATGGGTGCGTCTCTGTGCTGATCTAATAGTTTTAAAGTGGTGCTCATCTAAATGGTCTGTCACACTTGCTGTTGCAACTGTCTGTTCATTAACATTATTGATCTGGCTCTAATGACCTTACAGTCAGCCTTTACTGTCAGCGTCCTTGTGTATGCTGTAATGTTTAAAATGCATTTATATTGGTTCCACAACTAGTTCCACTATCAGGCTTATGATAGTGTCAAACGGCTAGACCTAAACGATGACCTTGCACTGATGTTATCACAAATCAAATGTTTAGAAAGAGTGGACGCAAGGTACAAGTGTTGTCTGCTTCTGTAGCTTCCAGCCCACATACTCCCCACTCAACCTTTAATGTGATACAACAGAGACAAAAGATTCTATTTACTCTCTGTTTGCTTGTGCTGACTGTAGAAATACATGTGGCCAGGAGGATCAGTCAGAAGCACCTTGCCGTTGATGTTTATAAACCACAGCTGTGGTAAATCGTTGCCGATGGCAAGATCGATTTGCCTAATAGGCCGATGTTAATTGGAAGTAATTAGACGTGCTATTAATGCTCAATGTGAGGTAGTTTCAGCTCAAGACGTAAACAACCATGCACCCTTTTTCAGAAAATGAACCTGAAACATGAATAAGAAAATTAAAGGAATGGATCAGAATTTTTTTTTTAAAAATCAATAAATAATAGTCCACAACATAGTGCTTCGAACAGCATAGTGATAAAATACTAATAAAATTTTGAATTTTAAATGATTTAAATACACTTAAAGTTACAAATATTTATAATAAATAAAATAAAAATAAACAAGCAAATAAATAAATAAAATGTGTAAATATTTTAATATATATAGCCTATAATTTAAATACATTTAAATATTTATAATAAAAGAATAAATAAATAAAATGTGTCAATATTTTCACACACACAATATATATATATATATATATATATATATATATATATATATATATATATATATATATATATATATATATATATATATACTGTATATGAAACATACATACAATACATATATTTTATAGAATATAAAATGTATATATATAATAAAATAACATTTACATTTAAAATAATTGTTTAAATACATTTAAGGTTCAGTGAAATTATTTTGATGTTATAAATATTATTATATAGAAAGAAAGAAAGAAAGAAAGAAAGAAAGAAAGAAAGAAAGAAAGAAAGAAAGAAAGAAAGAAAGAAAGAAAGAAAGAAAGCAAGAAAGAAGAGTTGATTAATATTCTCATACAGCATCTTGGGTGGTTAAACATACTAAATATTGCAGATTTTTTGTCACAGCAGTAGCTGAAGTTCATGGGCAGTAAATCACATAATTTATATTCATTTAGTTTTGTACTACAGGCCTTCTGAATGACCTTCCTGGTTTGCAATTCAGGCAAAAGCTGGCCATAATTCAGTCAAAACACCTCTATACAGAACACTCCCAGAAATTTAATTATTTAAAGCAAATGCCATGCATCAGTGGGGCTGATATGCCCAGTGAATACATTTCTCTCCACAAGGGCATTCTGTCTAAACAGACAAATTGGTTGTTGTTGTTTGCTTAATCATTCCTGAATAAAGACACATATGATTCTATAAGATCAATGTGGTTAATCTACAAGATAAAAAGGGCTAAAAGTACTGAAGATTTTGAGACTTTTTTTGATACTTTGCAGCACTTTAGTGCTTCTTTATAGCGATGGAAAATCCTTGAATACAGATATTTTGTAACGGCAGCTTCCAACAAATCATGCAAAACCACCAAAACTGAAAACCAGCCACAGTGGAAAATTTTGCCACCTCTATTAACTTAAATATCCGCTTCTTCTACCAAAAACAAGAAACCAAAATGACTCTATAAACTTTTAACAGATCATAGAACTTTAATACCCACACACAGATCTCTAACACCAACATTATGATTGCCAAATAAATGAAACAGATCTTTAATTTGACCTGTAGCTGAAGCATAGTTAGAAATTAAAACATGTGAGATTTACCTCTTAGGTAGTTAGTGACTCACTTGTCCAGCAGCTGCTGTCCAACAGCTAAACCTAAAGGAACAAGGCGCCATTATTCTACATTTTAGAGTCTGACATTTCGCTACTAATAGTTTTCAGGACTAGAATTTTAGGTCAGTAAAATGGTCTGCCTGGAGCCAGACAGTTTTATTGCATTCTGGCATTACAAAAGCCGGGAGAAATGAAATTGCATTGTCACGGCTCCCAGGGCCCTTATCCCCAATGACGGAGTGACATAAACGCACGAGCCCTCTAGGTATCGCTGCCAGTGGTGAATTTAATAACATGACTGGGCTCCCCGACAACGCAGGAACTAGGGGACGCACAGAGCTGTCAGAAGGCCTTTTGTTACTCAGACACCAGAGGTGCCACTAGCGAGACGGAACTAATTGAAAGCACTATATTACTCAGTGATTTACAGTCAGTGGGGTTACAAATATAGCTTTAAGGTTTTGCCGTCTCATAGGTTATTTAATTACTTGGTTGTTTGAGCGCGGAAACATACTTTACGCACGTAGGCTACGCGTACGCGAGCTCGGACAAACCTCAGTACGCAACGGGGCGATACAGTTCCATGAAGATGTCTGTGTGCCATTAAACTGGATGTTATATTCTTTAGGTAAAGTGCTATACACATAGCTATTGACACTACCTTGCTCAGAAGATTATCTTCAAACTGCTGCTATGCCATGATGGTAGTTGTAAGAAGAAGAAAAAACTTACGCAAATCTACGCTAAAGCGCCCCTTGCGGCAGCGCTGAGAATGCAACGCGAAGGCATAACATGCATAGATTTCTGAAAAACGCGTGAAATCGCGAGGCTATCTATTCAGCATAAGAAGTTACTGACTGTGTACAAAATCATATATATGCATACTCTCTTAAGTAGATACTTTTTTGAATAAATAATTACTTCATGGCTGCTAAAAAAGTAGGCCTACCTATAGGCTACGTTCTAAATAGTAGGCTAGCCTATATGAATGTGTGTAGTATGAACTTAGGCCCTGTCCCAAATGGCACACTCCGGACTTGTGGACTTCCTCAGAGTCCACACTTTGCTGACGTCATGTAGTGCACTGCAGACCTATACATAATAATATAATGTTCCATTTGAACTAAGATTACAATTTTAACACATAATGAAAATGTGCTTGAGTTTCAGATTAATTTACAGGTTTCAATATTCATATATGACTCAGTAAAGCCCTGACATTTGGTTCTAATTATTTAATGAATCATAATGTGATCATATTATTCAACGCACTATTATTATGTTTCAGACATCAACCACTGCTTGATGACCATAATGTTTGTATAAACTGTAGGTAACAACTGGTAAAATGTACATCTAGGTCATAAAAAACGTAATATTTTCTTCTCAGCCATGTCAACAATTATCCGTGAGCGACATCTCCTCCCATCCATTGTCTGCTTGGCCTTTTGCAAGGATTCCTGGGTAGTTAAAGTATGGAGCCTGCATCTATATGCGGGCTTTGCGGACGACCGCTTCAAGGGTACAAAGGGGGCGCTGCTGAGCACACTTCAGAGCGTTAAAATGTTGAATGGGACGGGCTACGGACTCGTAGACTCGGCGTGCACGCGCAATTTAAGTCCACGAGACCGAAAGTCCACATGAAGTGCACCATTTGGGACAGGGCCTAAATCTGGACGTACTGTAGGCTACTACTTTGGCCATGTTGTCATCATGTGACCTACCGGCTACCGGCATCAGTAAGATGGCTTCACTGCCATTCATAAATCCTCTACCGTGGTCTCATGGGATATGCACACTTAGGAATCTTCTCGGAAGAAGTAGGCTAGTTCATCCGGGTACCTTTTCCCTCTTTCGGACATATAGGCCTAGGCCTAGACCTATTTCTTTTGTCACTTACTGTCTTTCGCCTAGCAGGGAAGCGATTTCGGATGCAGCCTTTGTTTTACATGTTGTTTGTTTTTTAGATTTTTTTCTCGTTTACATGGTAATTCTACAAACGAAGAGCAAAATTTAATGTAGGCTATCTGTCCTCATCGGCCAGTTGACAAATTAAAACCTGAGCCACACTGTCTACTTTGACTGGCAGATTAAACTGTGTCTGCATTTTGCTAATAGTTAGCCCTGTATTCTTTGTCAAACAATGCTAGACTGAATAAGACACATGTTTTTATAATGTCTGAATAAGACACATTTTTTTTTATAACGTCTGAATAAGACACACAAGAAATGTTTTTATATTTTGTCTTTGAAGGATTTTTTGGATTTTTTTGGGTATGTTGTATATAGAATTTAAATCATTTTTAGTTAATGCACCATCTAAAACATTTTGGCAACTGATAACATTACATAAAAAGCATGACATTTGTTTCCCCTCAATGTGGTATTGATTTGGAGTTTGCAACAGGGACCCAGAGGAGAAATTACATTGAAGAAAACAGAGTAAGCCAGGGTTAAGAGGTGTCACATGAATGCTTCCTTAGTTGCTTTTTCAACTCGTAGAGTAATGCTCAACTCTTCTTCTCCGTCTCCTGCACAGTTCATCTTTCTTCCAGAGGAATTTTAGTTGGCACAGGCACAGAATAGAGCATTCGGGGGGCATTTAGACTTATTTATTATATGTTTTAATGGCTTTTGGGGGTGTAACCATGGATAAAGTCAAGTGCTATTAAACGCTGAAGTCTGAATTCGCATTCTTACCATTTTTGTTCTCATTAGGTTTCTTGGCAATGCGATTGAAAATCTTAGCAATGCGCTGCGCAACTCTTCATTGCTCTGACAGCGAGTCTATTTTGCTTCCTCTAGCGCAGCAGGCCAAAACAGAGGCTAACTTCTGACCGTCACAGCATGAATGCAGCGCAGCCCAACATTAAGTCCCTGTAATTAGGGCTTCAAGCTGCTTGCCTTTAATGGCTTTTAAAGGCTGGTTGTTCCCCTCACATTCTATCATAAGCAATTTATTAGACTCCTTAACCTCATTCTCCTTCCTGCCATTGTAGAAATGTATTTTGTGGTGAACCACTTTTAAAATATAGCGAAACCGTTTTAAAACTAGTTTTCCTTAATCACTGGTGTCTTAAGCTTTCATTAAGAGAATCAAAAAGGAACACCAATTAATCAAAGCAAATGACTAATTTTTTTTACCGAACAGCTGCTATGTTGCTTGGGGACATGGGGAGTGGGCAAATGTATTTGCACTGAAATGCAATGGTTATTTATTTATTTGAGGCAAAGCAATTTTTGGATGTCCATTATTTTTCTTTGTCTGTCTAATGCTTTTAAATGTAAACATTTATCATTTTTTAAAGTATAATAATAATTATTATATTATATTATATTATAAATCTTTCTTAATGTAAATATTTTAGTGGTGATTTTACTGTTGGGACATTGTTTTTTAATGTTTTTAAAATAAGTCTCATGCTCAACAATGCTGTTATATATATATATATATATATATATATATATATATATATATATATAGTAAAAAGAGCAATAGTGTGATATATTATCAAAAAGAATATTTCTGTGATGTCAAACTTGAATTTTCAGCATCATTACTCCAGTCTTCAGTGTCACATGATCCTTCAGAAATCATTCTAATATGCTAATTTGGTGCTTATTATTATCAATGTTGACAACAGTTGTACTGCTTAATATTTTTGAGGAAATTGTGACACATATTTCCAAATTTTTTGATGTATAGAAAGTTCAAAACAACATTTATTTGAAATATAAATCTTTTAAAACATTGCATAAATGTATTTATTGTAACTTTTGATCAATTTAATGCATCCTTGAAAAAAAGTATTAATTGCCTTCTAAAATTTCAATCTCAGTTTATTTATATAGCACAATTAAAAACAACCACAGTTGACCAATGTGCTGTACAATGTTCTAAAACCAAAAACAATGAATAAAAATAAAACAAAACAAAACAACAACAGACAACAAGGGACATCACAAGTTATAGGCTACAGTGAAGAGATACGTTTTTTTTTATTTTTATATGTTGGTGCACCTGGGTTCAGGTGGTGTTATTGAACCCAAACATTTGAACGGTAGTGTATATGTTTCTAATACAGATGAAGATGTTGATAGGTGTTTTAATGATAGCAGCAGCGCTGATGAGTGACCACACACACACACACACACACACACACACACACACACACAACACACACACACACACACACACACACACACACACACACACACACACACACACACACACACACACACACACACACACACGGACTCTCCATAGACTTAATGGTTTTTATACTGTACAATCTGTATATTCTATCTCCTTACACTAACCCTACCCCTAAACCTACCCATCACAGAAAACTTTATGCATTTTTACATTTCCAAAAAAACTCATTCTGTATGATTTATAAGCTTGTTTACCCATGGGGACCTCTATTTAGGTCCCCACTGTGACACGAGTCCCCATGAGTCTGTGTGCATTCAGGTTGAAGTCCCCACGGGGATAGAAAAACAGGTACACACACACACACACACACACACACACACACACACACACACACACACACACACACACACACACACACACACACACACACACACACACACACACACACACACACACACACACACACACACACACACTATTGATATACTCACACATATTCTAATTATACAGTCCTTGAACCCACATAATGCTTATTCTGAGATGGTGCTGTGTAAAACCCTCTGTCTTTTCTTGTGGTTCTCGACCGGTTACTGTCCACCTGTTAGCAGCCAGCAGGTGGGACAAACGCTTTAAAATCCCTCAGCGACACAAGGAAACTGTTCTAGTAAGTGCTTCACTGGCAAAAGAAACATTACAAGATTGACAGATGGCTGTACATGGTATTACAATCAATATAGACTTTGGCTTGAAAAAGAAAAAATGAAAGAAGTCATGAACTTCAGGAATTGGGTGGTATATTCATGTAGGATTATATCTGCCTCAGCACTGGAAACTCTGTGAGGTAGATTCACTGTCAGTTTTCAGCGAAAATGTTGCCCACCCAAATTGTTCACAGGGCTTACATGCCATGATCCCAATTAGAGCCCAGGTCATGAGGGAAGCTTTAAATCACACATGTTCTCATTAGCACAACCACAAACTATACTGAACTGTATTTTTAGGTGTTGGTTCTCAACCGATCCCGAGACTAGTCAAATGGTTGGAGCCACTATGTGCAAGACATCTGAGGTTTCACATGGATACTGCAGAAACTAAAACATACTTCTCACATTTTGTCTTCACCCTGAAAAACCTGAAAAACCTCCAGAAAGCAATGCAATGATGGAACGTAACCCGTTCGTCGTCTTTGTTTTCAATCTCACTGGGGTTAAAAAAAACAACAGGCTTTTGTATTCATTGAGTTTCGGTATATAAAATGGCTCATTTAGAAAGCAATTTCAAGTCATTCAAACATGCCAAGTCTCATTTGATTGTCCGTGTAATAGTCAAAGTTACACATAGTACTCTTTAAATGTATTATAAAACAAATAATGACAATAAAAAAAAATGCTACAAGTGATTAGTTAATTGTAATTAGTATATACACATACACACCGAGAGAGATATAGTTAATACAAAGGTTACGGTAAACGGCTGCTAATTCTTCACTGTTTTAGATACATTTTTAATGATTTCTTATTTTTTACAGTTTATGAGCATGCAACTGGCTGCTTTTTCTCTCTCAGTGAAGAAACTCTAAACAACAAACAGTCGTGGGAGTCATTTGGTAAATATTGGAGAGGCCTGTCTTGCTCAATGACTTGTCCTCATTCACAGAGTGCAGCAAGCCAAGTTTCTATGGAGACAGCATTTTTCTGCTGATGCAAGAAGAACCTCTTCAAACCCCCCACATTCCCGCATTTACCTCCAGAGTCACTCACATAATCAGACGCAAAGCCTTGACCCATGGGGAACACTTTTTCAAGACAGATGTAGAGTGTAACTCTATTTAGTTTTCTGGATGAATTTTCCAACCAAAATCACATAAGGCATTCTTTCCACGGGACCCCACTTTGTGTTTTAACTATCACCCACTCTCTCACCCTCTGAAGCATTTCATTATTTCCAAATCCATGAGCTCAGACAATTTGTGTGTTCTGCTGTGTCAGTTGTGGCCTTTGATGTGAACTCCCCAATGCTTGGGTTGTGTTCATTAGCCAACAATGGTGTGATCTTGTGCTCATTTTTTCTAAGAATAACAAGAATGAGTGTAGTCTGCTCTATAACCTTTAAATCCAAGCTACTGGAACCCAGTGGGAGTCCCAAATTCTGACCTGAGAAAATTTGAACAACACTTAAGTACTTACAGGAGCGCATGGTGAAAAAGACCCTGATACACTGATCCTTTGAGTGGAGATACAGTGGGGCCCAAAAGACCACACTGAAAATCTGGGATTCAGAATCTGACTTTAAATCTCGAGATTAGTTTTGAGATTTTGAAAAAAGTGACATTTTCTTGGTCACTACCCTAAACATAAAATTAACATTAGTTATGTTAACTTGAGTGTGTGTGTGTGTAAGACTAACACAGATTTAGTCACTTTCACTTTTCTTTTTCGATGTGTTAAGTGTAAAACATAGAGGAGGTGATAATGAAAGATAGCTGAAATTAGAGAAGTAGTGAGAAGGTAACTTGAGGCCACCAGCAGAGAGATATTTATACTCAAACTGGACAAACGTGCTGCTGAAAGCAGTGATGGATGAGATTGGGGCCACTGCGGTGAAACAACACGACAGCACAAAAGCTGTCCCGCTGTAGAGAAGACACTAAAGCCACTTGAGTGTTGAAAGCAAGACAGCGGGTAGGACATGAGGGTGACTGTCCGCTTACCTCCTGTAACTTTCCCTGGAAAGACTTTGAAGCTGCTGATTAACCACAAGGATGAATTTGATGTCAACTTTAACTTTAAATTACTTTAATTTGAAATATAGGTAACTTTGGATTAAAGTCTCACCTAATGTAAATTACTACAAAAGATGTTGGCGAAGGCAACTGGAATAAGGCCAAGGCTTCTGGGGCTCTCATTTTACCAGGATCACATTACAGGATCAATCAACAGCAGGGAGAAATACTCAAGACTGTAGCGGTGGGGCAGATCCAGGGCTGACGTTGTGTGTGGGTTGTGTCTGTGTTTTTGTGTGGTTGGTCAATACAGAGAAGAATAGACAGCATGATGTATCAGGGCTGTGCTGATGTGATCGATTACCTCTCATTGCCAAAAATCTATTTCCCTCCCCAGTGATGGAGAGGGTGCTGAGTTGGACCTAATGGAGGGTGATTTGTCGGGTCAGTAGCCAATAATCACAGGTGTGAAGCGTTCTTTTGCAAGGGGCTTTGGGGATGTGGCTTTTGGGTCAGTTCAGTTTTTAAATCTAATCAGGTCCAACTTTGCAGTGAAGAAAAAAAGACTTTTGTTGGTATTCCAAAATATAAATGTCCTTAATCCTTTCAAAGGTACATAACATTCTGCTGACACAAATGGTACAAATCGATGGCAAAAAAGCGCATAGTTGGTGTCCGTGACTGATTGGACCTCGCTGTCTCCAACAGCTTTATCTGGTATATTGACAACATTTGAAGATTTAAAGGGATGGTTCATCCAATATGAAAATTCTGCCAACACTCTCATATCATTTCCAACCTGCATAATTTTAATTCTTCCACTGAACACAAAGTGAGAAAGACCAAACCGCTCTTTTTCATTCTAAAAAAGTGACGAGCTATCAAGAAGTTACAGTATTTGCTAAATATCTTCGTTCATTGTTAAATAACCTTTAAAACTAAATCAATTTACTCTGCAACACTGCATAAAATGTTATTGGGATAGATTCTATCTTGAATTTAAGATTGCTTGCTTGCTGAAGCTCAAATGTGCTGCGTAACATATGAGAATGAACCTCATTGGTTCTTGGGGAAGCTCAAACGTGATGCATAACACGAGAATGAACCTCATTGGTTCTTGCTGAAGCTCAAACATGCTGCGTAACACACGAGAATTAACCTAATTGGTTCTCACACATCAAGCAAGCATAAGCTTCCGTTTACCACAACGGATGTGTGCCTTGATGAATGTTTATATGTGAATAAAAGCCTAAATTGAATCTGTTCATCATATAAAGTGATTGTGTATCTTCACAAAATTTGGACTAAACTGCTCAATTCATATGGATTAGTTTTACAATCTCTGAACTTTTTGAAGCGTCAAAGTGGTAGTTGTGTGGACTGTCAATGGTGGGATAGAAAGCTCAGATTTCATTAAAATATATTTTTTGCTTTCAATCTCATTTGCACTTGACACCTCAAGATATGTAGCAAGCTATGAGTGTAAATAATGACATTAGATGTATTCCTCACACAAAGTTCAGAGCGCTTGGAATATAGTTAGCATGGACTACTATAATGGTGCATTTTTAACATCCCCATTTCCTGTTATTGTATAGAAAAGAGCAGCTTGCACATTGTGCCGAACATCTCCTTTTGTGTTGCATAGAAAAAGTAAATGACTTGGAATTGTATGAAAGTACGTAAATAATGACAGTGGCCAAGATGGATCAAAGTATAAACACATTGTATAACATTTTTCACAGTATTAGTGTTACACGCCACACAAACGCTTTGACATGTTCAAGAGAACTTTTTTATTATAAACAGAAGGCATCAAAAACAAAGCAATGTCTGTCCCTCATTTCCAAAATGATTTACAAGTCATCAATCATTTGTATAACTCTAATATGTACAAAATAATTTTTCAAACTCCTGAGAACTAAATATAAAAAAAAACTAACATGAGAAGATAAAAAGCACGTTAACTAAGCATGAACATCCTCTGCTTAATGTTCTGGCCTCATATAAAAATATGTTTATTCCATAGACAAATATCTCCTGCCAGAATATGTACAAAACAAATATTATATACCACAACTGGCCTCTGTAACACTTGCAAGTGCTACTGTTGTAAATTTCCAGTGAGTTTGCACCAAGAGTCATCTTGTTAAAGAAAGGCAACAAAAAAAATCAGAAAATACAGTAATAGTGGGAAACACAAATAACACTTCGGGAATACAGAAGACAAAAGCGTGTCATTGAATGGTGAGAGAATAAATATCTGCTGCTTTTATCTGATGCGTCCAAAGGCACTATGCTTGTAAATATATAAGGAGAAAGCTAGAAATTTAACCTTATAACCAAACCGCCAACTTTCACTCAGTTTTGCCATTTCTAACTTCATGAAATTGTGTTACATTAAACACGCATGCAAGAGTTAAGAATTTTTACAAATTTTTTTTTTTTTGTGTTTGAAAATTATTTCTGAATGAAATGAGAAAAAAGGCAATTAAAATAACGAAAATACTAGACTAGACTAAGAAGAGTCAAGACTATCTTTCTGATCATTAGTGATACAAATAACTGCCCCATTAATTTAAAGATGAGAAGCAGCCCAATTTGTTGAACAAAAAAAGATTTGTCTTAAACTCAAAACAGACTGTACCTCAGCTGTAGCAACACTGCAGCTGATTTATGAACAATGAATCCAGGCGTTAGCAACTGCCATATCTTTTTCAAAAGGCATGCAACGTGTGACCATTGAGACTTGTGGAGAAAAACAACCTTGCCTGCTTGCGAACAGATGCTAAGCACAACTCTAAGATGGAATGAAACGAGGTCTGTTTGCAAGAGAGCAGAAATATTAATTACAAAGTTCGATCTTTGAGGTAAAGCATGCTATGGAAGCCCATGTGGCACATGTCTGCTATGCGCCAGACGGTTTATTCTGGGAAATCCGAAGCTCTCGACACAGAGATGGGAGTGTATGAGTAGCAAGGGTGGAGAGATGGAGAGAAAAAAGAAATCAGCATAAAATTAAAAGGAGTGAACTAAATTGGCAAAGGCCACAAGGCTTCAGTAAAAACCTCAGGGGCCAACGGTGGTCCTTTTGATCTGTCGTGGCGAACGTCAACCCCCCATCAGCCTGTGACAGGTCCTCAGCACAACCACATGAAGCAGACTCCTTCCATTGCTCTCTAACTTATCCATTAATGAAAAAGACACTGCCGTAAGAGGGGTGTGTGATGAAATATGTCAAAATATAGACAAGCTGGGCTAAAATTAAACTGCATGTGTTGAGTTGACTGAAACATGCTGTATTTTTATGCATACACAGCAAAAATGTTTGCTAATCAGTATTTTTGTCATTTTTTTCAGTACAAATATTTACAGATCTTAATACATTAAATTTAGCTAAGTAAAATTTGAATAAAGTTTATTTTTCTTATTCCACTGGCATCTTTTTTTAAACATGAACCTAAAAAAATTGTTTATGATTAAAACTAGAATAATAATTATAATAATAACAATCAAAACTTTCTTCCATGTAACATCAAAAGTATGTTTGAAGATTCTTTGTCATTTTACGAAATTTTGTTTCTCAATAAATGTCTTATTTTAAGTATATTTATATAATTTATTATAATATAATATGAATATGTTGAATACATTTAGCTGAGAAGCAAATAATAGGTATTGAATTTATTCATTGGCATTTTTTTCTTGTTTTAACTTTCTTCCATGGAACACTAAAAGTACATTTTGGAATATTCTTTACAATAAGATGCATTTTCTTGAAAAGCAAAAATATCATAAACAGAATAAAGATATTTATATTGATTACAATATTAATATTATTAATATATTAAATATATGAAAATTTAGCTGAGAAGTAAAATTCGCCTTAAATGAATTTTTTTTTAATTCTTGTTTTAAACAAAAACCTACCAAAATTGTATTTATGCTCAAATCAATATTAATAACAACAAAAACAATAAAAATCTTCTTCTATGGAACACCAAATGTAATATTTAAATATTCTTTGTGCAATTTTTTTGTTTCTCAAGAAAATGTATCTTATTTTCATGACATTTTTCCTAAAATACTAGACCAAAATACTGATTAAAAAATAAAATGAAATTCCCTGCAGTCAAAACATAAGACTCAAGACTTTCAAAGTCAGGTTCTGTGACTCTTCATGTGAAACTAAAGTGATGTTTTGCTCCTACACTGGAGAAGTCATATACATATATATTTAATAATAAAAAAAGAAAGGAAAGAACTAAGAATACGCTGCACCTGGTTTTAAAGCTAACAGTTATGTGCAATGTGGTAACGGGAATGGTTACGCACACAGTGTAGCTTAATTTTAGCAGACTTGTTTTCTTTGTGTAAATCCACCCTATGATCATAAACCATGTAAACCTCTCCCTTTACATCCTGAAATCACAGCAGTCCACCGAACGAAAACCATTCAGAACATATCTGCAGTAAATTACAGCCGTTTGCTACGCGTACAACGTGAGGATGAAATCGTAAACCGAGTCTGGAGAATACACAAAATACATTTTAAATGTACACTTTATCTCACTCTGCTGAGTTAAATAACACTTCCTCCGCTGACTTTTAAATTATTGGTGTCCAGTAAAAGTTCCCCTGCCTTTTCAAACATACCATTCCCTGCGTGAAATCACAGATCCATCCACGTGAGACACGTAGTCGCTGTCTGTGCCGTTGTCGTAGCACTCGTCCTGCAGGTAAGGGGAGCCGTTGTGTAGAGGCGGCCCGCTGGGGTTCACGTTATGATGGTTGTGGTGGTCGGAGTAATACGTGTCCTCTCTCTTAAGGCTGAGATTGTCACTCCAGGCCTCCATGTCTTTGTGGTCATTGGGATAATCGGGATAGATAATGTCTCCTTCTGGTTTGGGCTTCAAGTCCTGGCTGCCATTGCCCGAGTCGCCTCCGTACACGTCGTGAAGCTCATGGGGCTGAAGTACATCCAGTTGAGACTCTTTTTGCATGTCTGATGGGCCGATGTACTGCTTGGTGTAGTAGTCTCCTCTGAATGTTCGGCGTTGGCGCATGTAGAAAGCTCCCGCCAGTGCCATCAGCAACACCAGGATCAGGATCCCACCGACAGCACCGCCCACAATAGTGCCCAGACTGCTGTCCGGCGGAGAGGCCTGAGTCGGGGAGGTGAAGTGGGCACGCTGATTGATAGAAGCTGTGATGGTTAAGCTGGTGCCAGGCAGGATGGACTTGGTAGTGGTGGTGGTGGTGGTGGTGGGGGCTGCAGTGGTCGGTGGCGGCTCTGAAAGGGCGAAATATTGACGAACGTTAAAATACAGACAAAGAAATAATTCATTAGCGGCAAGTTTTTGAAGAAAATTCTGGCCAGTAGAATAGGCCGCTATTAAATGTATACTATTAAAACTAAATAAATTTAGCTGAGAAGTAAAATTACTTTAAAACATCTTGAATTAGGTTCATTTATGGAGAAAATGGAGGGAATTTGTGGAGCCAGAGAATTAGGAATCATATAACAGATGCTGCTATTACACTATACTGTACCATGTTTGGTTGGTCTTAATTCTGTATGTTTTGGTTCTGTTGGTATTACATATTTATGGTTACATTTATAGTAAGTCAGCTGGATTGGCTGTGTCTAGTTTCTTCATAATTGTGTACTGTGTGCTTGACTCCTATATAGAAAAAAAATATATAAAAACAAAAATAGGTTTATGCTTACAACACCAATTTTAAAATTCTGTCCGGTACTCACAAGCTGATATTAAAACTTATACGATTTTCTCTGAATAAAACTCGAAAAACTAAAAATAATTACTTGAAATCTTAGGCATCACAACATCATAATGTACAGTATGAAAAATATTCAGTTTGAGATTTTGTAAAGATTACATTTATTTGTATTATGAAATTATGTTGTGAAATCCAATTGAACTAAATAGATGACAACAAAACCAAGATAAATGTAAAAATAAGGGAAATATATCCAATATCAACCAGTATGATAACAAATCTATGTTAGGTCCAAGGAAAAGGTGCTTTAGAGGAAGGTGGTGATTTAAAGGTTATCTTTCAAGATAAAAGGACAGAACTTCACAATCACAAAGAGGAAAAACAAAATCCTGCTGATGTAACTGCAGGTTCAGGCACCAAAGGGCACAATCATTTGGATTTGGAGGCCTGTGAAGATACTGTAAGAATGAACAAGATTGGTACATCAAGATTTTCTGGGGACATTAAAAAGGGAGTGGATGTTAAAAATATTGCTCTTTTGGCTGGTATAAACGTGGAACTATTTGGTGTTTTGTTTCCATTTCCTGTATGGGACGTCAACTAGGGACAACATTCATTTTAAGAAAGTCACTAGAAACTTCTTCAAAAAGCAGGATCCCAGTTCCTGATTTTCCCTATATCATTTAGTTTTTCTTTGTCCTTCCGACATCCATGTTTGTGCACCACTGCAGACGAAAACCTGCCACAATATTTGGATTATGACTTCACCACAAGAGCTACATCAGGGATGGGCAACTTCGGTCCTGGAGAGTTTAGCACCCTAATCAAACACACCTGAACCAGATAATCAAGGGCTTCAGGATTAGCAGAAAGCTACAGGCAGGTGAGTTCTTATCAGGGTTGGAGCTAAACTCTGCAGGAAAGTTACCCATCCCTGAGCTACATGATAAAGTTTCCTCATGTTTTGCTACCCGAGGAAGAGCCAAATATGTGGTAAAAAGCACAGTGGCATATATTGGATTGAACTGAAACTGCTGCGAGTTTGATCCAACTTTATTTACGTCATTGCTGAAACCTCACAGGCCAAATTAGACCCTTCTGGCACATTCTAACAGCTTTTTTCTTTCCTTCTTTCCTTCTTTCTTTTAAATGGTATTTTCAACAAGAGATTCAGGAGTTTGCCTATTCAATAACAGGAAATACAGACTCAATGAACACACACTATGAAGCAACACAATGTCAAACACAGTTTTGTCAGGTTTTCCAAAAGCTGTTCCAGAATTACCAGGATGCAGTGCAACAGTTTAGTGAAAAAATAAATCCAAGAAGGTAGACAAAGTGAAAGAAATCAATCAAAAACTATGTGCAGCAGGGATGATAATTTGGAAAGCCAACCTGGAAGTTAGCATCACCCTAGTTCCCGTACAAAAACCCAATAGGTTTTTTTCATTGGCTTTTGGATTATTGCAGAAAGTAAGTTGTGTGAACCAACAAAAGTTATGTTTCGTTCATCAAGATCATTTTCACAAATGATCACAACTTTATACATTTTTAAGTAAAAGCTTTTAGATAGAATATTTGCAAGATCACAAGAGTCCCAATGGTGAACTAGATGTGCAAAAATGCTTATTTCTGGGTTTTCAAAACTGATTCCTGTAGCACTCTATTATTCAATGAAATCATACATTTATTTTACCCATTTTATTTGTGTGCTAACTTAAAGAGTTAGTTCACTCAAAAATGAAAATTTTGTCAGTAATTACTCCCCCTCATGTTGTTCCAACCCCGCAAGACTTTCGTTCATCTTCAGAACACAAATTAAGATATTTTTGATTAAATCTGAGAGCTGTCTCACTCCTTCATAGGCTTCAATGGGATCGAAACTTGCCGGCCCAGAAACGTTAGTAAAGACATCGTTAAAATAGTTCAAGTGACTACAGTGGCTCAACCATAAGTTTATCAAGAATACTTTTTGTGCGCAAAAAAACAACTTTATTCAACTATTCATTTTCTTCTGTGTGGGCCTCTGACGTGAGTACATGCGCGAGAACTGAGAAGATGACGCAGATGGGTCTCGATGTAGTGTTTAAAATGGTTCTGTGCATTTCCTGGATGTCCGAAACGTGAGAAACCAACGAGAAAACGTAAAAGTGCCTTACCAATGCCGCAAAATGAATGGCTTACCTTTCACACTTTTCCATCAAATGATCGTGAGCGTCACTTTCTCAGTTCTCACGCATGCGTCATGGCGCTCTCGTGAACTCACGTCAGAGGCCCACACGGAAGAAGACTAATAGTTTAAAAAAGTTGTTATTTTATTTATTTTTGCACACAAAAAGTATTCTCGACGCTTGATAAACTTAAGGTTGAGCCACTGTAGTCACTTGGACTATTTTAACTATATATTTAACTTTTCTGGGCCGGCAGATGAAATTACCAAGCAGCCTATGAAGGAGTGCGACAGCTCTCAGATTTCATCAAAAATATCTTAATTTGTGTTCCAAAGATGAACGAAAGTCTTACGGGGTTGGAACAACATGAGGGTGAGTAATTACTGACAGAATTTTCATTTTTGGGTGAACTAACCCTTTAACGTTTTAATAGCAAGCTAAATATCAATTGAGTCAATTCTTTCATGCACTATGGAGAACTATGTGTGTGGTGCACATGAAAACAGTGTCTGTCAACCTCGTCATTTTTATCCAGCTTTACCGAGTCAGCAACTTGGTCTCTTGTTTATGCCTCAATGCCTCCCTTGAGTAAATAACTGTGTGGTTAACTATGAATGGTGTGTATTTCAAGAGGGAAGAGTAAATGTCAGGATATAATTTATCACCCAGTGATCCATCCTCAGACTTCAGCCCCTCATGGACTAAACATCATCACTTGTATGTGTGGAGTTGAAAGGTTACAAGAAATTCTCACCTAGAACCAAGAAGCGTACATCCTGAATGCTCTTCCCAACATCATTCTGAACTTCACACCTGTATTGTCCAGAGTCGCTCGACTTTAAAGGACGAGTAAACAGTAGGCTGCCATTAGATGTGTCCACACCTGCAGGCATTGGTGCGTCCAGCCTGCGGAGTGACAAAAGACAGATTATCAGTTTAGAGCTTGTTGACAAGTTTTGCAGAAGGAAGTCACCCTGAAGCAACCTTTGAAGGCCCTGAAAGAACTTGTGTGACATTATTTAGCAAAATCAGACCAAAACAAAGTTTGCCAACAGTTTTCCAGAGCATACTTTCTGAAAAGTTCGCTCTGACTTGAAAACACCTTCGAACTACCCTTGGTCTGTGGCGATTTAGGTAGGTGTGGCTCTGAGGCTCTACCTTCTTTGACATGGAAATCTTCTCTGGCTCATTTCTTCTGTTCAGTTCATCGAGGTTTTACACGAGTAAAAACATGAACGAACTGGAGAGCTTCTTTATAGTGGGAATTAGTTGTAATTCTAAATGATAGAGACACTGACACGTTTTTTTAAAGCTGCTTTCTTTAAAGTAATCTATTGTATAAAGTGCTATTTAAATAAATGGAACACGACACCGCTGTCATTTTTGTGTGTTCATTTTGATATGAAGAGGAAAGCACGTAGCATATATTTTACATATATATCAAAATGTCATTCTCAGCAGCGTGGGCTGTTCACTAACAGTATACTTAACAGTATTTCGAACTTCTCTTTCCACCTAAGCAAAATGCAAAAAATTACTTTGCTGTGAGCTTATCAGGGCCTTTATTCTCATCTACAACCATAGCTCGATTTTACCATTGAATTGACATGTCTAATAAGATTATAATGTAGTGTAGATGAGAGCACAGACCTGGTCCAGAGGTACAACAGAGCAGGTGGGTTGGCATTGGCTCTACAATCCAGCTGAACATTTTTTTGTCCCACGTACCATACGTCCTCCTGGCCCATCTCAGTAATATCTGGAGCAACTGTAACATTTAAATGGTTGTTTATTAAAAATTCAGTGTTGCATAAAATTAAAAGGCAGAACATGAATATCACCTTGCCATAAAAATATATAGTGCTTATCAAAATTTAAATCCCTTTCTTTCTTCCACAGAACACAAATGAGGATATTTTATAAGGCTGGGTATTGACACATATTTGTTCTTGATTCGATTTGGATTAGATTCAGTTCCTATATATCAGGTGCAATGCATGTCAATTTTTTTTAAAGGGTTAGTTCACCCAAAAAAGAAAAAAAAAGTCATTGTTTAGTCACCCTCATGCCGTTCCAAACACTTAAGACTTTTGTTCATCGTCGAAACACAAGTGAGAAACTCTGAGAGATTTCTGTCCCTCCATTGACAGTCTACACAACTACCACTTTATGGTTTAGTCCAAATTTTTTGAAGAGACTCTTTATATGATGAACAGATTGAATTTAGGATTTTATTCACATATAAACATTGATCAGCAAACATGAACAGAAGCTCAACCGAACCTGCTTGACACGAGAACAAACCTCATTGGTTCTTGCTGAAGCTCAAACATGCTGACTCTGAGTAACACAAGAATGATTCTCATTGGTTCTTTTCTCGCACTTCAAGCATGCATAAGCTTCCATTTACCATATCATATGTGTGCCTTGATGAATGTTTATATGTGAATAAAAGCCTAAATGAAATCTGTTCATCATATAAAGCGATCGTGTATCTTCAGAAAATTTAACCACTCAATTCATATGAATTAGTGAAACAGTATCTCTTTATGAAATTTTTGAAGCATCAAAGTGGTAGTTGTGTGGACTGTCAACGGAGGGACAGAAATCTCAGATTTCATTAAAATATCTTCATTTGTATTTTGAAGATGAACGAAAGTCTTACGGGTTTGGAACGACATGACGGTGAGTAAATTACAGAAATTTCACTTTTGGGTGAACTAACCCTTTAAGGAAAAATAATGCTGTAAACTATACAGGAAACCCCAAGTTGGTCCATTACTACAATATTAAAGGTTAAAATGAACAATAAACATTGTTTTCTGTAGGATTTTTTTATTTCCAAGCAATAAAACTATAAAATTATTTTAATGAGACATTAAAATTGAACATGACAGTATTCTCACGCTTCGGACTTGAGTCCCAGAAACAGCAAGGGGAGACGTGATTGGCTAACTCAATTACACAAAACCTCAGGATACTGAGGCTTAGCTGTGGCAAAGAAAATAAACTGACGTGTAATACTGAGAGAAGATTCAAGAGTGAAACAGTCAGAGAGCCTTGAGATTCACCCCAGCAGTGTATATAACACCAACATGATCAAATTCATATCAACATGGGCAGAGTTATACTTTCTTTCTTATTGAACAATGTAAACCACAGTTGCACATTTAAACACTACATTGCAAATAAATAAATGATCTAAATAAGACATTTTCATCTTTTTCAGTAAAATACTGTATAGAAACATTTTTAAAATGTAAAAGATTTACTTGAAGATGTTAAGACTTATATTATATTAAGAAAATATATCTTACATTAAATTTACATTTCTTGCCACAATATCAAATTGTTTCGCTCTTATTTTAAGCATAGATATCACCATATTTATGTAAGATTTATGTTTTGAACAAGACTTACCATCTCAAAATTTTGCTTCAAGTAAATATATTGTGTTATAATGATATATTAGATATTGTTACTGGAAATCTAAATTTTGCATGGTCAGCTCTGTCTATGATTAAACCATTAGTATTAATACATGTATGAGGTTGTAAAGCTCAAAAGTAGTTTTCTCACTTTCAAACACTTTGGAAGGCAATATGTGATTTATTAAGTACTAAAGCCTCTCTCTGTCAGTATGAACTCTCCCTCTTGTATTTCCGTTCCTGTTGCTGCCCTTGCTGTGCTCAGATCAATATTTCATAAAGCGCCTCCATTAAGCCGCACGCTGTTCGAACAGACAGCAGCCAACAGTTCAAGATGCCAAAGGAAAGCGCATTGAGAATTAAGGCGTTAAAATAACTCCTATATTGAGAGTGGCAAAAGTGAGCTATCAGTGCTCATTGTAACATACAGAAAACCCATGGAACTCTTGAAATACAAAACAGGAGGAAAGTGAGAACGTCAATAAAAGCTATTCACACTCACAAAACACATTGAGCTTGTAGGGAATGCGGAAATCTTTGGATAGGGCTGGGTGACGAACAACGCAGCTGAGAGAACGGCCAAATGCATCCCGGGTGGGGGCCAAGATGTAGTGTACTAAAGTGGTGGTAGTGCCTTCAGGATCCTCCTGCGAGACGACTGATGTCTGACCCGGTAGGTCTGATTCCCAGAACACCTCTGCCGCTGGGCGACCCCTTTCAGCTGTACATGTCGCCACCAGTGTTTCACCATCTCCAGCCAGCAGAGACAAGGAGCCAGGAGACACATAGACCTTTGGCTCCACTAAAGGGAAAAAAAAGAGAAAGAAATGAAACAAAACTGAACAGTAAACTCTCAACTAAAGAATGCCAACAGGCTTTCACCACATTTAAAAAACTGTTTAACTGTTTTGATATTTTTTTCAAACATATTTGAATATATAATATAATGTCTATTATTTGATAAAAACTGTTGTTCTACTTTTTACATATTGGTGAGAATTAAACTAAATATATTTATTTTTATAAATACGCTAGCATTAAAATTTTGAGGGCAGTAAGATAAAAAAGGACATTTATTAAGCAAGAACAAATTAAATTAATTAAAATTGACAGTGAAGACCTTTATAATGTTACAAAATGTTTTATTTCAAATGCCATTCTTTTGAAGGTTTCCATAAAAATATTAAGCATCACAAAATGTCTTCAACATTGATAATAAGAAATGTTTCTTGAGCAGCAAATCAGCCTATTGGAATGATTTCTGAAGGATCATGTGACACTGAAGACTGGAGTAATGCTGAAAATTCAACTTCGAATCACAGGAATAAATGATATTTAAAAATATGTTAAAATAGATAACCGTTATTTTAAATTGTAATAATATTTATTTATTTATTACAGACCTTGACTACAAGATTACTCTAAATGCACATCTCAAGAAAACAAGAAATAAATAAATAATACAAATATGAAAGGGTCAGGAAGAACTGTTCAAAATGTGTTATTGCTATTGAATCTACGGGATGATATATACAACAAGATGAATAAATAAGGACGGGGGAAAAAAGTCATGTAAAGGGTGGAAAGAGGCCTTTGTACTCTCAGAATTGATTGATTACCCCAACCCCACAAATTCACATTAAAAATAGATGATCTAAAATTACTGAGTAGAAGTACCACAACATCACTGAGTGCATCTGAGTGGCTTCTGTCTCTACAGATAAGTGGCATATTAGTGTCTTAATATTACTGAGAGAGTCTACATGGATTTACAGAGAACAAAGGGATATACACATTGTGTATTACAGCAGAATCAATCATTGTGAAATGTTTTGCTGCCATGATTTGTTCAGCCCTGTGCAATAAAACCCCACACTTGTTGAATTAAAACAACTGACTCAATTTCAACTATTTTTATTTCTGAACAAATAAATAAAAGCATTAGACCACCACTCACCTCAAAGGTTGCATTCACACTACAAGACAGTGTCCAATTTCGATTTTCTGCTCAACTCGTTTTTTTTGTTGTTGTTGTTTTTAGGATGTTTACAGGACCTTATAAATGTGGCCCATATAACTAGCAACACACATGCATATAACACCTTACTCTGGTATGTTTATAAGGTACTCATACATTGTTCATTATTACATGAAATTAGAAGATCTTATAGTCTTATTTAAATGCATCAGGATTACCATTGCCAACTGTCAACTGCCAACTATATACTGCAAATCTGTGATTTTTTTAAACCGATATATTTATACATTTCTGTTTTATTTTATATAGTAAATTTTTTTTAAAAATACATTTTTTTTTTTGACAAGTGGTGATAATAATCACAACAGATTTGAATAACTATATATTAATAAACGTATAAACCACAATATTATATTGAATCATGATGCAATATTGACATTATAATGCATTTATCGGTATTTGAGTGAGTCTCACCTTTAATGGATGCAGAAATCATACGGCATACAAATCTGACACATTTTTGATTTACGGTATTTCCACATACACTACCGTTCAAAAGTTTGGGGTCTGTAAGTTTTTTTAACGTTTTGTATAAAAATACAGAAAAAAAACAGTAATATTGTGAAAAATTATAACAATTTAAAGTATTTTTCTAAAATGTAATTTATTCCTGTGATGCAAAGCTGAATTTTCAGCATCATTACTCCAGTCTTCAGTGTCACATGATCCTTCAGAAATCATTCTGATTTGATCCTCAATGTTGAAAACAGTGCTGCTTAATATTTTTGTGGAAACCATGATACATCATTTTTCAGGATTCTTTGATGAATAGAAAGTTGAAATGAACAGCATGTATTTTAAATAGAAACCTTTTGTAACATTATAAATAACTTTTTACAATTGAATGCATCCTTACTGAATAAAAGTATTAAAGTGTAAAAATCTATTAGTGTACTAAATGAAAATCGGCACAAAATCGTTCAGATACAATGTGATTTTTGCTGTGTGAGATTTGAGCCACGGTGTTATGAACGCAGCCATACTATCCTATATTAATAAAAACGTATAAATCCAATTTTCATTTGTCCTTTTCCCTCTTTCCTTTCTCCATACTCTCTCTAGAGAATTGCAACAGCTGTGCTCTTAAGAAACAGTTTACCATGTGGGCCAGGAACGCCAACTTAATCCTTCACGCAAGGCCGTCTGCTCCACACACCTGTTCTACTCTGTTTACAGGCCGCTCCTGTATACGAGAAATCGAAATAACCCCAGGGACCCCAATGCTAAATATAGCCCTGCGGCACCTGAACGGGGGGGGAACCACAGTGCATCACTGAACGCTGACATCTGAGTGCCAAGATCAGACCCACCCTGCATTCATCCAACCTGAACCCTATGCCATCTGCATCACACTGGAGCTCTGCTGACTCAGAGCTTACAGGGGCATCTTGGCAACTCATTCACACCCAACCCTCCTGATAGAAGAAATAAAGAGCCAGCTGATCTGATGGCGCGGGTTGTGGGTGGGCGAAGGCCCTGGAGAGGGCCAGGGTATTGATTTATCATCAAACAGGGCAGGATTTAGGGCTGGGTCACTGTCGCCTACATAAATCCAGACTCAAAACATTCCTGTTCTGGGATGCAGACCACGGCTGTCGCCAAAACCGCTGTTCCTCAAACAATTTCTGTCATTATAATGGACTGCAAGTGAAAGCAAAATAATTGTGTTAAAAAAGAGGAAGAGAATGAATTGTGGGTACAAATTACACCGCTTAGCTTGCGTGCAACATCTGATGTGTTTTATTGTAAAAATTCACACGGTCACTGAGAATTCCAGCAATGACTCATCACTGTTAAATTTACAGGAATAGGAAAGGCGGCTTAAGCTTGTGTGCAAAAACACACAAGCTCGAAGCAGCTGATTGGCCACCGACTTTTATAGTTTTAGGGTTTTGAGTAAATATCTCCTTTTTCTTTGAAAATGCCACGGAAAAATACGGCGTCGCTATAACGTCTGAATCTGTAATGCCATTACAGACTGGATTGATAATATTCTAACTTTTGGTTACCACTTACAATAAGGAAAAGATTAGCTTTGGGGTTTTTTTATGTCTTGCAGGAACCCAGGAAATAAACAAGGAGAAAAAAAATGGCGCCCCGCAATACAAAAATAGAACAGGGAATGTACTATCATGCCAGTGTGTGACAGATATTTTTGTCATCTCTGTGGCGTTTGACAACACTTCATTTCACTCGAGCAGAAAAGGGGCTGTTTGAAGGGTGTTTCCACCCCTTTCTATAATTACAATACACAAAAATAAGCCATTTCAACACAAGTTTCTAAATCATAACTTCCCTATAATTCCAGTCTTGTTTTCAATAGAGAATTTTTGGAATGGTAGTTAATTACTTTGAAGTGCCTTGCACAAATAATGCTTTGATATTGCTTATGCTTTTTTGTGCTTAAAACCAATAAACAAACTTTGGAAAAATAAATAAGGATGGATGGATGGATGGATGGATTTATGACACAACAAGCTATAGGGTTCAGGAGGATTTCTAATGTTTTACCAAATGATTCACCTGAAAGAATTCACAACTAGATCACAAAGATGTCCTTACCCATAATGTCCACAGTTGTAGATGCCTGCATGTTTCCAAGTTGGAAGGTGACCACTTTGCAAGTGTAGGTCCCAATGTCGGCAAAACTCATGCCCTCCAGGACAATGGACACATCATGCATTGAAGGCTTGAGGAAGTGCACCCGTCTGCTGTACTCCTCAGCTATGGAGGTCCCATACTGGGGGTTGAAGACGGCCAAAGTGACGGTGCCGGAGGGCAGCCGGCGTTCCCAGGAACTCTGGGTCAGGCTGAGGTCTGTGCTGACCTCCACCCTACAGGTCAAAGTAACGTTTTTCCCCAGCACTGCCGTCACCTGCTCAGGAACCACCACCTTGTTGGCCCACACACCTGGTGAGATACAGATCATCAGGAATAATGATACAGGAAATAGATCAACAGTCTACAAAACAGTTTTTTTGTTTTGTTTAGATTTTAAGATTAGATTTTTTTTGCATGTCATTTGTATTGCTGCCATCTTAAACAGTTAAACCGATTTTTAATGATTCTTATCCTCCTGGTTATATAAAGCCTTGTGTCCAAGCCTCCATTACTAACAAAAAAATGTCATGTTAGAACTAGAAACAGCTTGGGCCATTTCTGTTAAACTAACAAGGAGGCAGCATGGTACAGTTCAACAGTTTAATAAGCAAATTAATATTGAGTAACTTACATTTTAAACACAATATTTCTAGTTAATTTGTCTGTTTTTGTAAATAGTTCCAAACAAAGCCAAAGCCACAGCGTCTTCGAACAACACACAGCAGTAGTGCTTAGTTCCTGAACGAATCAAGAGTTTTTGAATGAATCTGTTGAATGATTCAGCGACTCGCGCACACTACACCTACTGGCGTAACTATGTAATTAGCAAAAAGATCATTGAAAAATCTCCATCACTAATGCACAGACTGACAGTCTGTTTGGAAAAAAGACAAGGCAAGATTATTTATATAGCACATTTCATACACAATGGTAATTCAAAACACTTTACAAAGAAAAGGAATTAAAATAGTCATAAAATAATCACATCTGATGCATAAGAAGTAAAAATAACAATAAAAGTAGAGAGTCCTGAATCATTAAATTCAGGACGCCCCTGTCTGAAAAGAAGAGTCTTAGTTTCGCAGGACACACTAGTAGCAACTCCCGGCTTCTTAGTGACCACACTGTCATCCTTTGATGGCTTCCAGTGCCCCTCCAACCCCTTAATGGAGTGCAGTGACACAAACAGTAATAAGTTCCAGTGTTATATTGACACTCTTGATTCGAGAACCGAAACTACTAACTGATGCATAAATAATGCAAAGCAGTTTAGAAGCATCTCACAGAAACCTTTTTATATTATACCGTGAATGAGTTTAAAATGTTATATGCGCTTAAACAGTTCCATCTGTCTAATCTTGCTGACATCACTTACATCAGAAGAACCTTTGAAAGGTCATAACTGAAGTACAGTAGTGGGAGATCCAGTAAGGCAGATAATGAGGGCTCGTGTTTTCCCCAGCCTTAATTACGCCCCATGCGGGAGGCCTTCCTTCTCAACTGCGGCAGACTGAGAGTGCTGTGCCACACAGCCCGTGCTTCACATTCATAATGAGCACCATACAGACCCCCGCGTCACGCTGCGGGACGCTCCGACTGTCCTCTCAGTTAACCGTCTGAGCACCTTGCCAAATAAAAGCCACTGGAACAAGATGAAAAACACCAACAGCCAATTTGGGAGTTCTTTTACTGTTTAATGGGTCTCTTTAATCTGCATCTGTGCCCTTTGCCTGTTTACTTGAACACACCAGAGTTATTTGCTGATACATGTAAACATGATATTCTGGTGAGCTGGCAGTTAACGTTACAATGGCTGAGATTGATTAAAAAAAGATGTTTTGGAAAGAGGAGAACATCAGGAATGAGCGCAATCATACTAATTCGTGAAAGTGAACCACTATTGATGATGTATGATTCGATAAATCTGAGTGTTCTCACTCACTTTCCTGACATGCATAACTGATGACATGCAAGCAGAGAGAATATATCTCGTTTCTGCTTTTGCAGTACATTCGCAGCAGATAGGCACAAGTGCTGACGCTTTGAAACAAAAACAAAAGTTCGAAAACCAAAATATAATAGTGAGATGAGCAACGCTATTTGTACCCAAATAATACAATGTGAACACAATCCAGCAGGGGGAGGGGGAGCAATCGAATTCGGGTTCAGACCAGGCAATCGAACCAAGTGTGAAACCCTTAAATGTTGGCAAAATTCACATTTTCTTCTTAGTAAACACAGCAAAATTGCACAGTTTTTTTGTCCAATTATGTGCCTCTACAACAAATACCTTAAAGGGATAGTTCACTTTGAAATTAAATTTTGGTATGTTTTAGCTTACCTCAAGGGCATCCAAGATGTAGGTGTCTTTGTTTCCACAGTAGTTTCAATTTTGATATTTTTAGGTCAAACCGTTCTTGTCTGTCAGTCATATAATACAGGTCTATGGTCACTATCTGAAAGAGCATGCATAGAGTCCAAATGCAGACTGGTGCATAGATATATACACTAGATGTCGCCTTGGCTACGGCAGTTCATTGGAACGAATGTCTTTAAGGCGACATCTAGTGTATATATCTATGCACCAGTCTGCGTACAAGTCACACACCAGGAAGCGCCCGCGCCCTCAGATCACTTGGACGTGGCTGTGTATAAGAGGTCAAAACGATATAAATACTGTTCGTTTTCTCACACAAACCGCTCGTTTTGTGTCTTAGGCCATCAATGTGTACTTACGATGGGGAATTGTTTTAATTTGGACTCTGTGCATGCTCTTTGAGACAGTGACCACAGACCTGCATTATATGACTGACAGACAAGAACGGTTTGACCTAAAAATATCAAAATTGAAACTACTGCGGAAAAAAAGACACCTACATCTTGGATGCCCTTGAGGTAAGCTAAAACATACCAAAATTTAATTTCAAAGTGAACTATCCCTTTAAGTATATGTATACTTTCATTCAGAAGTTTGGGGTAGGTAAGATTTTTTATTGCAACCTTTTTTTGTAAAAAAGTATTTTATGCTCACCAAAGCTGCATTTAATTAATCGACAATTTAGTAAAAACTGTAACATTGTACAATATTTTTTATCTATTTTAAGAAAAGAACAGTATTTACTTGAAATGTTTTGTAACAATGTAAAAGTCTTTAATGTCACTTAAAGCCGGGTGCACACTGTGCGATTTATAATAGTCCTTCACGATTGTTGCTTGTCAGACTGTATAAACATGATCATCGCTATAATCCATGTCACACTGTAAGATCTCAGTTTTCATTAATGTTAGACTGTAGGACAGTCAAGACGCGTTAAAAACGGACACACAAAAGAAAACTTGTCCGGAGTTTTACATCATCAATCAATGACGCGTTCGGTGATGTGAGCTGCATTACACTCGGGATTGAAATGGTGGCTACAAAGAAACCTCTAATGTTACTTTTGGTCACGACTTGTCTTGAAAAACAAAGACAATTTGACAGTCGTCGTAGGAGAAGTCACACTGCAGGACTGTGAGTCAAATCTTCTGACACTGCCAGAATTAAGGTCAAATTTGATCGCAATGGTCATTAATCGGCTGTCGGTGAACATGTCAAACTAGCGATCAAAGACTTCAGATTTTAGAAAAGGTCGAGGAATCTTTTAGGATTTGCACAAATTTGTCTCAGACGGCCAAATTGTGGCCAAAATCGCACAGTGTGATGAGATGAACTTTTGGTTCTGCATTACTGATGTAATTTTTGTTTGCTTCGTGTAAACAGTGCTTTACAGATAGTTACACTTCCATTCCATGTGCTTCCCTAGTATCCTTGCACGGATATGAAGCAAAAGTTACCACCAGGCTTGTTGAAAGATGAGAAATATCACAAAATTTGATCATTTTAAGAATGAAAGCCAATGGGGTCCGAAACAACATAGGATCTTTTGTGTTCCACAGAAGAGAGAAAGTCATGGAACAATATATAAGGGTGAGTGAATGATGACAGAAGTTTACATTTTGGGCGAACTATCCCTTTAACAGTCAATTCTGGTGAGTAAACAACAGCACACTGCAGCTTAGCCTCATTCAAGAAATCATGGTGTCCTGAAAACAAAACAAATGAACACGTTTCCATCAAGATCACTGGAAAACACAGAAAAATTATAGGTTACAGAATGAGAGCTGTGCAAAACATATTCTGAGAGAAACACAGACCAGTGAAAATAAAAATCTCCTCAGTCATTAAAGCCCACAAATTGCTGCATTTCAGATGGAAAAATTGTTAATCGAGACACTATAAGCTTTCCTCTTACGACGGTTAATGCTGCTTGTACAAATGACTGCTCTAAGAACTATTCATACCATCAAAACACAAGGTAAAACCTATGGTATTTAAAATACATCGAATGGGTATACGAGACCATATCATAAAAAGTGGGTCTATGGAGGCACTAAATAGTGGCTGATATTTTGAAACCTTGGCAGCTGCATACTAGTGGTAAACCTCTGCTATTATATCTTGCCTGTATGGGTGCAGGCTCTCCCTCTGCCTGTTCCCCTACCCACCCTGTAATTGCGAGAATACCACCACACACACACACACACAAACACAAAGACAGACAGGAGAGAGAGAGAGAGATTGAGAGAGAGAGAGAGAGAAAGAGAGTGTGTGTGTGTGTGTGAGAGAGAAAGAGAGAGACAGAGTACACTGCAATCTAGCTGACTGCTTGAATATCAAATTTGCTGAGAGAAGAGGATCACCCATTTCAATTCACACTGGGATCGTTAAAGAGTCATTTACGTCAATCAGCAAACAGAGAGCAGGGTGCTGCACCCGTTTACCTGTAAGACCCAAGGGAGGACTCTTCTGTTAAAGGGATTGTTTACCCAAAAATGAAAAAGCTGTCTTCATTTACTCATTTCAATCATAACTGTTTGACTTTCTTCTGTGGAATATTCGTCCATACAATGAATCAGTGAGGTCCAATGTTGACTATCATTGTACATGACTTTCAAACCTTTCAAAACAGTTTAAACATTCTGTAAAACAACACATTTTGTGTTCCGCAGAAGACAGAAAATTATACAGGTTTGGAACGACAAGAGGGAGAGTAAATGCAGGGCTGGACAATAAGGACAGCCCGAACGTCACTTGAGACAGTTGAAGCAAATGTCACTTGCCCGATTGAGTGCTGCATCACGAAAGTTTATCATTTGCAGGTGTTTTTAAGCCTTGCCAGTTTTGTCTGCGCACACATCCGAAGCGCACGCCCAAAAGCCACTTCTCAGACAGTGTGCGAATTCTGAATTGAGCTCTCTTTTACGTCTTCTTGCACTTGAACGGACATATTCACACAAAATTACCTTAAAAAATGCCGGTCAAGTTTACGAGTATCCTAGCAAGCATATGCTGAATCCGAAATCGCCCCCTTTAGCCTCAAATAGGGCGCTATTTGAAGGGACAGCCATTTGTAGTGGTGTCCGAAACCATAGTGGACGTTATTGAGTGCACTTATTCAATCCCACATTGCACTGCAATAACGAGTGTACAACCGATGTACGTTCTCGATTTTATTCACTCCTTTAAGTGATCAGTATTAGTGGACTAACTTATGGAATAGTGAATGAGGGTTTAGGGAGCGATTTCGGATTCAGCCATAATCTGATATTCCTTAAGTGCACAAAACGCATGTGTAACAGTAGCCTATATTGGATTCATGCAGCTCTTAAAGTGAATGTTAATGTTAATCAAACAAAGAACAAAGAAAAAAATCACTCACTGCTCCTGACTGAATAACTTTTGTAACTTTATTTAATTGAAGACTAAGCAGTGCTATTTTACTTTTTAATTATTCATGCTTTCTATCTGAAAATTACTGTTACTAACATGAAAAGCACTGTTTATTTTATTTGTATATTTGATCTATTGTATTTGTGCTATTGTTCGTAATTTGATTATTTGTTATTATTGTATTACTGACAGTTTACATGTCTTTAACAATACTTAAAATGTATACAAGTTAAGCTAGTAGTTTTTGGTGTCACCTTATTTATTAAGGTTAAGGGTCAAAAACAAGGAAGACAATAACTAGGCCTATTTTATTTATTTATTACTTTGTGGCAAAAAATTGAGCCCAGAAATTATACTTTTTTGTGAACTATCCCTTTAAAGGTACACTACTTGTACCTTTACTTGTAGACTCATCATATGCATTAACAGAGAGAAGTATAGCTCCAGCTAAAATGTTCTTCTGCAAGTTTTGTGGTTTTATTAACCACTAGAGTGCCAAACGTTACATAGTGTAGCTCTAAGTTCCAATGAATAATTAGTACCAGGGATGTGGAAAACTACATAGCTACATTCAGAACTTCAGGAAGCCATTTATAAATAGGGTCAGGAAATTTCACATATAGCATGTCTTTTGTTCAAAAACTCCTGAACACAACAGAATGGAGCGGAAAATAGGGGTCTTGAGACGTACCTAATGGGACAGTCTTAAAAATGCAATGCTAATGGTGCAAGATGCTGAAAAAAACCAAATGTATATAAAGAACAACATTTAAAAAACAGAACAGACTGAATGCACACACAAAACAAATAAATAGACTATAAACTTTTATTACACAAAACAATAGTTAGTAATTTTCTTAAAATTGACTGTGTGCATTTAAAGCACCATCACAATACTACTACTACTATTACTGAAGTGCTTGCCTTGAGTCACAGAATTAATTATTTGAATATATTAATACTGCCAGTTTCAGTTTTCAGATTTATCATATAATTACAGCAGACATACGAGAAATATCCATATCTATACCCATATAGGGGTTCCTGAATACTGTGTTGGACAACGAGGGACCTTCGAGTATGTAGTAGTGTTTCTACAAACCAGAACAAAGACACCCAGGGACAAATAATAATGAAGAGGAAATATTGGGTAAAACCCATTGTCCTGTTCCAGGCTACAAGGTTTCCAGCTATTTAAGTGTCAAACCCTTTCAACAAAATTAACAACAACAAAAAAATGTATGTGAAGTGGGATTCAACTGAAACTGAGACTGCTCAGTAAAGAACACCAAGAGTTTTACCAAGAGTTATAATGAGTAGTTATAATGAATGGAGCTTAAAATTGTGCTCAACTATCAACAAAACTTTAGATCAGGCAAACTTCAGATGTGGTCCGACTTTTGATGTCAGGCTACCACATCAAAACTCAGGTAAGAGCCAGGGGAATTAAAGTTCTTAGGATGCATGGCAACATAATTCTTACTCTTGGTCCCCTTTTTGCTTCAATGGCAACAGCACTCGAGCTGCATGAATGTGTAAAACTTGACGATCATACTTCTAACTGAATACAATTATATTACTTTATCACTGGAAAATCAGAGTCAATTGGCATTTCATATGCAAAGTTTGGGTCTGTTATTGGTTGCCCTGTGCATGTTTGTTGTGTTTAGGGCAGAACAACACACAGTCTGTGCTGTCTCCACTTCACTGCAGTCTGAGCTGTGGGAGCAGCTGTCACCTGTCTACCAGCCAACCCACCACTGACCTCGCAACCCTGCCCTGTCACGTACACACATGCATTCTACAAACAACATCCAATGGTGCTCATCAGGGAGGATAGCGAACACACACTGACAAAAATATCGGCCCGCAGTCGGCTGCGAAAACAACTCCGAAAACCTCCCATCACCACCATGATAAAATGCGTGGCATGCTACACACAGCTTGGACATCCACAAATGGCACATGTTCCACATGTCTAGAATCTCAGAAAAAGATTTGAATTCTGCCCCAAAACCACCCTGATTAAACCAGAATTAAAGGAATATATTGCAGGTTAGGCTCTATCGACATTAACGATGGGAATTAATTATAATAACTCTAACTGTTGAAATATTTGCCTTTTAGACTTATATTTTCTGGCCACAGATGCTGTCAATAATGCCTAAGATGCATTTAAAAAGCTATTTAACTGCTGTCTTATGTTCAGAAACAGTACAACTATAGATGTCGTGCTCTTTCAGTAGAGATGAACAGATGGCCTCAGCGTCAGATACCTGAATCAAGGCCAGCGAGGCAAATTTGTGTTCATTGCATTTGTTGTAAACCTGTAAAATTACATAAATAATGAAACAAAGACTAGGAACAAAGTCTTTGATCTGTCATTCAAGTTATTGAAAGGCAATGTAACCATTTAATGGATACAATTACCAGCGTTCCCTTGCAAGCATGCAAAGTTAGCTTGAGGACACCATAATGTGGAGGGTTGTATCATTACCTCACCACAGGCCTGGCTTAACAATACATAAAAAAACTTCAAAAAGCATCTAGGCCTGGCGAAAGTCATCTGAGGGCCAGCCCAGCTCTGCCAATCAGATTTTAGAAACTCAATAGGAAATGAGAGGTATAGTATGACTGCATTAAATGAAAAAAAAATTGGCAAAGGTAACGAGGAACAAATTGAAAGGTCGCTACACGGAACGGCGAAGATGAGTGAGAACAAGAAGGAAATGAGGGGAAACAAATCAGAAATGAATTAATGAAAGAGATATGCTTGGTCTTTGAAGCTTTCCCTGTGTTTGTTTTTCTCTCTCCTGACATCACTAACTGCTACAAGCTGTTCACGGGGTCCAACTGTATATTCGAGCCCTCCACTATGCATTCCACTTCTCGTCTCACGCGCCAAACGCCCCAGCGTGAACCGAGATGCGAACCCGAACTCAACCTCTTGTGAAACATCTTAACTTGATTTTGGTGTGCAGGAGACTTGTCCCAGAGCCCCTGGTCTTTCTGTCAGGTCACTGGGAGGGAAGAACCGGCTTATGCATCCCCTATTTTCAGATTCTCAAAAAACACCAGGAAACATATGAGGCCAAACTCCTCTCTCGCACGCAACAGCGCACTCAGATTAGAGTTGTTTTTAAGGACCACGGTGATGTGGCAGGACGAGACCAATGAGAGGATTTTAAATGAAGGCTTTGTTAACGCCATAATAGCAGTGGAGAGAGGTGATGAACGTCACCAGAAGTGCACTATAAAAGATATAAGAAACCTTATGAGAAATCAAACTGAGGTAGGGTAGGGTGAGGTTTGACAACAAATCTTGAGTGAATTCATTAAGTCACCCGAATAAAACAAGTAATAAAAACTCAGTGAGTGTTTTAGCGCAATTTTCTGACGTCATGGGATCACAACACTAAGAGATAGTAAATCTTTTTATGTTTTTTTTTTTTTTTGTGTGCGTTCCCGAGATTAGACCTTCCTTAACATAATGCCGAAAACCCAAAGTCTCTAGGTGGTCTGGTTGAGGAGGAGATAGAAGTGCAAGATTGGTGCGCACAGACAGAACAGAAATCATGAGTTAACAATCGCAATTTTGTCCGTAGGAAAATAAAAACTTCAAATATAAATAAATGTAGCATGGACTGCTTTTATGAGGCTTTTGCACTTTTCAAATTTTTCCACATTAAAAAGAAAAAAAAATACAGTTCAATATTGTTATTGTTAACTAAAACTATAAAAAAAAATGTTAATTAAAATAAAGATGAAATAAAAATAAACTATAAATATTCGATGAAAAAAAATTAGAATGGTTGCATTGGCAACTAACTTGATAAAATAGTACTAAAATAGCTAGAATTTTAAAAAATTAAATTAAAAATATAAATATTTATAAATAAAATGAATAAAAATTACAAAAGGACATGACAAAATGACTAAAACTTAAAAATTACAATGAAAATATAAAGGCTAATTCTAAATTAATAAATGATATTGTAGCATATAAACACTAAAATAACACTGATTAAATAATACATATTTGGAACTATATGAAGGTAAAAAAATATGGCAGAAGTGGCTCATTTCCTAGCAGAAAAAAGGGTGACATGAGAAGAACCAACAAATAAAAAAAAAATTGACCACAAAAAAACAAAAACAAAGAAATAGTGGTGGTTAACCGACTCCGAGTCTGTGACTGTCGCTAAAGCTGCTATACTGAATGAGAGACTACATACACTTTTGCCATCAGTCTTTATTAGATGGGAGCTTGAGTGAGAGGACAGAGTGACTTCAATGGAATTGCCTCACCTTTGGTCACATTGCCAATAGTGTAATAAAGAATGTCAGAGGCTAAAGAGACGTGACATGCAACAGCTGTACTTGACATACCAATGGTAATTAGTTGTGCTGTTTTGTGGCCATGTGCTATGGTCATTGAGTTTAGTGAGAGCAACCATTCTGCAAGGGTCTTAATAGCCCAACCACAGTACTCATATACTGCCAAAAAAGAAAGGGAAAGGAGTTATCATAGTTCATCGTGACTACTGTACATGTGTGTGAGATGAATGACTAACTATGACTAATTAATTCATGAATGACTACCTGATTGCTGGACCTATAGACACTACTGTGCAGATTAGAGACAGTACACTCAAGGTTTGTACAAATGTTGAATGCATTAAGGGTGATTATAATGGGTTCCAAAAGGAAATCATAAATATTTAAATCTTTGTGGTTGGATGCCCCAAAGAAAACTCTCTGTCCCAAGAATCAATCTATGAGGGAGTAAAACTACTGACTGACAAAAAAAAAAGCTGAAACTGGTTTTGCTCAGAAACAAAATGTTGACACGCTGTGAAATAAGAATAACTTTAGTCTACTGAACCTGCAGTGCACAATTAAGCTAGTCTTCAAATATTTATGAAATACGCACGCATCCACAATGGTGGTGAACATACAAGTTGGGGCTTGCTAATTAAATGATGGAGCAAAGCTAACTAGTATTGATCATAATATTTTTACATGCATTTTTTAGTACCTCTAATGAAGAATAGCAATAAAGCTTACTAGAAAGTATCTAATTTAGATGGTTTATGACTGCACTTGTGATGTTTTCAACCAGTGTTCCCCAGTCTTGTTCCATGTTTTGCAGTCCCTTGTTATGTTTAATGTTGATTAGTCTCTCCAGGTGTTTCTTATTAGCCACGCCCCCTTGTGATCTTATTAAGCTTGTCAGTTCTCATCATTGCACTATGGTGGTTGTTCCGTTCCCGAGTCTGAATCTGCGTTTGTATTTGTGAAGTTTTGAGTTTATTTACATAAAGACTGCAGCACTTGGATCCTGCCTCCTCCTCTGCTTCAACCAAAACGTAACGGCATTACCCAGAAACCTATATAAACAAAATACTGTATGTCTGCGATAAAATGCCAAGATAAAGCAAAAATTACAGACCTTAATTCACATCCTTTGGGCTTCATTTTGTTGCATTATTGTTAAAACGCTTTGTATTTTTGTCGGAAAGTGAAACAAATATCTATACATATATAAACTTGGGTTACACTTTTTTTAAGGTGTCATTGTTACAGTGTAATTGCAAATTTAAGTACTGAGTAATATAAATGAACAATGTGTACTTACTATAGGGTTTGGGTAGGATTAGGAATTGGTTGAGGGTTAGTTGCATGTAATTTTGCATAATTTACTGTTATTACTATAGTAAGTACATGTAACGTATGTAATAAGGACACTGTAAAAGAAAATCATATTTTGAACCTGAAAAAAAAAAAAAACTTTTTTGACTATCTATAATCTAGGCAATAGGAACTAATCTATACTAAGTTATTTTTTGTACACCTTCTTGGTTAATACATAACCTACACTTTTGACAGAACAAATCGATGTTTCAAGGCCACTTGATGTGTTTATTGACATTTGGTAACATATGTTAATCATATTCTTATTAGTCATAAAACATCTGAAAGCAGATATCTTTACTTCCTTGGAAACAATGCAACAATTCTCAGAGTGCCAAGAAAGCCTCCAACTTAATTCAAATAAAACACAAACATTCTGACAGGCCTCCTTCCTCAGACTGACTCCCTGAACATTTCCTTCTTCCTGAGGAACGCTTCCTCTCACTCTCTATTGCAAGTCTTTTTTTAAGCCTTTAAGGCCAGCACGTAAAGGAAAAAAAGAATCAGTAATGTTTGAGTTAAAGGTGTGTAGTGAACAGCATATTCTAAGGTATTCCAGAGCCCAGTTTTCTGTGGGTATCTCTCTGACGGCAACAACAGTGGAGAAACGTTTTGATTGGACCATTGTGGACTAATGCAAACAAATGTCCAAAACCATCAGATAAGGATGCTAGGACAACTGCCAGACACCTCTGAGAGGGCAAGGAATCCCCTAGTACCAAGCTCGGAAACGGACGGGACTTCTCGATGATTCACAACAGTTTATCTTTCCATAACATTGAAAAACTCGATTATAAAACCCCATTGGAAAATCCCCAATGAACCAGGGGGCGGAGCTTAGACGTAATACCTGCACCACTCTATTACCAGTGGCAGGGCAGCTCATGGATTATAAAATAGAGCAGGCCCACTAATTGTAGCGTCTGGGAATCCTCTCCAAATAAATTTTTTTTTATAAACCATTTCAAAATATATTTTTTGGTCACTTTTAGACAGAAAATGCAAAAATGACACATACAGCAAGACAATATAAATATAATTTCACTCACCTAGCCTAAAATCCAAGCAAAAATCCATCCTTCTGACCTTTTAAATGTCAGCGTTAAAAGAGCACGTTTGGCCATTCAGTGAAGCTGATTTCTGTAGCATATAGGCCTATCTAACGTAGGATTGGTGTCTTCCTTCGTTTTGTAGGAATAATTTGTAGCTTCTGCACGAATAGTATCTTGGTAAATTTGTTGCCGAATATCAAATATTCAATATCTCTACTCTCCATAATGAACTCTTTCCCCGCCAGCATTTTTGAAAAAAGCCAGTGCCAGCATTTTTGATTTTTTCACAAAAGTTTAATGGCCCCCAAAATATTTTGTTGCATGATATCTGAAGATGCAATGTATCAAAAGAAAGAACAGATTTTTATCCTCTGATTTTTATCAACACTTGAATGCGGCTAAATTTTATTAAAAAAAGCGATCAAAACATTGATGGAGTAGATCAACATCAACACCCCCCAAAGCTTGCACAGTCCTGTAGCTCGTCCTCCTGGGTCAACACTTCATTCGGTAATGTTAGGAATTTTTGATTTATATGCTGTTTAATGTTGATGACCGTGTTTGCATCTGCTTACATGTGCTATCACTGTCAGAACCCCCACAGGTGCCACATACTTGGTGGTGGGAAATTCTTCCATACTTGTGTCATTCATACATAGGAGCTGCGTAACAGAGGTTAGAAAAAGGACCACTGCTTTGCTGCCACTGAGTCGTTCCATTCAGGTTTTACCTGGCAGCTGAGACTGTCTTAGTTCCTAAATAAAAGAAAAAGTTTTAAAAAGTGTCATAGTTAAAAAGAAAAATTTGCCTAAATGTTTGTCATGTCCTATTTTCTTAACGTGGCAAAATAATATTGGATCACAGTGCAGTCAACAAAACTGGAACTACTTCATAGCTGTAACATTTATCAACCAATCAGAATCAAGAATTCTGTAGTATAAAAAAATTAAAATGAATACTAAAAGGTGTAAAAGTAATAGAATATTTGGTTTATTTGAGTCTAATAAAATTCAATATTCATACTCTCGGTAACATCACTAAAAGGCAGATCTTTAAATCTCATTGTATCAATCATACCGAGCTAATAAGCCAATTTTAATTTAAGAGTCTGTTTTTGTCAAAGCTGAATTTTCAACAGTCTTCAGTCTTTAATATTAATGATGAAAACAGTTGTGCTGCTTATATTTTTGTATCAACTGTGATACATTGTTTTCAGGATTGTTTGATGAAAAGAAGCTTGAAAAGAACAGTGTTTATTTGAAATAGAAAACTTTTGTAACATAATAAATGTCTTTAAAGTAACTTTTGATCAATTTAATGCATCTTTACAGAATAAAAGTATTAATTTCTTCTTTAAAATAAATATATATATATATATCTTACAGACACCAAAAATTTGAGAAGTTAAATGCAGAAACTTTTACTTTTACTTATGTATGTTTTTTGTGACAGCGAATTGAATAAAATATTGACGGCAACCATAGTTTAGCTTAAATACAGTTGCTCTCATTCTCAATAAGGGTGGAGACTTCTAATTTAGCATCTTCCTGACCCGTAAGACCCTTTTGCAGTTTCTAAAGAGGCACTATTCTCTTTCTTGAGTCAACAACTTTTCTCAGAATACCACTTTGTCCTGAAAATAGATCCCAATTTGAAATCCAAGCTGGAAAATCATTGCAAACGCACTACATTAAGCATCAGGCAGTTCCTCTAGAATTAAAATGAGAGTTTCAAAATGAGGTGACTATGGTATGGAATGTGAGCTGTTAATGAGGCTTCACAGAACAGCACGCTATCCGAACATACAAGGGCTGGGTTTTTGACTTTCTTCCCAAACTCCCTGAGAATTGTTTTCCTTCACTCTCAGTCTCAGTGTTCATGCATACACTAACAGGAAGCAGAGCTCAATTGATAGGGCTATTCCAACTAAATACGTGTTAAAATCCGTTCATTATTTGGATCTGCACGCACAATGATTCAGTTAATGCAACATTACCAGAAATGTCAAAACCCTCTATATGTCCTCCAAAAATGCACTGAAACAAGTCTGCTAGGAGGTGCCAAAAATCAAAGCATGAGATGTTGTTCCTCAAGGCTTTCAGGGGGTTGAAATGTTGCCAACAAAGACACAGAACACTCAAGATGTCACAAAGGGAAGGACACACAAACAAGACTGAATTAAAGAGGAAAGTAATGCAGCAGTTTGGTCAACATGAAACACAATAGGCCTTTCTCTGCACACTCCCCTTTTCTTCTTCACCCTGTCCACAAAATGGCAGACTAGAACACTAATCTGTATTGATAACCAATACCACCCACCTTGAGGGCTTTGTCCTTAAGTTTGTTTGCATGTCAAATTCCATCAATTTAATACCTTCCCCACCTGTGTGACCATTGGCTATAAAGTCAACAAGCAATATTAGCACAGGTGAGAAAGATTCTTCTGCATTATAGAGTCAGTTTGCCCAACAAATCAAGCACTTGGTACACATTTGACAAAGCTTAAAATAAAAAATAAAAACCCCACCATGCTGATTAGCCAACATTTCATGCTGATGATAATGATAATGTAGCAAGAACTATTTTCACTTCCAGCAAGAACCAGGCCAACGACGCTTGTTTTCCATACTTTTATTTTGTGAATTAAAATTCATATTTTTTTTCTGAGTATAAAGATAAAAATGTGAGTGATAAAGAGAAACAAAAATCATGTGGTCCAACCAACAGGCAGATACATATACATAAATAAATATATCATATAAAAATAATGAATGTATTATAAAACAGGTAATGATAGCAGAGACCCTCATGTATGTCAAGGTCAATAGGTATTTTAAAAAATCTAATTATATTTTTCTGATAAGGTCATAAATGTCATAAGTTTGGAGTGCGACTCGTGAAAGACATTATGATATTTGTAAATTAATCATTCATGATGTTTGAAAAATACATTTTATCTTCAAAAAATATATATTTTATAACTTATTATATTTTTTATTTATTATTAAAAATATTAAACATTTAATATTTTAAAAATGGCATGCGTTTTTTTTTTTTAAGTTTCTTTATTGTTGACACTCTTATGTCATTGACCCATATCACATTATCTCAAATGGTGGTATTACAGGACATATCTCTGAAATTTCACTCATGAACCAAAGCTTGTTCCTGTCAGAAGTTCAACAGGAAATCCTTATAAGGCTGCTGAATAATCATTGCAAGTTCTCCAATATAACTGCCCTGTCATACAAAAAGAAAACCATGGACTAGTGCTCTCATGGCAGCATGCGGTCATATTTATGATAGAAATATAATGTAGCAGAACCACCTTCATATATCTGCAGGACTATAAGGACCCTGCGATTACCTCATACATCAATAGCTAAAGAGAACGCCGCTGAGGCCTCATCAACATCACAGCACATGAACTGTGTTCCTGCCCGGTAGCCCTTGTTAAAAACTTCCACAGCGACTAACAATTACAAAGACAGCATGGAAGATCATTGCACATAAAATGCTCTCTTTGTTCCAATGCCCAGACAGAGGGGGCTCTCAGCACTGGGAGAACAGATGGATTTGGTTCAGGAAGGAAACTAGAGGACGTTCTTCAGGACCAATCCCATAACTGAAAATGGAAACCGCACTGATCTGATATCATTGTGTAAGCAATATATAAGCAATATACATTGTGTAAGCATTGTGTATAGCAATTATGGGAAATTAACATCAAATAATTAAAATTATGCTGTGAATTTATACAAAACAACTGGGTAAATGACCATTTGACAAACTCAAATGATAATAAGCAATTTTGAGTGTGGCATGGTTGTTGGTGCCAGACGGGCCGGTCTGAGTGTTTCACAATCTGCTCAGTTACTGGCATTTTCACGCACAACCATTTCTAGGGTTTACAAAGAATGGTGTGAAAAGGGAAAAACATCCAGTATGCGGCAGTCCTGTGGGCGAAAATGCCTTGTTGATGCTAGAGGTCAGAGGAGAATGGGCCGACTGATTCAAGCTGATAGAAGAGCAACTTTGACTGAAATAACCACTCGTTACAACCGAGGTATGCAGCAAAGCATTTGTGAAGCCACAACACGCACAACCTTGAGGCGGATGGGCTACAACAGCAGAAGACCCCACCGGGTACTACTCATCTCCACTACAAATAGGAAAAAGAGGCTACAATTTGCACGAGCTCACCAAAATTGGACAGTTGAAGACTGGAAAAATGTTGCCTGGTCTGATGAGTCTCGATTTCTGTTGAGACATTCAGATGGTAGAGTCAGAATTTGGCGTAAACAGAATGAGAACATGGATCCATCATGCCTTGTTACCACTGTGCAGGCTGGTGGTGGTGGTGTAATGGTGTGGGGGATGTTTTCTTGGCACACTTTAGGCCCCTTAGTGCCAATTGGACATCGTTTAAATGCCACGGCCTACCTGAGCATTGTTTCTGACCATGTCCATCCCTTTATGACCACCATGTACCCATCCTCTGATGGCTACTTCTAGCAGGATAATGCACCATGTCACAAAGCTCGAATCATTTCAAATTGGTTTCTTGAACATGACAATGAGTTCACTGTACTAAAATGTCCCCCACAGTCACCAGATCTCAACCCAATAGAGCATCTTTGGGATGTGGTGGAACGGGAGCTTCGTGCCCTGGATGTGCATCCCACAAATCTCCATCAACTGCAAGATGCTATCCTATCAATATGGGCCAACATTTCTAAAGAATGCTTTCAGCACCTTGTTGAATCAATGCCACGTAGAATTAAGGCAGTTCTGAAGGCAAAAGGGGGTCAAACACAGTATTAGTATGGTGTTCCTAATAATCCTTTAGGTGAGTGTATATCACCCTGACATTTTTTTTACTTAAAAAAATGCCAAAAAGTGACATTTGTCACTGTATGCATAAATTGCATTTTAATATATTTTTTTAAATAATGTATAAAAACACATGACAAATTCTTTAAATATATTTTAATGATTTTTCAAAAAAATTTAAAAAAAAAAAAAAAAAAAATATATATATATATATATATATATATATATAAAATTCTTAAAATATATTTTAATGATTTTTCAAAAATTAAAAAAAAAAAAAAAAAAAAAAAATATATATATATATATGTGTGTGTGTGTGTGTGTGTGTGTGTGTGTGTGTATGTTAAGGTAAAAAAAAAATTTTAATCAATTATTAATTAATCGTATCCTACGACATTTTTGATTACATTTAAATGAAACATGCACAGATGAATTGTTCACAATAAGACTTTTTATATGCATTTAGAAAATAGATACATGTGAATCTTCATTTAATGCCAACTTAAAATAATATGATTTTTAAAAGACCTACTGACCACAAATGACTGTTAGTTGCGTGACATGACTTTTAGCGGACAACAATAATATATATTTTTCTTATATAATGCTAATTAAAGATACTAAACCACTCTATAACATTTTTTTTTACTCTATAATTGATTTTAATGAGACTTTTTTCTTCATTTTTCCTTTGTTTTATTTTAATTCAGAAAATAAAAACATGCTCATCATTGAAGAAGTCACGGTTTAAATCAATATATCTGGAAAATGAGCATCAGGTCCTACGTAAGTCTTGCTGGACAGAAAACTACAAAAGCAATACATCTGATCATACCTGCTACATTGTCATATTCACCAGCAACAAATGTTAACAGTGTGATGTTCTGATGAAGCTGGTTGACCAGCTAGTTGCGAGCTAGTTAAGAAGCCTGATTGGGAGACCAGCATCCAAAACACAACATATGCTGGTAATCAGCCATTCTGCTCTTTTCAACAAAGTATGCACATAACAAGGAACAGCACTTTCCCAGGACTGAAGGTTACAGCATTACATTGTTTAATGGAGAGCAGCCCAGTTACAGAGACTCTGATTATCACATCTTTCCAGGATGGAAGACATTCACAGCAAAATGCTTCTTTGCGGTCATGGCTTGCGCCCCTCCGTGTTGCCTCAGCTCACAATAAAGTCTAACAGTCATTTCCTGATGGACCTCTTTCAAAAGAATATTTTAATGTGATTGTAAGATTTCAGCCTGCAGTTATGTAGGCTAAGTGAGATTAAATTGAAGTACAAAGATGGGCTGGATGATGCGGTGCACATAACAAAGAGTCAGCCTGTCTAAATTGGCCCATGAAAGTATGCATGCATTCTGGATCATTATTGACATGCATTTGGTCATTTCTATGTGCTATGCAAAGCAGCAAAAACTTAAATAGCCTTTTTGAGAGGGAAGTCAACAACAACAAAAAAAAAAACAATTAGCCTAAATCACACTCTGGCTTATCCATTTAGCATGCAGCAATGAAATAACATAGGCTAACCTATATTTTTGTGATGCATCACTTGCATGATGAAGGAGCTGAGCTTGCATTGCTTTCACCTTGGTCTAATTTGCCCGGTCAGGGTGACACTTGCTGACTGCATTTCTATAACATAGATCTCTCTCAATCTACAGCAGAGAGGCTATCAAAGACACCCTGTGTGTGTGTGTGTGTGTGTGTGTGTGTGTGTGTGTGTGTGTGTGTGTGTGTGTGTGTGTGTGTGTATGCTCTGTCCTTACGTGACCCTGGATTAGCCTGCATGTCATTTGCCGACAGTGACTGCAGTGAATGGCCTGTCTACTAAATGTATACTTGAAATGACCCTTTAAAATCACTTTGCACAATACAGAAAAACACGTGAGGTAAACTGCTGATTTGACAAAGCCTCAAGTCTCATTCTCTCTTCAAATTACATTCACGTTGGATTTATGATTCATGCATGAAAAGACATTCATTGTCTAAAAGGAGGATTCATCTCCCCAGGCAAAATTGTTGAAATTAAACGAACAAATAGTGTACTTATTTGTTATTTATTCTACTCTAATCATTGTATTTTTATAAATGTTATAAATATATATGCATATACCATTAATTGACCAGGCTGATATATTAAAAACCACACAAAAAGTTTCAGAATCCCTTGAAATTGTCAACAAAAATAAACGTAAACTAAATTCAATCCAGTGATATAGTCTGTGATATAGTCTGGTAACTGTTAATTCTACATCCATTTATTGCTTAAAGGTGCAGTAAGTGATTTCTGAGAAACACTGAAATCAATCCGAAACAAACACACCCCTCCCTTCATTGCTCCGCCCCCAAAATGCACGAATACGCAATGCAAGAGTGGATGTCTCTTTATAATAGCTAAAACGAAGCAAAATACTGCTTTGTGAAAAATAAAGCAAAGATGATGAACGTCAAGGGAGGAAAAAAAAGAACATACAGGGTATATACTAGCAAGAGTTGGTTGTTGGTTGCCAGCAGCACACCAGCTCCAGACAAACAATGACACTCAAAACTGTCCAGCTACTATAGCTAACATTACAACAACAGCATATCTTGGTTCTGTGAAACACAGTAAAACCAATGTTACTCACATATGGAGCATGAAACATCGCAACATTGGCATCCGTTTTCAGGCCTTCCTGCTTCAGTCTCTCCAGCGCTGGAAAGCTTTTCAAATATTAACGAGGGTCCCAAAGCTCTTTCCTGATCAAAACCCTTTTTTCCAGTGATATTCCTCTGACCTTTTCTCTTTAGTAATGTGTCTCAGCCATCTCTCTTTCTACAGTCTTTCTTCAAATCTCCCTCTTGCTCACTCTCTCTCCTCCCCCATCATGAGTGGACACGCCCCTTACTGCTGATTGGCTACAAGTGTGTTGTGGTGCTCAGTCTGATCCACTTTCAACAGTGTTTCTCAGAAATCGCTTATAGGAAGGGTGGAAAAATGGATGCAGCAAGCACAAATAAAGCATTTGCTAAATGGTAGGGTTAAGTCTCATGGTATTTTGCTTTGACAGACTAGAAGCTAATGTTGAATCTGCATATAGTACATCTTACTGCATCTTTAAGTCAGTAGAAATGCTGACTTAAAGATGCAGTAAGATGCACTAGATGCAGATTCAACATTAGCTTCTAGTCTGTCAAAGTGAACTACCAAGACCCATGACCTAAACCTACCATTTAGCAAATGCTTTATTTATGCTTAAAGTTGCTTGCTGCATCCATTTTTCCACCCTTCCCATTGGGCTACAAACGACATGATTATAGTCATTCTGTGTGACATACAGTACCACTTCCTCTTGCAGTGTTTTACTAAGGGGCAGTCAGACAGTTTCTCCTATTTTAACCTAATATTTAAGGCAACAAAAGTGGAAGGTCCCACTGGCAGAGTGCCAAATAACAGGTCAATACGTCCAGACTCTGCGGCTTCAGTCCTTTTCCTTTCAGGCACTAAAGTATGCCCTCCACCCCTTGCCTAAACACACCCAACCTTTCACTTGTTCTTCACCATTTACTCAAACACTTTACAACCATTCCAATCTGGTTCATCATTCTGGGTGTTTCAGCATAACTTGCATGAAACAGCCAAATCTGAAACTTCTCTGAACATTGAAGTGGTGTCCCAAATGACCTACTACTCTTGACTCTTCCATCAAGTGTGTATGAATTTGAGAAGGTTATTTTGTCATCCAGGAGTCTGACAGCCCCTATACCGTTCTTCAAATAAAAATGCTATTAATTTATTACAAAATGTGTAAAAAAACAACAAACAAAAACGAATTAGCCAAAGAATTGTTCAATGCATCTTTTAAAGTAATATAAAGCCATGATAAACTAATATGGCAAGCCGCTTTAACATTTAATCCTTAAAACTAGTACTTACTTTTTAGATAGTATCTATTCCATTAAGTACTAGTAACTTGTTCTTTAGGTACTGGTGCTTATTCTTTAGATACTTGTACCTTTTTAAAAGATACTAGTAGTTATTCATTAGACACTAGTTATTATTTCTTTAGAGACTGGTACTCATTCATTAGATACTAGTTCTATGTAGTTTAATTAGATTCTAATGCCTTTTAAATTGGCACAAGTACTTATTTATTAGATTCTAGTACTTATTCATTAGTTACTAGTCCTTATAATTAGATAATAGTTCTTATTCATTAGATACTAGTACTTATTTCGATAGTGACTAGTAACGATTCTTTTGTTACTAGTAACACATTTTACATTTTTGCCATTGACTTCTATGGGGATCTGTCATTCAGATATCAACTCTTCAGTTCTGACTAGTATGTATTCCAATTGTGACTAGTACATATATATTAGATACTATAGTTATTCATTAGGTACTAGAACTTATTTTTTAGATACTAGTAGTACCTATTACTAGATACTAGTACTTGTTCAATAGATACTAGTACTTAGTCATTAGATACTAGTAGGCTACTTATTCAATAGATAAAAAATAAGTAGGCTACTAGTAGCATGAAAAAAGAGACTAGTAGGTTTTAAGGATTAACATGTGAAGTTTTGAGATATTTGCAATATAAATATAGAAAAACTATAAACTGATTTTACATCATGCATTAAATTCACAAAAACTTATGTAATAAGTCCTTTATAAAAGGACTCTAAAGAAAATAATGCAAATGAAAGTGTTTTAAAGAAATTAATATCATTACTTGGACACACGCTTTGCTTGTAGGCTAATAATCACAGTTTCATAGACCTAAGCATCTTAAGGTAAAAAAAAAAAACTGTCTGAAAATAAAATGAACAGCTTATTATTGTTAGTTTAATAACAGTTCATTTGAACTTTAACAGCTAACGGACCATTTTTACACATGGGCATAGGCTACTATCGCAGACATCCGATCCAAGCTCGCTAGGTAAACTTCACCGCAAAACTTGCATGTTAAACTTTAAGGTAAGTCTGATTCAAGATGACTTGATATCATCCTGGAAAAGATAAAGTACCCACCGGTGCATACGCTCAATAGAAGTCCGAGGAGAGGTAGAAACCCATTGAAAAACGTGCTATTCCCAAATATGTGTCTTACTTCCTCTGCCATGGTTTCTGACTGCAGTAGTGAGTTCCTCCTCATCTGTGTCTGATCCACACACACACACACACACACACACACACACACACACAGCAGCCGAACCGCGCGTGGGCGGAACCTTCAGTCCAGCAGTGGTTTGTTTCCGACTAAAAATAAACTCGTCAAAAACGCAGGGCATTGCTTGCAATGCAGTTAGAATTTACACGCGTTCAGAGACAAATGACTGATGGAAATATAATAGCAACAACTTCGAATTAATGGAAGAAACAAGGCTGCGCAAAGTTAAAAAGCAAAAGATTGTCCCGGGATATCTTTAGGATATTTTAAAGCTCCTTATTGATATAGATATTCAATACACGCTGTGCATTCGAGTTGTCTTCAACTTCATTTGGTCGTGCTGGAATGCATTTACTAAAATGTTCCCTGTTACATTACAAAACTGGACATATTGGAATGGCTTGGCTCAATGGGGTTCTGGGAGATGTCGCCCAGTTCACTCAGATTAAAGAGTGAGCCATGCTGGGCACGCTTTCCATGATCCTTGTGTTTTATTTATGTCTTCCAAGAGTGATAAATCCCCAGCTGAGTGGTGCCATTTACACCAATCAATCATTTTTATTGGTCCTCGATCTTCTGAATGTATGTTACTCCTCTAATGCAAAGACTTCTGAAACTTGATAGCCTACACATACAGACAAATATTTTCGTAGAGTTCTTGAATCGTGGAGAAGAGAGAACATATCGAATCTGGCAATTTTTAAATAATTTCTAAAGATCTGCTGAACATTATGTAGCATTGATAGTTTGTTTTTAAAGGTAGTTATTATAAAGTGTCAGAGGGAAAGTTCGTAAAGGTCGAAAACTCTTTGGATTCTCAGTAATAAACACAGGCCATTATGCCTTAAAGGGATAGTTCACAAAGAAATAAATTTTTTGTCATTACCCTCAAGTTGTTCCAAACCTAGGCTATATGAGTTTCTTTCTTCTGTTGAACATAAAAGAAGATATTTTAAAGAATGTTGGTTATCAAAAATTTGATTATCAACTGTCTGGTTTCCAACATTCTTTAAAATATCTTCTTTTGTATTCAACAGAAGAAAGAAACTCAAACAGGTTTGGAACAACTTGAGGGTGAGTAAGTAATGACAAAGTTTTCATTTTTGGGTGAACTATCCCTTGAATGATTAGAATCAATTAATATATCTGTAGAAAAGAAAAACACATCACTGTGCTGGATATCTGACACTGAATTAAACTTCAGTTTGAAGAACCTGTATTAAATACAGTTTGTATCAGTGTCAAATAAATAGATAAACTTTTTAGGCTGAAAGACAGTCTCAGTCACCGTTGATTTTATTATACAGGCAAATTATGCAATGAAAGTGAATAACTGAGGTTTCCATTCTGCATAACTTCAATTTTTGTGTCCAAAACAAGAAGTGTGTACTATCTCTTCAACATCTTTATTAAAGTTAATAACTGAAGGAACAGACTTCTGTATTGTAATTAGACTAAAATATTATTTTAGTCTAAACAATGTTTATTTCTGACATCATTTTCCCAAAAATTATTTTCCATAATAAAGCATGCCATCGCCCTCTGTTGGTTAAAACTTTGAACTTCAACATGAAACTCACTAAATTAAAGCATCTTTAACTGTAATTTAATGATACAACACATGATAATTATAATAAATGATGTCATTAAGCAAGTTTATTTTTTAATGACACAAAATATTATAAATATACAAATCAATTCACTATCAAACAGCAAGGCACCATAATTCAGTTCCATTGAATGGAATTCAAACATTTTGCAAAAACTGTTCTGAATAAATTTTCCATTTATTAAGATAATAAATAGCAGGTGAACTCTTAAAAATATAAAACAGATTGATTGCAACTTTGTAGAAATATATTGTAATATCACATCATCCTGTGATATCATTTCAATGTTGCATTAACTCACATCATGTAATTGCATCAAAAAATAAACAATATGAAAATATATACATATATACAAATACCAAAACAAATGTTATTTCCAAAGCAATCTATGGATCTTAGAAGCTGTGTTAACAAATTTAACAGGTAATACAAGTTATTTTAAATAAATTACATTTGTTGGACTTTAACCTGTTCTATTGTTATGAACACATAATTGGATTAAATGAGGCCTTTAAAATCAGGACTTTTTAATTCCATAACCAATACTCATTGCAAAATGCAAATGCATTTCAAGGTGCATTCTGGATTCAGTCATACTCATTGAGTGATTTACAGCTTGCTACAGAATTGCAAACTCGAGAACATTTGTAGATTTTCTAGTCCTCACGAAGGTAGGCCTCTGGAATATCTTCCAGGTCATTAATGTCAATGCTGGACACGTATTCAGCCATTCTCTGGATTTCTTCTGCTTTAGTCTCAGCCAGTTTTTTCTTTGCTTCTCTTGAGATCTTTCTAATCTCCTCCACTTTGGACTGTGCCGCCTGCAGGTTAGTCTTTGTTGCTGTGCATGCATGCTCTGCCCCTGTAAAAATATCAGGATTGAATCAGTTCACAGCCTGGATCAATCTCGTACAAGAAGTGCTTTTTTAATGGATTGTAATAGATAAGGCCAATTGATAAACATACCTGAATTGTAGGCTGCCTCTGCTGACAACTCACAGATGTGGATGGCATTCATCCAGTTTGACTCAAAGCGTTTACATTCTTCCAATCTATCACTAACCTGACAAAAGAGAGAAACATGGTGAAAGCTCTGAAATGGAGTCCTCTTCAATTAGATAGAACTACTTCCGATATCAACAAGGTCTGCTAATCAGTCTTACTAATCATTATCCATGTTGTTGCAAAAGGTAAACAACACTTAGATAAACGAAAGCAGACCTTGTTCTACAAAATGTAAAAAAAACATTTAAAGGAACAGAATTTACCTCTACTCGCTGGCCAATGATCACTTGCCAAATGCTGTCCTCTTCAGCAGGGGTTAGTTTTCCTATTGAGGTAATGTATCGCTTCTGAAGGGCAATGAGTGTATGTAGTGCCTGAGAAAAGTTTAAACAATATTTTAGACATCAATCAAGTCTCCACATTGTGAAGTTTAACTGAGTGGACTATAGTTTTAAAATGCGGTTTTATAAGTATTACCTTTGCATATTGTGTGTGGGCATCCACAAGGGCCAGCGTTGTCTGAGAGAGGTATGTGTTGGCACTGTCTGTGACCAGACAAGACGCCCGACGAATCAGGGATTCATGCGAGAGGTTTTCAACCTGCTGGAGGAAAAAGGGATGCGTTTCATTACACTTGCCATGATGGTCAAGAATAAGATAGGGAAGTATTTTTTAGATTTTTTTTTAAATGAGCCTTGAGTTGGTTCTTTTCAATGAATCAGAAATGTACAGTGTGACAAGCTCTGAGACAAATGACTCTTTTGAGCCGATTAAAGACTAACGTCTTTTTAGTTAATCAACAACACATAAAACTGAGTAAGAGCAGTTAACATACATTAACTAAAGACTCGCATAACCACATATTTCATCATGTAGCCTACAACGTTTTGTTTTAAAAAGTAGTATTCTCTAGGAAAGATGAATATGTTAATAAAGCACAAAGCTAGGGCAGTTATTTGATTAAAATGTCCCTTTATAAACTTTTAAAAGATTTCAAACTTGCTATTTTGTTATGCTTAAATCAAACCAATTACAAAGAGGCAGCATTCAATAAGAAAACCATTTGATTTGGCAACAATTACTAAAAAGTAGAGAATAATTAAAGGGATAGTTCACCCAAAAATTAAAATTCTGTCATCATTTATGCACCCTCATGTTGTTCCAAACCTTTACGAGTTTCTTTCTTCTGTTGAACACAAAAGAAGATATTTTAAAGAATGTTGGTAACAGTTGACTGTAGCCATTGACTTCCAGGAAAAAATTTCTATGAGTCAATGGGGCCCATTAACTGTTTGATTACCAACATTCTTCAAAAATATCGTCTTTTGTGTTCAACAGAAAAAAGAGACTAATACAGGTTTGGAACAACTTGAGGGTGATTGAATGTCAAAATTTTTATTTTTAGGTTGTGGTGAATTCAGGGTGATTGGGACATAATTTGGAAAGTGTCCCAATCAACCTGAATTCACCCTAACTATCCCATGCTGTCAACGCTCGGCTCTCCATATGTGCGTTTTACAAGTTTGTCAATTGCTCAGTGTCTATAGCGTAAATGCACAATTTAAACATGCATTAGTTACCTGTGTGAAAGGAACCGCACAGAGGCCGCTGCCGACACTGAACGCGACTGCTTTGGATCGGGCACCCTCCGGCAGGCGCAGGAGACGCTGGTGGACGGGGCTGCTGCAGAACACATTGGTCTTGTCCCTTTGATATAACAAAACAAATTAGACTGAGCATAAGACTTTATTTAAAATAATACCCTAACACGCATATCCACCACGACATTAAAAGCGCAATAAATAAATAAATAAAAAAATAAAAAAATCACACAATCTTACTTGAGAAGTTGAACGCAAGCAGCGCTGAGTCGCAGCACAGACATGTTTCTCCGGGCAACCAGGAAGTCGGTCCGACCTTTAAGAAGATTCCCACTAGCACACAAACCACAGTTTCTAAAAGCCTGCATATTGCCTTACAGTCTTTTACTAATAAAAAAATAATATAGGCTATTCGTAGATTTATCCCTTAAGCCTGTATTTGTCTTAAAGTAAAACTCTTGCAATTTTTAAAGTTGACAGCACTGCCCACCAGTATTTATATACTTCTAAAGGACTATGCCCTGCATGCAGTGTATTGATCCGTTTATTCGGACCTTTAATCTTGATTTTAGCGGTTTAAGTTCAAGGAAAGATAGGGTTTGACGCACATTTACACACTGCGTCAGCACAAAGGTTGTATAACAGGCTGTGGTAAACAGTGAGCAGTGGTTGTTTTGCAGTATGGTGACAGGACAGCTATCACAAAACAATGTGTATTGAGAACAGATGCCATTGATGAGCATGGCCTGCACGTACAGTATAGGGTTGCCAATTTCAGAAAATATGAGACAATTGTGGTTCTTTAAAGGAAAATAAGTGACACTCAAAATATTTGTAGGCTGTACTCAGTGTCTGTTAGGTTCTCAGATGGGCTATAGGCTAAACACATTTGTTTTGCTTAAACTATTTATACACAACTTCATCCTAAAAAAAAAAAAGAAAAAAAAAAGGAATTTTAATGCCATAGAAATAAATGTCGCATACCCACAAATCACTGAAAGTTTTTGTTGCATTAGACACTATACCGTTCAAAAGTTTTGGGTCAGTAATAATAATTAAAAATAATAATAATAATGCATTAAATTGGTCAAAGTGACAGTAAATACATTTTAATATTAGAAAAGTTTTCTATTTCAGATTAATGCTGTTCTTTTGAACTTTCAATTGAGCATGCTTGTCGCTCGTCTACATGTCGCTTAAAATAACAAATAACGGCCACTTTATCAGTGGTTAGATTCAATGAACGGGACAAGAGAGGTCATGTATGGGGAAGATCAATAAGGCCCAATATAAGGGACGTTCCAGCTAATACAGGACAATTGGCAACCCTACCTACACGTCTAAAAGGGGTGTGGCAGAAAAACAAGTACACATGATAAGAAAAAAATACTTAGTGGGCAAAAATATATCTATTAAGCTACTGTGTTTACCTTGGTTTAGATAACTGAAGAAAGCTCTTGATAAACTAATTCAATCGACCTCAACCAAAAACTTATCTTCCAGCTTTGAATAGTAAGAGTGAATTAGTCAGAACAGTTTCTCAGCTCTTCCCCATCAAGTTGCTCATCTATATATATATATATATATATATATATATATATATATATATATATATATATTTTGTATGGGCATAAATATTGGGAAACCTAATACCAATATGGACTGTAATGATATTGTATTCAATATACATTATGTTGGTCCCCCGTTTGCAGCCATAACAGCTTCCACTCTTATAAGGCTTTCCACAAGATTTCTTTGGGAATTTTCTGAAGTTTCTGTGGGAATATTTGCCCATTCATCCAGTATAAAATTTGTGAGGTTAGGCACTGATGTTGGACAAGAAGGCAGTCTCGGATCCATTTCATCCCAACATGTTTGATGGGGTTGAAGTCGGGGCTCTGTGCGGGCCAGTGAAGTTCTTCAACACCAAACTCATCCAACCATGTCTTTTCGGACTTTGCTTTGTGCATTGGTGCACAGTCATGCTAGAATAGAAAAGGGCCTTCCCCAAACTCTTACCACAAAGTTGGAAGCATAGCATTGTCCAAAATGTCTTGGCATGTTGAAGCATTAAGATTTCCTTTCACTGGAAGTAATGGGCCTATTACAACCCCTGAGAAAACTAGTATCCATTATTCCCCCTCCACCAAACCTTACAGTTGGCACAATGAAGTCAGGCAGGTAACGTTCTCCGGCATCTGTCCAAACCAGATTCACCCATTAGACTGCCAAACAGAGAAGCGTGATTTGTCACTCCACAGAACGTTTCCACTACTCCAGAGTCTAGTGGCGGCGTGCTTTACACCATTCCATCTGATGCTTAGCATTGTACTTGGTGATGTGAGGCTTGCATGCTGCTCAATCATGGAAAGCCAAATGTGTCCAAAATGGGGAAATTCACTGCTTGAAAGAATTTATATATATATTGTAATTTTGGTTTTACATTATAAAGTATGTTCCTTACTGATTTGTATTGAAATATTCACGTGTTATAGACAAATAAAGTTTTTCTTCAAATGTGAAATATATGTGAAAATATATTTTTAAATATATTTTTTACCATATGGGTATCAGCTGAGCTGACAACTTTCCATGCACCTCAGCACTCGGCGACCCCGCTCTGTGACTTCACTTGGTCTTTATGTGAATAATTGTTTTCTATTTTATTATATTTTAGAATGTGTCACATGATTCTTCATTCTAATATTATAATGTACACACACTTCCCTCCATATAGACATTTTATATATAAAATTTGTGAGTGTTTGGACATTTATGCAATTTTAGTTATAAGTTTTATTTACCATGATGAATGCAACTATGTCCCAATTATTTTCATTTTGGCTAGTATTGTTGCTGCACTTTTAAAAACATTTGTATCATATAGAAAGTACAGTTTGTCTGTTAGTTTAATGGTGAAAAAACCTATCCTACAAAACCATTTGGTTCCAAATTAAAAAAAAAAACCATAAAATATACTCAACAAAAATAAGACCCGTGATGAAAGTGATGGAACCTCTCAAGGGAGTTCAGAAAGCACTTATCTCATGCAGTCGTATAAGAATGTAAACATAAACAAAGAGTTTATAGAGCTCAGGGTTCAAACCACAAGAATACACAGAAATCACAATAAAGGCTGTTTGGAAGTCAGGATTGCATCATGTCACAGTGGCATGCAAAGGCCACAAAACATTATACATATGTAACAAACATTTTGTCATTATCACTTTTAAGTTTTGTTTGCATGACATTTCTGTTAGGGTTTTTGTTTATGTATTGTGCATACAGTACATGTTTGAGATGCTGAAACCACTCTCAATTTCAATTTCTTTGTATATGTTATAATCTAAGGATTGCAATGAACATATCTACCTAATAGTGTGCTAAACCATTTTGTAAGTAATATGTGTACCGGTAGGCCTATATGTGTTTATATTAAAGGAGATATGAGCCTTGCAGCATCACATAAACTGTACTGATTTAATGTATTTACATTTTGGCACATCATATTTATTTTTCAATATTTCAATAGGGCATTTGACACTTGTAGTAACCGCTGATAGGCCTATTCATATTTTCTTAAGATGCCTCAGAAAGAAAGTGTGCTGCATCCAGTGTGGCATAACATTACAGACATTGCACATGAGAAACATTTGGAAAACCAAAACAACAGAAATTCTAAATCCAAAATGTAAATTTGTTGAGCTTGAATCATTGTTTATTTGTGCATATTTACATTACTGATGTTCACCTACATGATGCAAAAGACCCCTTAAATGCTTACTGTGTGTGTTAAGTGCTTTCCATATATGTAGTAGATTATATTTATACATACATTTCTTTTTCTTTTTTTTACTTTGACATATAGGCCTATGTAACGTAAAGAAAATAATGCTCAATCGAGCCAATAGAGGTCACTATTAAGCAATATACTGCTTCTGAGAGGCACCGTCCAAAGACCTTATTGGCCAGGCAAATACAAACTCTGGATGATTTTACATGGACTATAGTCACTCTTAAAAGGATAGTTCACCCAAAAATGAAAAAATGGTCATAATTTACTCACCCTAATGTTGTTACAAATCTGTATGAATAACCATACAGTTGACTGTGCCCATTGACTTCCATAGTATGGAAGTCAAAGGGTGCCATCAACTGTCTGGTTACCAACATTCTTTAAAATATCTTCTGTTGTGTTCAACAGAAGAAAGAAACTCATACAGGTTTGTAACAATTTGAGGGTGGGTGAACTATCCCTTTAATGCATTTTTTAATGAAAAACTTGCTATGACATGCATTTAGGCATGTTAAAATCACATAGGCACTTTTAAACATTTACAAACCATCTAGTTCGATTGAATTATTAATTAAAAACTTTACTAAAAGATAATCATGATTGTTTAATTGTGTCAGATGAGATGGTGTTGTTTTTGCATCTGAAATAGTAAGCCATAGCAGTATAGAATTTCTCATCTGTAAACCCATAGACAAGAGGACTTACTGCTCTAGAAGTGATACTAAATGCCAGGAAATTTATAAATCGGACAGTCAGATATGATTGAATATCATACTGCATAACTACGTTCTCAATGTAAGGGCACATCAACTCGGCAGTACATAAAAACAGCTGAATTATGTGCAGGGAAATGGTGCGCTGCCCTTTTGATGCTGACTTCTTATTGTCACCAGATGCTGCACGTGCAGCAAGGTATATCATTACATAACAAAAGACTTCAATGATGAAAATAACCACAAGCCCCACAATATTCAACAAGCTCCTGGCAAAAAAATTAATCTTTTCCGGAATCATAATCTCATAATGACAGTGTGTGAGTTGAGACAAGTATTCATGAGAGGCAGTGCTGACAAGAATGAACATATCAACAAAGGGGTTTATGGAGCTCAGGATCCAAATAATTAAAATCACCATTATGGCTCTTCTAGAGGTGGAGATCGCATGATGTCGGAGAGGCATGCATATGGCCACATAGCGCTCCACGCACATGGCTGTAATAGTCAGTGGTGCAGATGCTGTGAGCACATCCATCAAAATGCAGATGGGGATACAGAAATACAGCGGTATTAAAACTAAGTTGTATGATAAGAGCACAACAAAATCTGCCAGACAAAGAGCTATTAGGTCTACCAGAAGAGAGTGACCAAACAATATATAGCGTGTCTCTGTTCTGAAAGCCTCTTTCTTGGAGAATATTAAGAGCATGAGGAAGATGAGGTAGATGAAGGGCCACATGAATATCTGGGTCAGCGCCAGTGAAATATTCCTCCGGACAGGGTCAACTTGGACCAATTGTATCTGTTCATCGACACTGGCATTCTGACTGGCCATTGTGCGCACATCTGGGAGAAAATAAGACAGAAATTAGACAAACAAAAACACAGCCTATTTGAGACATACCATGACTCATCCTTGAGAAATAAATAATCAACATTGATAATATACATTATCAATAAGCTACACATATTTATGTTGCAATAAAAAAACATGATTTCAGTTAACATCATTTCATTCTTGTATTTATGCAGATAGAAATAAAGTGGAAAAAATGTGTGAATGAATGGACATTTATGTAATTAATGTTAAGTTATGTTTAATTTACCATAATGAATTAAACTGTCCCAATTTTATATAGACATTTCATTGTGACATCTATTCTCAATATTTATAATATGCATTATTAATAAGTTTCAAATATTTATGTAGCCATAAAAATTATATTTCAGTTTGCATACAGTAAATGAAGGTCATGAAATCAGTTAAAAATATCCCCTTGCTTCATTACTTACTGACAGTAGGACTTTATTCTTGAGCCCTGCTCATCAAGTGTAATAAATGCGCTGTGAACAAACATTTATATAGAGTTTGACAGAGTAAAACTCCTGTGGATCCGCTTACTTGTTGACATCTAGAGCTAAATTTAGATTTGCTTGTGTTTAGGGGATAGACATGGAGTACTAAGACACAATCATGCATTTACATTTCTTTTATTTACAATATGTCATAAGAGTCAAAAGCTAGATTAGTGCACAAACTAGAGTCAAACTAAAATAGAGCAGACAACTGGAATGCCATTAGGCTAGATTCTATTCCTCAGTGGCATCTGTATATGGCATTTCTAAAGCTACACTTTCTCTCCTTTTATGCTTTTCATTCTCTACCACTCAGGTAATACAGTTTACCACATGCATTCTGACTACAGCTAATTGTACATCTATCTCAAATTTGTTACATGCACATATTTACAACCTTAAAAACACAACTGTTAATATATTGTTTCTCTAGCTAACATAATGAAGATACAGAGTTTTCGGCTATTTCAACAATCCTTCAACATACACTGTATTGTTATACATCCCATGTTGTGTTGTGGGCCTTAAGTTTGTCTCTTTGTTTCCTGTGCCATTTTTTTTTACCTATATTCAATAACCGTGAAGCTGGTCTTACCATAGACTGAAACGGCCGTCCAAGTCTGGTGGTCTCAGAGAACCTTCCTCTCTGTGTCTAGGCCAGAGTCCTGCTCAGGTTGTGTTTGGTAAACCTTCAATCCCCCCCCCCCCCCCCCCCCCCCCGCCACACACACAAACACCCCAGCCACTACTCCAGCCAGTCCACCTTGGTCTGGCATCAAAACTCCTCCGTGTTGGCTCCTCCCTCTCTCAGCTCCACCTTGGACCATTGGCCTTATGGCTTCACCGGGCTCCCTTGACCCTCTGGCTTCATCTCGATCAGACGTCGCCTCACCTACACCACTACCTTGAAAGCCATCTGCTGCGTGCCGTCTCTCCACCCCTACGGCTCCGTCTGGCTCTGTCTTCCCTCTGGCTCCACCTCAGCCCTCAGTCACTCTGACTCCACCTCAGACCTCCGGTACCCTGGTTCCACCTCTGGGGTCATTACCACGGCTCTGTCACTGCCCCTGAAGCCTGTGGTATCGTGCCTGTCCATTGGCTCTCTGTCTGCGCTCTGGGCTCCTTCTCCACCGGCGCCGTCTCCATTCGTCAACCCCATGGCCTCGTCGAGGAGATTTGCACCATGGCTCCTCCCGCCCTCGACTCCACCGTGGGGCATCCTCCTGGCTGGACTCTGGATATTCACCCAACTTCTCCTGCTCCTGGCTTTCCCCTGGCTCCTCCCACCCTCCACTCCCCCATGGACAGTTTTCAGTGCCCTGGACTATTTTTGTTGTTTCCTATTTTTTCCATGCCCTTCTCCAGAGCCCCCTCCCTCCCTCCTCAGTTGGACTATTTACGGCGTGAGGACAGACCTTTTCTGGAGGGGGCGTAATGTAACATGTATGCTGTGTCTTGTGATTCCCTGTGACCTTTTTTTGTGTGTTGTTGATTAGTCATTATGTTCTCCTGTCATTAATTACTCATTAGTTCCCTTTGTTTGCTTCATGTATTTATACCCTTTGTTCTCCCTCATTCTCTGTCTGTTCTTGTCAATGTTAAAGGAGAACTCCGGTCAATTTTAACATTGAGCTAATTTTTTTGTAAATTTGGAGTGCTGTCAATACAGAGAACAACGACAAAAATCTGTGTTGCCTACACCGTGTTATCCTCTTTTTAAAATTTGCACCCTGTTGACTTCAATGGGGCAAGTTTTAAACCTGCTTTTAGCCTCTTAACGTCCTTGATGTGTCATTACAAGTGCACAGCCAATGTGAGTGATTCCTTCAGAGTGAACACGGGTGAATCTGACTGCAGTAGATGTGAAAGATATGAATAAAAGTGATGTTATTTCAGCCAGCGCACACACCTGTATTTACATCCTGTTTTCGGTTGAAGTCCACAGTAGTCGATTGTCGAGTTCACGCGCGTGATCATAGGTACTAAACCTATGCGCGTGAACTCGACAATCGACTACTGTGGACTTCGACCAAAAACAGGATGTAAATACAGGTGTGTGCGCTGGCTGAAATAACATCACTTTTATTCATATCTTTCACATCTAGCATCTGGAACCTGTTCCTTAAACAGGGGGGTCCGCTAGATATTCTGTATTGTGTTGTGTTATTGCGGACTGTTAGGTTGTCTCTTGGTTCTCTGCTTCCTTTGCAGGTTTTGTAGTTTTTTAGTTCCTTTTTAGATTGTTTCTCTTTGATAGTCTCCCCAGATGTGCCTCTTTCCCTTTTCAGCCCTGTCTGTGTATATAGCCCCTGTGTTTCCCTTATTCTTGGTCACTTGTTATACCTTATATCCTAGTTCCTTGTTCTTGTTTTATCTATTAAAAGCTGCAATTAAATGCTTGTGTCCTCCTGCATTCCTCTGCCTTCACTTTACATATGCCATTGTGAAAACCACCCTACATTACCCAAGATACTGAGATAAAACAAGATACAACACAATTATTAGTACCAAAAAGCCGTCAGGAAATGCCTTTCCTGGCGGCTCACTATAATCCTATGGCAGGACATTTAGGACAAGCAACGACACTAAATGGTCTCATTTTTTTGACCGGGCATTCATGAGAATGTGCGCAGATGGTATGCAGGTTGTCGTGAATGTCAGTTGGTGAATCCACCGACCTCCCCAAAAGCACCATTGGGCCCTCTTCCTCTAAAGCAGGTCCCCTTCGAAAGAATTGGTATGGACCTCACCAGGCCGTTAGAACGATCCGTTTTCCCCCTTCAAGCTTCTTTATGTCACATGCCTGTCCTGTCTTGTGTAGCACATGTGGTGTTTGTGTTCCTGTCTCTGTTTTGACCCCACCCTCCTTGTTATCTCATTATTGGTTTCATTTGTCCCACCTGTTGTTCCCTCATTACCTGCCTGATTTGTCCCTTTTATAAGTTCCTTTGTGTTTGCAGTCTGTGTCGGATCGTTGTCTTGTACACGTCTCCTGTTCTCCCGTGACCCCTTTTGGTATGTTCGTTTTTGAAGTTGTTGTTTTGTATTTAGTTATGTTTTCCCCCTCATGGGTTTTGTTTTGTGTTTAGTGTTTCTTTTGTAATAAATTCTTTTCCCTTTGCATTTGAGTCCTCCCTTTGTTTTCTGTAATTTACGTGACAGAACGATCCGACCATGTCAAGGACTCAGCAAAGGGTCTCTTCCCCAGCCACCGAGCGGGAGAGGAGGCAAAGTTTTGAGGGGACCCGGTTGGTCATATTTCGCGGGACCCGTGGAGGCCGCAGTAGAGGAGGCGGGCGAGAGGAATTTCAAGACCACTCTCCACTCTGGCCCCTCCTCGACCCAGTTCCGGTGGTCCCAGTTCCGGTGGTTCCGAAACGGAGGAGGAGAGGAAAGAACCCCTCCGTGGCTATGTCGGTGGTCTCTGTTCCGGTGGTCCCTCTTCCGGTGGTCCCTGTTCCGGTGGTCCCTGTTCCGGTGGTCCCTGTTCCGGTGGTCCCGAGTCTGGTGGTCCCGAGTCTAGTGGCCCAACCCGAGACTGTTCACGTTCCGTCTGCCCAGTCAGAGACTGTTCAGGTCACATCTGCCCAGCCAGAGATGGTTCAAGCCACATCTGCCCAGTCGGAGACAGATCGGGAGATGCCCATTCTCATGGCCGGGGGGGCACTGATCGGCTATTTAGAGCGTTTAGCTCGGATCCTGGAGACGCCCTTTAAACCTTCAGTGTCTGTTCCTGAGCCGGAGCCAGTGTCTGTTCCTGAGCCGGAGCCAGTGTCTGTTCCTGAGCCGGAGCCCGTGTCTGTTCCTGAGCCGGAGCCCGTGTCTGTTCCTGAGCCGGAGCCCGTGTCTGTTCCTGAGCCGGAGCCCGTGTCTGTTCCTGAGCCCGTGTCTGTTCCTGAGCCGGAGCCCGTGTCTGTTCCTGAGCCGGAGCCAGTGTCTGTGTCTGTTCCAGTTCCAGTTCCTGAGCCAGTGTCTGTTCCTGAGTCTGTGTCTGTTTCTGTGTCTGTTTCTGAGCCGATGGTGTCTGTTCCTGAGCCCTCAGTGACCGCGTCACTGGCTATTATGACCACAGCCATGTGGTGTGTGTGGGCTACGCACACACTTGGACCGGTGGTGTCTGTTCCTGGGCCGGTGGTGTCTGTTCCTGGGCCGGTGGTGTCTGTTCCTGGGCCGGTGGTGTCTGTTCCTGAACCGGTGGTGCCAGTTCCCGAGCCGGTGGTGCCAGTTCCAGTGCCCGAGCCGGTGGTGTCTGTTCCAGTGCCTGAGCCGGTGGTGCCAGTTCCAGTGCCCGAGCCGGTGGTGCCAGTTCCAGTGCCCGAGCCGGTGGTGCCAGTTCCAGTGCCCGAGCCGGTGGTGCCAGTTCCAGTGCCCGAGCCGGTGGTGCCAGTTCCAGTGCCCGAGCCGGTGGTGCCAGTTCCAGTGCCCGAGCCAGTTCCAGTGCCCGAGCCGGTGGTGCCAGTTCCAGTGTCCGAGCCAGTTCCAGTGCCCGAGTCGGTGGTGCCAGTTCCTGAGCCGGAGCCGGAGGTGTCTGTTCCTGAGCCCTCAGTGACCGTGACACTGGCCATTATGGCCACAGCCATGTGGTGTGTGTGGGCTACGCACACACTTGGACCGGTGGTGTCTGTTCCTGGGCCGGTGGTGTCTGTTCCTGGGCCGGTGGTGTCTGTTCCTGAACCGGTGGTGCCAGTTCCCGAGCCCGTGGTGCCAGTTCCAGTGCCCGAGCCGGTGGTGTCTGTTCCAGTGCCTGAGCCGGTGGTGCCAGTTCCAGTGCCCGAGCCGGTGGTGCCAGTTCCAGTGCCCGAGCCGGTGGTGCCAGTTCCAGTGCCCGAGCCGGTGGTGCCAGTTCCAGTACCCGAGCCGGTGATGTCTGTTCCTGAGCCGGTGCCTGTTCCCTGGCCGCCCGAGGGAGAGTCTCCGCCCTGGCCGCCCGAGGGAGAGTCTCCGCCCTGGCCGCCCGAGGGAGGGTCTCCGCCCTGGCCGCCCGAGGGAGAGTCTCCGCCCTGGCCGCCCGAGGGAAGGTCTCCGCCCTGGCCGCCCGAGGGAAAGTCTCCGCCCTGGCCGCCCGAGGGAAGGTCTCCGCCCTGGCCGCCCGAGGGAGAGTCTCCGCCCTGGCCGCCCGAGGGAAGGTCTCCGCCCTGGCCGCCCGAGGGAAAGTCTCCGCCCTGGCCGCCCGAGGGAAGGTCTCCGCCCTGGCCGCCCGAGGGAAAGTCTCCGCCCTGGCCGCCCGAGGGAAAGTCTCCGCCCTGGCCGCCCGAGGGAAAGTCTCCGCCCTGGCCGCCCGAGGGAAGGTCTCCGCCCTGGCCGCCCGAGGGAAGGTCTCCGCCCTGTTCTGTCCCTCCCGTCCCGCCCTGGTCTGTCCCTCCCGTCCCTTTGGAGCGTCTGGTAGCCGCTTCTTAAGGAGGGGGTAATGTCACATGCCTGTCCTGTCTTGTGTAGCACATGTGGTGTTTGTGTTCCTGTCTCTGTTTTGACCCCACCCTCCTTGTTATCTCATTATTGGTTTCATTTGTCCCACCTGTTGTTCCCTCATTACCTGCCTGATTTGTCCCTTTTATAAGTTCCTTTGTGTTTGCAGTCTGTGTCGGATCGTTGTCTTGTACACGTCTCCTGTTCTCCCGTGACCCCTTTTGGTATGTTCGTTTTTGAAGTTGTTGTTTTGTATTTAGTTATGTTTTCCCCCTCATGGGTTTTGTTTTGTGTTTAGTGTTTCTTTTGTAATAAATTCTTTTCCCTTTGCATTTGAGTCCTCCCTTTGTTTTCTGTAATTTACGTGACACTTTATGGACGTCAGCCCTGTGGGGTGTTGGACGTCCTGAGAAAAACTTGGGAGGACGGACCTTCAGATAGTCGAAACGAAATTCAGTATGTGCTGGACCTGAGAGCTGGACCTGAGAACAAAACTCCACACTTTGGGGCGGCTCTCTATGGAGAATTTGTTACAGGCCCAGGACAAACAGAGCTGGCTGTTTAACAGGGGAATTAGACTACGTGAATTTTCACCGGGAGATAAGGTACTTGTATTGCTTCCTATGTCTAGTTCTAAATTACTCGTGAAGTGGCAAGGACGCTTTGAGGTGGGGGTCTCAATATTGAGGTGGTTCAAATGGACAGGAGCGGGACACGTCAGATATATCACCTCAACCTCCTCAAAAAATTAGATTGAAGTGGAGTCAGTGATGTAAGCAACGGCTGTGAGCAGGGAAGATCTTGGGCTAGAAGTGAGTCCAATTTCTCGCTCTGGCCCCAGGAGGAGATCACCTCTCACCAGAGAGAGACGGACTGAGGACTCGTGCCTGTGCATGCGCTGAATGCTCTGGAGAGCTGCATCATTGGTTGTGTATTTGGACTCAGTTTATTGAAGCCCCGTAAGCGTGACTTTTGTTTTGACCATTTGAAAGTGAATTAAGCATGAGCCTCAGTAAAGCCGACCCTGTCCTCTTCCTTCCTTATCCTAAATTACATTCGACATAACAATGTCTTTAATCCCTATGTACACGAGTGATAAAACAGTTCAAGAAAGTTCAACAAGTTCCTGTGAAAAAGTAGTAATGAGGGGAAAAAAGACATAAATCAAAGGGTTTAGAGTTTGGGGGCCAAAAATCACAAATAGGACACTTTGAAAAGGCCACATAAGGCAGTGGTTCTCAACCCTGGTCCTGGCATACATTTGTCATAGACTGTATTTCATTAAATGTTAGAGAACCATAATGTCAAGTCAAGTCAAGTCATCTTCATTTATATAGCGCTTTTAACAATGTAGATTGTTTCAAAGCAGCTTTACAGAGATAAATGTATAATTTAAAGTCTGCGTGAACCGGAAGTTGCAAACGACTTTTCTCCAGTGTTGTGACGTATTTCCCAGTGAAACGGAATATTGAACAGAGGGCAGGGTTTTACTCTAGCGCTCCTCCTCTCCATCTCTCACTCATAGCAGACTAACGGTTTGAGGGGAGTGGTTAAGCGTTTCCCAACCCAAGTCGTCAAACCCAGGGGGGCAGGGTTTCATATTATTTTGAAGTTTCCCCGGGCACCGCCATTAGCTAGCGGACCCATGCTGTTAGCATCCCATTGACTCCCATTCATTTTGGTGTCACTTTGACAGCGAATAACTTTACATCTGAGGCGTTTAAAGACTCCATTTGTCCATTATTTATTTCTAAAGAAACACAAAAATGTATAAAAGGCTCCATTACCTTGTATCTATGGCCCCGTAGATGCAGTTTTTGTAAAAATAGGCTAACTATTGCGTCATAACCACGCGTCTCTCTGTCGCACAGTAGAGAGATTACCGTATGGACAGGAGGAGAAGCTTGCGCGCAATTGGGGGGACGTGGAGGCAAAATGACAAAATAATGAATCAGAATACTTAGCAAAAGTTACTCCTGCTCCTAGCTCATGGACACCTCCTACTCACGCTCTCCGTCTCTGCAAGTTTCAGAAGGGAATGATTCAGATTTCTCTTGGCACAGCTACTAGAAGACAGACGGGTTGCTCACGTCACATCTACGTCGTCAAGCTCAGTTTGAGTCTGCGCAGTACGCTCGACCATCAGGAAGTAAGTGCTTCTAATTGACTTCACTTGTCTCCATTAAATCCAATGGGGTCGCTGTTTCCAGTTTATATACTGTCTATGGTCAAACCTACATCATCAGAGAAGGAACGCCATTCCAGACCGGAAGTAACTTTTCAGACTTAGATTAAAGATTACGACGGCAAACAATTTTTTTCTGTGTATTAACTTGCACGGATTAATTTTTCACCACAAGACTAGTAATATGCGCTAACAAAGTAAATAGGGTCAATTTTGATTTCAGTTGGACTTTAAGGTAACATTTTGGCTTTATAGCGGTTCTTTAATAAAGTTATTTTCCAGCTAAAGTTAGTTTTGATTGATTCACTTCCGTCGCAACGATCATTTATTAAATTAGGGGCCGCTAAGACGACACCATTCTCTCTACACAGACTTTAAATGCGAACCTGTGATATGCTGATGGCGTTCACATGCGCATTAAGAATTGGTTCTATAGTTATGTGCGTTTGAATATATGTGCGCAGGTTTTAATTCCCTACAAACCAAGCCTAAACAAAGTACTGGTCTTTCCTTATAAATTTTGATACAGAATTTTATTTTATTTTATTTTAATGCTGCATATGTATTTAAATTATGGAATTTGATCCAATTTTTTTCGAACAAACAAACAAAACAAAAAAATACAGATTATTATTGTTTTCCCTTAGAAGTATCAAATAGAAAGTTTCACAAAAAATGTGAAAGTGTCTTGAGTATCACACTTACAGGCCTTTGCATGTTTGTTTAGTAAATGTTATTATCACAGATGTATTACAAATGAAAGACATTAGAAGTCTTCAGAAAGAGAAAAGGAATTATATATCAAATGCAAATGCTAGATTAATTCACTTTTACTATAATAGTATGATATATTCACAAGTCAGTGATGCTGAACTGTTCTTTTCTAACATGTCAAATGAAACTGAAATATTAGAAACAGAAATATTTATTAGATGCCAAAATGAATAATAATAATTTATGAATAATCTCATTAAATGTGTATACTGATCTCAAATAGTCTGCAATTACATATAAATTGTTCAATACAAAAGTGGATCTATTTATAAATTTGTATCTAATGCTTTCCTGTAGCTCAAACATTAAAGCGTTAGTGCTTGCAATGCCAAGGCCATGGGTTCGATTTCCAGGGAAAGCAAACTGAATACTGAATACTGAAAACTGAAACTGAAACTGATAAGAATGTAAATGTGTACCTTGAAAATAATGAGAATATATTTATTTTATTAAAAAGAAATAATTTGAATAAAAGCATCTGCCAAATGCATAAATAAATAATGCATAATAATAATATTTTATAAAATATTAAAACATTTAATTGTTAATCATTAAATTACATAGTTATGTTCAAATAAATTACTAAAACTTAATACAATATACATAAAATATTTTAAAGTGTAACAAGTAATGCCAACATTGTAATCAGATATATGATAAACTAAATAAAATACTCTCTAAATACTCAGATTTTTGTAAATTGATTATTCTAGCAGTCACGTACACTGCATGTGAGAGGTGTCTTCCCAAGACAAATCTTGCAGTTGGCTAGACAATTTAAAACTCTCAATCTTCATTATTTGAATATATCAACTATATGGGATGTTGCAGTTGGTAAACCAAAACTGGAGTTTCGATACATTACAAATTTTACTTTATTTTGAAAGGAACTTAGACGAGGTAATATCCCAGAAACACATTTTAACCTTTAAAAATAGATAATCATGTTTGTTTATCAGTGTCAGATGAGATAACATTGGTTTTGCATCTGAAATAGTAAGCCATAGCTGCATAGAATTTCTCATCTCTAAACCCATAGACAAGAGGACTTACTGCTCTAGAAGTGATACTAAATGTCAGGAAATTTATAAATCGGACAGTCAGATATGATTGAATATCATACTGCATAACTACACTCTCAATGTAAGGGCACATCACCTCGGCAGTACATAAAAACAGCTGAATTATGTGCAGGGAAATGGTGCGCTGCCCTTTTGATGCTGACTTGTCACCAGATGCTGCACGTGCAGCAAGGTATATCATTACATAACAAAAGACTTCAATGATCAAAATAACCACAAGCCCCACAATGTACAACAGACCCCTAGCAAAGTGACGAATCTTTTCCGGAATCATAATCTCATAATGACAGTGTGTGAGTTGAGACAAGTATTCACGAGAGGCAGTGCTGACAAGAATGAACATATCAACAAAGGGGTTTATGGAGCTCAGGATCCAAATCATTAAAATCACCATTATGGCTCTTCTAGAGGTGGAGATCGCATGATGTCGGAGAGGCATGCATATGGCCACATAGCGCTCCACGCACATAGCACCGATGGTTAATGGTGCACTTACTGCAATTGCTTCCGTTAACATGCAGATGGGGATACAGAAATGCAGTGGTATTAAAACAAAGTTGTATGATAAAAGCACAATAAAATCTGTCAGACAAAGAAATATTAGGTCTACCAGGAGAGAGTGACCAAACAATATATAGCGTGTCTCTCTTCTGAAAGTCTCTTTCTTGGAGAATATTAAGAGCATGAGGAAGATGAGGTAGATGAAGGGCCACACAACGATCTGGGTCAGCGCCAATGAAATGTTTCTCCGGACGGGGTCAACTTGGATAAGTTGCATCTGCTCATCGACACTGGTATTCTGACTGGCCATTGTGCGCACATCTGGGAGACAATTAGACAGACAACAAAAGCACATTTACAATAAGACATAAAATAAGTGAGAAATAAATAATCAGTGCTTTAGAATAAAGAATGTTTATAAATTCTAAATAAGCTCCATGTTGACTTGAAAAACAAAGACTGAACAAGTATTCAGTTTACAACAATCAATGTTACATAACCTTGGTATACCATTTACTGAAAGTATTCTTGACTCTATCCTTGAGTCCTGGTCATATCAGGTGTAACTTTACCTGCATGAGCCAAATGATGAAGTGTGCTGTGAACAGACATTTATATAGGGTTTGATAGAGTAAATCTTTAAAAGACAACACCTACTTGGTTGATGACATCTAGATCTAAATTTAGATTTGCTTGTATGTTGAGGGTAGACATGGAGCACTGAGACACAATCATGACATTAACCTTAACAAGTAATATATGCAGCACAACAGTTTTACAGTGAGTTATAGTGCGCTGCCTGTAAAAAAATACAAATAGCCAAAGTGAAGGTTACAAATTTTCTCCTGCTGTCTCTGTTTCTACTTATAATCAGTGCTCTTCCTTCCTTCCTTCCTTCCTTCCTTCCTTCCTTCCTTCCTTCCTTCCTTCCTTCCTTCCTTCCTTCCTTCCTTCATTCTCGTGGATTGTTGGTTTTTGGCATACTGAGATCTGTAATACGGAAATTTGTGTTTGTCTAAATGTAGATGTAGTCAGTTTCACAGTACATTTGATTTTCACAGGTTGCATTTGATTAAATGGACCACATGCTGCTCATGTATTTACAATTTTACCTCTAAATATTTTTCGACTTCATTATTATTATTTATATTTTAAACAAAAATTTGCTCACATTTTTAAAAAACATTTTTTTTTGGGGGGGGGGGGGGGGGGGGGTTACAACTGTTGATATTTTAAAAACTTCTTATTAGAAAAAATGTTTAATGTCATGGGTGTTGCTCACTTTTAGCTAGTGTTTAGGCCTACTCAAAATATTTCCACCATACTGACATGAGGGCCTAATCTGTGCACAAGCAGTATACAAAACACACAGTTTGCAATTTTGAATTAGGCCTACAAGCAACTTTGCCGCCTTCCCGTGGGCTCACCACCTGCAGGAGGGACCATAAGGGGCCGGTGCTGAGAGGATCGGGCGGCAGTCGAAGGCAGGGACCTCGGCAACCTGATCCCTGGACACGGAAGCTAGCTCTAGGGACGTGGAACGTCACCTCGCTGGCGGGGAAGGAGCCTGAGATTGTGCGTGAGGTTGAGAGGTTCCGACTAGAGATAGTTGGGATCACCTCTACGCACGGCTTGGGCTCTGGAACCACACTCCTCGAGAGAGGATGGACTCTTCACTACTCTGGAGTTGCCCATGGTGAACTCCAACACATGGCGGCTGAGCTGGGGGGCTATAAGCAAACCCACACCAGCCCGCCGCGGCTGGTGTGGGTTTGCTTATAGCCCCCCAGCTCAGCCGCCATGTGTTGGAGTTCACCCCGGTGAACGAGAGGGTCGTTTCCCTGCGCCTACGGGTCGGGGATAGGTCTCTCACTGTCGTGTGTGCCTACGGGCCAAACGGCAGTGCAGAGTACCCGGCCTTCTTGGGGTCTCTAGGAGGGGTGCTGGAAAGTGCTCCAACTGGGGACTCCGTCGTTCTACTGGGGGACTTCAATGCCCACGTGGGCAACGACAGTGACACCTGGAGGGGCGTGATTGGGAGGAACAACCCTGATCTGAACCCGAGTGGTGTTCAGTTATTGGACTTCTGTGCTAGTTACAGTTTGTCCATGGCTAGACTAACAAATAAACAAGCGTCACCTGAACAAAATATTCCGTTACAGTTTAGTAGTAATGATTTCATGAACTTCTTCACTGAGAAAATAGAAAACATCAGAACCACAATTGTAAACGTTCAATCCTCAATCGCGCCTTATAACTCAGCCTCGATTATCACCCCGCAAGAACAATTACAGTGCTTTACAACTATAGAACAAATAGAGTTAAATAAACTTATCACTTCCTCTAAAACAACAACATGTTTATTAGATCCCATACCAACTAAACTACTGAAAGAAGTGTTACCTATAGTGGAAGAGCCTCTCCTCAATATTATTAACTCATCTTTATCTTTAGGTCATGTTCCAAGAACATTTAAACTGGCAGTTATAAAACCACTCATTAAGAAACCACAATTAGACCCAAATAACCTAGCAAATTATAGACCCATTTCAAATCTTCCTTTTATGTCTAAAATACTAGAAAAAGTTTTGTCTGCCCAACTAGGCTCTTTCTTACAAGAAAATGACATCTATTAAAAGTTTCAGTCTGGTTTCAGGCCGCACCATAGCACTGAAACTGCGCTCGTTAAAATCACAAATGATTTACTCTTAGCTTCTGACCAAGGCTGTATCTCAATACTAGTTTTACTTGATCTTAGTGCTGCGTTCGATACTATAGATCACACAATACTCTTAGATCGACTACAAAATTATACTGGTGTTCAAGGACAAGCATTAAGCTGGTTCAGATCATACCTATCTGACCGATACCATTTTGTCTATTTAAATGGAGAAAAATAGATCATAACTCCAGTAAACTATGGAGTGCCGCAAGGATCTGTGTTAGGCCCTCTATTATTCTCAATATATATGCTGCCACTTGGAAATATTATAAGGAAACATGGAATTAGTTTCCATTGTTATGCTGATGACACTCAAATATATATTTCATCACGGCCGGATGAAAACGCTAAATTATCCAAATTGACAGAGTGTGTTAAAGATATAAAAGATTGGATGACGCGCAATTTTCTTTTATTAAATCCAGACAAGACAGAGGTAATACTTATCGGTTCAAAAAACTGCCCACAAAACCTCTCACAATACAACTTTAACATAGTAGGATGTCCTGTTACTTTATCCTCTACAGTAAAAGACCTGGGTGTTATACTTGACTGCAACCTGTCTTTTGAAAATCATATTTCATATGTTACAAAAACAGCCTTTTTCCACCTTAGAAACATTGCTAAGCTACGTAATATGCTATCTGTTTCTGATGCAGAAAAGTTAGTTCATGCGTTCATGACCTCGAGACTAGATTACTGTAATGCTTTATTAGCTGGTTGTCCTGCATCCTCAATAAACAAGCTACAGTTAGTCCAAAATGCCGCCGCTAGAGTTCTTACTAGATCAAGAAAATTTGACCATATAACACCAATTTTATCATCACTACATTGGTTACCTATAAAGTTCCGTATTAATTACAAGGTATTGCTACTGACTTATAAAGCCCTAAACGGCTTAGCTCCAGTTTATTTAACGGATCTTCTATCGCCCTATAATCCATCGCGCTCTTTAAGATCACTAAATTCGAGGCTTTTGGTCATACCTAGGATATCCAGATCAACCAAAAGAGGGAGATCATTTTCACATTTAGCTCCAAAACTCTGGAATAGCCTTCCTGATACTGTTCGTTGCTCAGACTCGCTCTCCCAGTTTAAAACTAAATTAAAGACGCATCTCTTCAGCCAGGCATTTATATAATATTTTTAATCTTACAGTTAAATCCGGTCTCTAGTTCATAAACGCCAGAGGAGAACTCTGCCCTACAAAGGCAAAAGACCTTAAGTCGCTAGAGTGTGGAACTGAGAAAAATGACTTTAAAGATTTTTAGTTGTCCCGCCAAATTAATTATAGGTAGGACACTGGAAATCTGGCAAATAGATGTTTTAGTAATGGAAATTATATACATAAAAAAATCTTGAGCTCAAACTTGACTTTTGACCACTATTTTAAAGTTACTGTACTCTGCCTTTGTATTGTCAGCAAAAAGTGAGAAGTCATGCCAAGGCAAAAGGCAGTAACTTCCACATTATCAATATTTAGTTGCTGATCACCATTAACAAAATCATTATAGTACACACCTGTATAAAATCTAGTGATCATGGCATTTATTTTGTATGATTTACAATTATTTATAGCCATCTACTTATTGCTATCCTGTGCTTTGGTTGCATTCTGATGGCATTATTAATACATTTGACATGACAAAATACCTCCTATTAGTCCAGCGTTGACTCGATCGACCGCGTTTAGGGCGGGGCTGAAGGCGAAGTTTTGGCACTCTGCCAGCTAGTTTGCCGAGCTTTAATTCTTGGTTGTATTCATCTGATACGGCAATGTGTAACGTTTTTCTGTCAACTCTGCATAATCCTTCGCGATCGATATCGCACGTTTGTCGATGGAGCAGACCATACTGACCGCTCTGAGGACATCAGAAGTTAGAGCGACTGATGGCAGCTGTACAAAGTAGGCTACACAGGCTACACCGTCGTAATTTTAATTTTAATGGACATTAAAACAAAGGCAGATAACCGTACAATCTGGTAGGTAGCATTTGATTGAACACCGGCACAGTAACTTCATATTGACGCGCGGCTAAACAAAGGCAGAGCACCGTAACTCGTAATTTGAGCGTTCCAAAACAAAGCCAAAGAGCGGTAACTGATGTTACGGTGTTCTGCCTTGGTTTCTCATGGGCTTTTGGAAGTTACTGTTAAGACAAATCATTATTTTCTCGAAAAAAAAACGGAATTGATTCAAGATACTTATCCACATGATAAAGAAGGTCTTGAATGTGCCAAAAATATAAATAACTCATTTTCGACCAAAAACGAAGTTACGGTCTTTTGCCTTTGCACGGCAGAACTGGCCCCCGACTGAGCCTGGGTTCTCCCAAGGTTCTCAAAATACCCTTATGCTTATGCTAAGTCTGGGCATCTCTGCTTAGACTGCTGCCCCCGCGACCCGGCCCCGGATAAGCGGAGGAAGATGGAGATGGCCTACAGTTCTCTCTCCATTAGGTCACCTGATGGAGTTTTTCGGTTCCTTGCCACTGTTGCCTTTGGCTTGCTCAGTTGGGGATATTTAATTTAATTAATCAATCAACAATACTATTGATCAGCATTACCAAACGTGGACGTTTTACACTAGAAACAAACACTGATGTACTATTTTATTTAATACTGTGAAGCTGCTTTGATACAATCTGTATTGTGAAAAGCACTATATAAATAAAGTTGACTTGACTTGACTTGACATAACGAACACCATGTTCAAGCATAAGGGTGTCCATCAGTGCACGTGGCACCAGGACACCCTAGGCCGTAGGTCGATGATCGACTTTGTGGTCGTTTCATCTGACCTGCGGCCATATGTCTTGGACACTCGGGTAAAGAGAGGGGCGGAGCTGTCAACTGATCACCACCTGGTGGTGAGTTGGATCCGATGGCGGGGGAGGAAGCTGGACAGACTCGGCAGACCCAAGCGTACTGTGAGGGTCTGCTGGGAACGTTTGGCTGAGTCTCCTGTCAGAGAGATCTTCAACTCCCACCTCCGGCGGAGCTTCGACCAGATCCCGAGGGAGGCTGGAGATATTGAGTCCGAGTGGACCATGTTCTCCACCTCCATTGTCGAAGCGGCCGCTCGGAGCTGTGGCCGTAAGGTCTCTGGTGCCTGTCGAGGCGGCAATCCCCGAACCCGGTGGTGGACACCGGAAGTAAGGGATGCCGTCAAGCTGAAGAAGGAGTCCTATCGGGCCTGGTTGGCTTGCGGGACTCCTGAGGCAGCTGACAGGTACCGGCAGGCCAAGCGAACTGCAGCCCGGGTGGTTGTGGAGGCAAAAACTCTGGCCTGGGAGGAGTTCGGTGAGGCCATGGAGAAGGACTATCGGCTGGCCTCGAAGAGATTCTGGCAAACCGTCCGGCGCCTCAGGAGAGGGAAGCAGTGCCCTACCAACGCTGTTTACATTAGAGGTGGGAAGCTGTTGACCTCAACTGGGGATGTCGTTGGACGGTGGAAGGAATACTTCGAGGATCTCCTCAATCCCGCCGTCACGTCTTCCATTGAGGAAGCAGAGGCTGAGGGCTCAGAGGTGGACTCGTCCATCACCCGGGCTGAAGTCACCGAGGTAGTCAAGAAACTCCTCGGTGGCAAGGCACCGGGGGTGGATGAGATCCGCCCTGAGTACCTCAAGTCTCTGGATGTTGTGGGGCTGTCTTGGCTGATACGTCTCTGCAGCATCGCGTGGCGGTCGGGGACAGTGCCTCTGGGATGGCAGACCGGGGTGGTGGTCCCTCTTTTTAAGAAGGGGGACCGGAGGGTGTGTTCCAACTATAGGGGGATCACACTTCTCAGCCTCCCTGGGAAAGTCTATGCCAGGGTACTGGAGAGGAGAATACGGCCGATAGTAGAACCTCGGATTCAGGAGGAACAGTGTGGTTTTCGTCCGGGCCGTGGAACACTGGACCAGCTCTATACCCTCTACACTACAGGGTGCTGGAGGGTTCATGGGAGTTTGCCCAACCAGTCCACATGTGCTTTGTGGATTTGGAGAAGGCATTCGACTGTGTCCCTCGCGGCGGCCTGTGGAGGGTGCTCCGGGAGTATGGGGTCCGGGGTCCTTTGCTAAGGGCTGTCCGGTCCCTGTACGACTGAAGCAGGAGCTTGGTTCGCATTGCCGGCAGTAAGTCAGACTTCTTCCCGGTGCATGTTGGACTCCGGCAGGGCTGCCCTTTGTCGCCGGTTTGGTTCATAATTTTTATGGACAGAATTTCTAGGCACAGCCAGGGGCCGGAGGGTGTCAGGTTTGGTGACAACACGATTTCATCTCTGCTCTTTGCGGATGATGTTGTCGTGTTGGCCTCATCAAATCAGGACCTTCAGCATGCACTGGGACGGTTTGCAGCTGAGTGTGAAGCGGCTGGGATGAGAATCAGCACCTCCAAATCCGAGGCCATGGTCCTCAGTCGGAAAAGGGTGGCTTGCTCACTTCAGGTTGGTGGAGAGTTCCTGCCTCAAGTGGAGGAGTTTAAGTATCTTGGGGTTTTGTTCACGAGTGAGGGAAGGATGGAACGGGAGATTGACAGACGGATCGGTGCAGCTTCTGCAGTAATGCGGTCGATGTACCGGTCTGTCGTGGTGAAGAAAGAGCTGAGCCGCAAGGTGAAGCTCTCGATTTACCGGTCAACCTAAGTTCCTACTCTCACCTATGGTCATGAGCTTTGGGTCATGACCGAAAGGACAAGATCCCGGATACAGGCGGCCGAAATGAGCTTTCTCCGCAGGGTGGCTGGGCGATCCCTTAGAGATAGGGTGAGAAGCTCGGTCACTCGGGAGGAGCTCAGAGTAGAGCCGCTGCTCCTCCACATCGAGAGGGGTCAGCTGAGGTGGCTCGGGCATCTGTTTCGGATGCCTACTGGACGCCTTCCCGGGAAGGTGTTCCGGGCACGTCCCACTGGGAGGAGACCCCGGGGAAGACCTAGGTCACGCTGGAGAGACTATGTCTCCCGGCTGGCCTGGGAACGCCTCGGTGTCCCCCTGGAAGAGCTGGAGGAAGTGTCCGGGGAGAGGGAAGTCTGGGCATCTCTGCTTAGACTGCTGCCCCCGCGACCCGGCCCCGGATAAGCGGAGGAAGATGGAGATGGCCTACAAGCAACTTTGAAAGATGCTTATTTGCTGTCAATAATGCATGACTAGACCCTCAGTCAAAGCCACAGACAACCTGATGTGTCTGTTTTGAGATTTAAATCAGCTGTTGAAGTAACTAAAAGATAACATACCAAAATGTTACGATCCTCGGTATCTGTTTTGTGTGGGTTGTTGTTTTGTATATGTGTGCAGGGATTGGCTGCCGTTGGAGGAGCCTGATTGGTGGATCTACTGATGCTCTGCTTTAAAATGTGGCGCTAACCGAAGATGTCGAGCTCATTCTGGCATTGGCCTTGTGGCGTGAAGAGCTCCGGATTCCTCCTCCCGTCGGCAGATCCCCAAACCGTTAGTTGATCATGTTCGTTTGTTTGTGATTATTTAATTCGGTTCTGTTTTATGTTTTAGGAGCGTAGGGGTGTCCTGCCAATTACTTTGACTTTGTTTGTGATTTGTTTATCTTTAGGGAGTTAGGGAAGTTTCTTTGTAATTTTGTTTATTCCCTGATTAGGTAATAAGTCTATTTTGTTTATTATTTTGGCCTTGGGGCACCTTGAAGCCATTTTTTTTCCACCTTAAATAAATTATACTTTTTGTGGGACTTAGAATTGTGTCTTTGGTGATCTGTCGGCTGGGGCTGGTCTCCTTTTTATCAACAGCAAAAGTTCACGTCAAGCCCATCCTTATTGCACGGGTCGTAACAAAAATAAAACCATATACAAAAGATCTCTGTCTGTTTATTATATTATATTATATTATATTATAGTCATGATTACGTTCAGTCATGTCTACACATGTTCTCGTTAGTCCCGATTTGTTCATCTTCCTCCACCTGTGCCTGTTTAGTTCCCTCATTAGCCTTGTGTATTTATACTCCCTGATCAGTTCTATCCTTTGTCAGTTATTGTTGAATATCATGCTTGTCAGACACCAGTAAACTCTTTGTCAACTATATTCTGTGTTACGCATCTTCCTTCATCGGATATGTTGTGACAGAATAACTGACCATCTAAAACGATTAAAATAAAGAAGATGGACTCTCCCGCACTGCCCCTCCTTCTCCAACCAGAGAACCGACAGTGGTACTAGCCGACTCTCTCTTGCTACCAGCAAGCCCAGGGTACCCACCGAGGCCGCCCCAGAGCCGGAGCCCAGGCAGGCAGAACAGCTCATCGCAGAGCCAGGAGCGGACATTGACTTAAAGGACAATTCCGGTATTTAACACTTTGAGTCTATTTTGTAGTTTGTTTTGGATGAACAAGAGTGGTGGACAAAGAAATTTTGTCAATGGTTCCTGTCTCGACTTTTTGACTATTTTAGAATTGCCCATGACCGCATTTGAATGGGAGTCAATGGCCATGCACAAACATGTCCTTAAAACAACCCTTAACGTTCGTTTTCAAAACTGTGCTACTCACCGAGTGGTTAGTGGTGTTCGTTAATGATTAAAAACAAATATATCGGCGCAATGTATGATTTCAATCCGTTTATTTTTCTATAGTGGAACTATTTTTTCAGATACCTCACAACCGCGTATAAACTTCCGCTCTTCCGCAACTTCCGTTGCTCTGCTCACGCTAGCCTTCTGAGGCGAGCATAGCTTCTGAGAGACAGGAAACCGAGCGAAAAGACCTAAAAGACTACAATCAAATGTAAACAGCATCCTTTCCGTTTCCGTTAGCGCAGTAATATCAACGAGCAATTAGTCCTCCAATGGAAATCAATGGATTTTACAAAATGCCAAATAAAACACGACAGAAACTGTATTTCGCTACGCTACTTGTTTTGGAACATCAACGAACACCACTAACCACTCGGTGAGTTGCACAGTTTTGAAAACGAACGTTAAGGGTTGTTTTAAGGACATGTTTGTGCATGGCCATTGACTCCCATTCAAATGCGGTCATGGGCAATTCTAAAATAGTCAAAAAGTCGCGACAGGAACCATTGTCAAAATTTCTTTGTCCACCACTCTTGTTCATCCAAAACAAACTATAAAATAGACTCAAAGTGTTAAATACCAGAATTGTCCTTTAATAAATCTGTGGACCGCGGATCCAGCGGTCCGTCCGGTAATGACCCTCTTCAGCCAGTATCCCTGCCTGACTTCCTAGTCCCGACTCCCGTCTCCATCACTGGTCACGGCCAGGCCCCTGGATCCGTCGGCACCACTGGTGTGGTCCAGCTCCTCGGCACTGCCCCCCTGCTCACTCCGTGCGGCTCATCCTCTGCGCCTCGGGCTTCTCCTTCACCAGCTCGGCATGAGGTAGAGTCCCCAGCTGCACCTTGGGCCTCCAGGCCTACATCTCCTCCTCCGCCTGTCAACACGTCGCCTTCACCTAGGCTCATTGCTCAATCATCACTGTCGTGGCCCTTCTGCTTGGAGACTCCACTGGGCTCCTTCGGAACTTCAGGTCGGCCTACGGAGGTCGATGCCCAGCTTCTACCACGAACTTCCGGGGTTCCGGCGAAGCCTTCACCCTGCACCCCACGGTGTCATCGGGCTCCTTCCTCTGACCTCCCCGTCGCCCTCAATCACCCTATCGTCACCCCGTTCAGCCGGATCCCCGTCACCACCTCAGTCCCACGAACCAGCGGCTCGGCGCCAAGCTTCCAGGGCTTCTGTGTCATCCTGGTCACCATGGTTCCACCTCCGCTTATTGTCACGTGCACAAATAACACAAAATATGAAAATATTACTTAAATGATTTAAGTATTTCTAAATGGATTGCTTGAGCTCTGGTCATATATCAAGTGTAATATTAGGAGCCAATGATGAAGTATGATGTGAATAAACATAGCTACATTTAGATTTGATTTTTTTTAGGGGACAGAGAACCGAGGAGAACTGATACAGTCATGCTTAAACATTAAAATTTTACCCCAAACAAATAAGTATGTGCAACAATTTTAAAGTTTATTAAAGTTTATATGAATGATACACATATATTTAAGCTTTAATAATTCTCCTTTGCAATGATTGGCCATGTTCAGTGGTATCAGTTCTGGGTTTGTAATGTTTTATTATATACTTTGGTTTTGCTGATTACTTGTTATACTAATATGGGTAGCACTTTATTTTGCAGTCCTGTTCCCCATGTACATACAATGTACTTATTCTGTAATTACTGTCTGTCTGTCTGTCTGTCCATCCGTCCGTCCGTCCGTCCATCTATCTATATACATGTTGACTAAAGGAAACGGTGCACCCTACTTGTGACTTTGTTGTCACAATATGCAGCAGTGCTATCATTGCATAACTACTAATCATGTGTATTTGACTGAGATACTGAGTGTCACAAAGTCCATAAACTATAACCACATAACTTTTCTTTCTTTAAAGAAAGTTTCACAAAACTATGGAAGTGTTTTGGGTGCTGTACTCTCTGTAGGCCAATGTTTGTTAAACATATTTACATCATTATAACAGACTGGTTCTTTGTGGTGGAGGTATGCTCAGGAGACTAATCAGAGTGAGAAGTCATTAAATAAATATTTGCTTTGCAGCTTGGCTTGGTACAACTCACAAAGGGATCAAGCAACTTGGCCTCATGTTGCCAGGCGGGATGAATCATTGCCAAACAATTAGGAAGCACAAATTACACTGATATGCAATAACTATGCACTGATAAAGCACATAATTAGTCACAAAGGATTTGACTCTGTGAAGATTTGGTCAACTGTTTTCCGTGATGCACATCTGATCCTCAGGGTTATTTCTAGTGTTAAGAATGGTAGGATTTCAGAAACATTAACTCATAAATAAAATAAATAATTGAAGACTTTTGAGTGTTTTGTGCATCAAATAGGCCTAGTTAGACCAGGGATGGCTAACTTTGGTCATGGAGGGCCACTGTACCGCAGAATTTAGCTCCAACCCTGATAAAAACTCACCTGCCTGTACCTTTTTAGTAATTCTGAAGACATTGTTCAGGTGTGTTTGATAGGGTTAGAGCTAAACTCTGCAGGACAGTGGCCCTCCAGGACCAAAGTTTCCCAATAGCATGAAGACCCTTTACATTTTCAACCAACTGTAGGATGCAATAAAGTGGGATCTACAAAGAATGGTTAAAGCACGCAAAACAAAGCAAAATCTTAGAATTTGTAAAGGCGATTTAGAAATTCAATTCGGAATGCTTTTTATACAGTAAAAAAAAAAAAAAAAAGAGTACATGTCTGGGGGAAAATTATATATATATATAAAGGTAGCTTAATATATATTTCTATATTTATGTGTAAATGCTTTATTTTCTGTAAAGTTGTTGTCTGGGAATGGTTGATTTAAATAAAAATATGTTATAACTAAAAGGAACAAAGGCTTAATATTTTTAGCTAAAATAACTAAGTTTAATACTTATATCACTAAGTTTCATCAGTTTAATATTTCCATCGCAGCGAGTAGCAGTACTTCTAGATGTTGACCAAAAACATGCAGACAGCTTGTTTTTCAAAGCCCCTAACTGCTCCAGATCTTCTTCATGATAAGACTTGCTGTTTGCTTTTAGTTGTTCGATGATTCCCTCTTCCGTCCTCATTTTAGGTCAGTGCACTTCAAAAAACAGACAGTTGTGAGATACGTGTCTCATTGGTCTGATGAGTGACGCATATGACTCTGCAGAGAAGCTGTCAATGTACGAGTACTTTGCTGCACAGCAGAACAAACAATATGGTAAAATAAGGCAGAGCACATGAGTTCACAGTCAATAATTGATAGCTCTGTTAATGACTAGCCATTTGAAACATCCAAACATTCTGAATACGCTCTTCTAGTGGTGAATATTTGACAACTTACATAATTTAAAAAAAACGATAGAAAGAAAAATACTTAATAACCACAAAATAACTTATTAAATTGGATGTAATTTATTGAAACTTATTTAGTAAACAGAATATAAAAGTTTTAAAGTAATTAAATATTTTATAATATAGTTTTGCTATAGGGTCTTGTTAACCAGATGAAGAAATTAGGTCTATATAAAACCTTGGATACAACATTTATAAAAAATTACAACACACACACACACACACACACACTAGATAACTTGATTTTATTTTTGTTTGGATTGTTTGGTTGTTAATTGCTATAATTATGCTTTGTGTTCATAGCGTGAAATTAAGTCATCCTATGGGGAAACAAATCCCATTCTTTTGTCATGAAGCAAATCTTCAGCAATATAAAAGTGGGCTACCCATCTGGCATCTCTGATCATCTTTTAATTTATCTTCCAACAGAGGCAGCTTGGTGAGTCAACAAGCGTGTGAAGTTTATTTTGTGAACAGAAGTCAGATCAGATGCAGATTATTAGATTAGATTACATTGCATTTTGTTTAAAGTACAATTACCGTTTTATACCATTTTCATTTTCCACATTCTGAACTAAACAAATGTTATTTTGCAAAATTCCTTTCAGCCTTTGTAACATCAGCAGTGTTGCAAAACCCTTGAAAACATGCAGAATCTGACAGAACTCCCAGGCAACACAACATCCAGCAACAACCTTTCTGTCATTGTAAAGGTGTGTGTGGTGATCCCATTCTTCATTGCCTTCATGTTCTTCATCCTCCTGACGTTGTACACCTTTGCATCTCACAGGCAGTTCTTTGACAGCTCCCGTTATATCCTCTTCACCTACATGCTGATGAACGACACCCTGCAGCTGCTCTCCTCTGTATCCCTCTTCTTGTTAGTGATGGGCGCTATGCAGTTTGCAATCGTCTACTGTGCACCACTGCTGTTTGTGTCCACTGCTACCTTCCTAAACACCCCACTCATCCTTTCCACTATGTCACTGGAGCGCTACGTGGCCATTTTCTACCCGCTTCACCGTCCTGCCATCTGGAGACCGGAATGGATTTGGATCATCATTTTAAGTCTGTGGATCATCAGCTGCATTCTGCCCACTGTCGACTTTGTCTTGATGCGGCTCAAGCCGGGTGTAGACGTCCAGTCGACCCCTGTCCTCTGCAAGAGCAATGTGCTCAATGCTTCTCCTATTCAAGCTCTGTTCAAAGTGAGCCTCAATGGGATCTTCTTTGCAGTGGTCGCTGTGGTCATCCTCTTCACGTACATTCGGATCCTGCTGGAGACCCGTCAGATGCGGCAGGACCGAGTGTCAGTGAGGAAGGCTCTGCACACGGTGCTGCTTCATGGGTTCCAGCTTCTCCTCTGCATAATGGCTTTCTCACAACCTGTCGCAGAATTCTTACTTGTCCAGCGTGTAAACTTGTCTCAAGCAGATATGTCTTTTATCTACTATTTCTGCTTCATCCTGCTTCCTCGCTTTCTGAGCCCGCTCATTTACGGCCTTAGAGATGAGAGCCTCAGAAGCTATATGAAGAAAGCCATGCCTTGTTATGGTGCACGTGTTGACCCAAATAAAGAAGTTAAAATGGCTAAATGAGAGCGCAAGAACAATGTTGTTGTTTGTTATTGCTTTTGTAAGAGTGACAGATCGAGCATTTAAAATCAATGTACATTCTGTTGTATATTTTACACACACCATGAAAAACTAAAGTTTCATATTTATATAATTTGATGGATAAACATATTATTTTCAAAAAAAAAAATCTGTCAAACCAATATTTAATAATTGTGTTCACTAACAGATGATTTTTAATGTATTTCTTTTTCAGAGAACAGAATAATTATATTAGGATCCTGAGGTCATAAGATTTCTTTCTATTTTCTGTAAATGCAGGCTGATAATATTTTAATGTAAATATACTGAATTCTATCAAAATACATAATTCAGAATTACATTAATAATAATAATAATAACAATGGAACAAAAAGTGTGGGCTCACAATTACACTAATGTTGTAATTACATTAAAGTTTGGGGTTGGCAAGATTTTTTAAATGTTTTTTAAATTTTGAAATAAGTCTCTTATGCTCACCAAGGCTGCATTTATTTAATCAAAAATATAGTAAAAAAAAAAAAACAGTAATATCGTGAAAAATTATTACTATTTAAAATAACCGTTTTCTATTTTAATATATTTTAAAATGTAGTTAATTTGTGAGAATTTTTAGCTGCCATTACTCCAGTCTTCAGGGTCACATGATCCTTCAGAAATCATTCTAATATGCTGATTTGGTGCTCAAGAAACATTAATTATTATTTTCAATGTTGGAAACTGTTTTGCTGCTTAATATTTTTTTATGGAAACAGTGATATTGTTTTTCAGGACGCTTTGATGAATATAAAATTTAAAAGAACAGCATTTATTTGAAATAGAAATCCTTTGTAACATTATAAAAATGTCTTTACAGTAATTTTTTTTTTTTTTTTTAAATCACACTGACCCCAAACTTTTGAACGGTAGTGTATGTATATGATATACAAATATAAATGTGGAAAATGTGTTCAAAGTCTGGTGTGACCCTTATGTTTGGGCAATATTTTAGATCTTATTTTCTATGAAGATATGGAGGCTGTTTTACAAAAATAAAAAATAATTCTGACCATTTATGATGCTAAATGTTGTCTGCACTGCTAATGTATGTGTACGCATACTGTTTTTAAAAAAAAGTAGTATAAAATATATTACACTACACACAACCATTAAATTGTCATACTAAATTGTTGTTGCATGACTAGGTCTGTCTTTTTTTAAAGGAAATTTGAAATGGATAGCCTACTTTGCGTTTTGGGAATAATATACATTTGCTGTAAAAACATATCCTATACATACAACGTCTTATATGTAAGATTAGAATTAGCACGTCCTATATCATAGTGCATAGCAAAGTCCCCAGAATTCCAATCACACACACCTGTCACTCATCACAGCTCATCAACAGCACTACTGTATGTAGCACGCTCACACTTAGCATCAGTTGGTGTTTGGCCTTGTCAGAGAATACGGACTCACTTACTTATAAGGATCCCTTTCGTTATCTGGTCAGTTGAAGTTTTCCAAGTCATCGCCCTGTCAAGTCAGTTATATCCTCGTCTCGTCTGCTTCCCAGTGTGTTGTTGTCGTCTTCGTCCAACCTGCAAAAGATAAGACTGCATCACTATCCATCACATTATTCTGAAATCATCTGCCAAAGTCTCTATACTCACCTGCTATTGTGTCTGTTTCTGCCATTCCCACAATAAACTTACCAGTTGTTGATTTTACATCTGTCGTCATCATTGTGTCTGTGCCTTACAGTGACCATAGTATGCAAAACATTTCTGCAGTTTACATCCATGCATGCTTTTCAGCCCAAATATTGCCCATAACACCTTGCTTGTGATGGGTATCTTTTGACCTTAACATATATGAAAGGAGGATAAACCTGCCATAGCAGTTTTAAATAAAAGTTAAATGATAATGGTTTTATGAAAATAAATTAGGCTAGAATCTCATGCTTGCTTGCAAATATGCAACAAAGGGTGTATGATATTAAGAAGCCCTTGCTACATTCTGATATGTATGTGCTATCACCATCAAAATATATACTTTTAGTGTGTAGTGTAAATATGCCAGCATGTACAGACTACTAAATTAATTTTATTAGTAGTTCTAGTATGCTGTATTTCATCCGAATATGTTTTCTGTACTTTAGTGTCATTTTCATTTAAATACTTGTGTATGCTAAATTAAAAAGCACAAAGCCTCAAATTATCTGTTAGGGAAAAAATAAACAAATAAAACAACATCCAAAAAGTCAGGAAGCCTTTATGGCAACTTTGGGAAATATTGTAATTACCAGCATGACTTTCTTGGGAAAAAGAAAGTAGGCTACACAAGTAAATCAGACATACACAAAATATATATAAATAAGTAAATAATAATGAAGAATTATGTAATTTATTAAAAATATTATGATATAATGGTGCAATGCAGAGAGTAAATGTTTATTGACCACACACAAAGCAGTAATAGTTTGTGCTTATTAGAAGTGTTGTGACAGTTAGATTATCTCCCTTGGGTCTAATTAGAGCACATAGTCATGAAATAAACACGTGTTTTCCTCCTGCTTTGGGTTAATTAACAAAGGTAACAAGCAACGAGTAGTCTCATGTTACATCAGTCCTTAGAGGCAATTTCTGTACCAGATGCTCTTCCAAACAACACAATTGCCAATGCTAAGCATATTTAACTACATAATATGTCAGGCCCCTCTATGATGACTTCATTAACTTTGCTTATTAACTTTATTAGATATAATGCCCTGCTAATATAGAATAATACAGCTAATGTCTAATCAGAGATTTGCATCCAGTTCTTCATAATAACAAAAATAAGCATTTCACTTATGCTCATCCCTTTTCTAAACTTGCTATCTCAGTTAATGCCATCAGTTTCCCAGTCAACATTTCATGGTGGGGCTTGAGGTATGGGCCCTACATGGGTTTGTTCTTGGATTCCATGTGTGTAAAAGTTTGAGTTAGTTAAGAACAGAAACATTTTGTGATTTTCTTAGCATTTTCATTTTGGTAACACCTTCAAAAAGATAATTAGTTAACATGAACTAACAATGGAAAATAATTCTAAAGCATTCATTGATCTTAGAGTTGTTAATTTTAGATTTTTAGAGTTGTTAATGTTAATTTCTACATTTATACATTACTAAAAATAAAAGTTGTATCTGTTAACATTATTTAATGGACCAGAGCTGACATTCACAGTTAAATTTTTATTAACTAACTACAACAAGGATTACAATAAATTTAACAAATGAATTGCTCATTGTTCGCTAATTTAAGTTGATGCATTAACTAATGTTAACTAATGGCAACTTATTGTAAAGTGTTACCACATATTTGTTGAGGTCAGGTTTTGGATCTGAGTGAGGCAATGTTTAACAAATTATATTTGTTCTTTTGTGTTTTGACAACTGGACTAAAAAATACCTATCTGGGTGTTGTCAGTTTGAATTACTGAGTGAAATCCGCACAGATTATAAAACATGGCATACATCTTTCATTTTAGAACATTTCTTGGACTTCATTGTATATTGATTTCTTATTCTCATTGGTACAAAACTACTCATCAAATTACTCTAGCAAAGGCTTCTCAATGTCATGAGGCAGAGAAAAAAAATCATAGCGTGTGTACACTGTCTGCACTCTTACTTTTGAATATTGTATTATTTATGTTTTTTTTAAAAAGGGTTATTTTCACACCAACATATTTTTTATATATTATATCTATCTATATATATATCTATACATATCTATATATATATATATCTATCTATCTATCTATATATATTTTTTTTTTAAATAGGCTGTTTCTGGTTATAACCAATATTTGCTTGATTGTAATCTTTCTCAATGCAACAATGCCTATAGGAATATGTCTTATTTTGTCACATTTTGGAACCACTCACTCTCACGGCTATGAATCTAAAGCGCTATACAGTATGTAGCCATCTGTATGCCCCTGCGACATTCTCAGATCTGTACTCTACCCAAAACAATCCACAACATTCTCATCATCCATGTTCTCTGCTCTATAGAGCCCTCTATGATTCTACTTCATGTAGGAAACTCAGAAGCGAAGACCAGGAGACTTGGATGTGTCTTCAGCAGGATTTTTTTTTTTAATCAGAGGGAAATAGAGGTGAGAAAATTGACCCCCCTTAACTGTGAGGTCAAACTATAGATAATATCAACAAATGTTTTAAGGACCACCTGGTCACTAGCACTACAGACATGTAAACATTCACACACAGTTTGACTCTCAGTAGGAAGATCAAAGACTGAGAGAAAAAAAAAAACCCTCACTGGAAACTATATTGAATCTAATCATTAAACGCATGTCACCATGTTCACATTGAATGCCCAATATAATTTAGTTCACCTTAGTATTCATGTGATGTTATGCCAGGACATGAGATCAGCAGATTTTAAGCAGATTCTTAAATTTGTAATCCCACAACATCTATATGAAAAAGGTATTATGCCAAATGGAAGAGCTTATTGTTCACACGTGGCAGGGTCAGCTGAGGTCAGTTTTTACACAGGTGTTCTTTATGATGATGTTTTGCACCATTTTGTTTTCTTATGTCAAAATCATGTGTGTTGCAAAAATGGCAAGCTCTGTAAATCAGCTGTAAAAGGCTTAAAACTGCTGCATTACATGGATTCCAGTTGTTGCCTTCACTCATTCAGCTGTGGTGTCCATTTGTAGATCAGGCCCTCTTAAATGTTGGTATTTACATATGGAGTTCAGCAATTTTAATTATGTTATGTTTATGCAGGTTGTCACAAACAGGAGACAGACAGGTTTAGGTGCACAGTGTTTATTAAAAGCAGAGTGGTGGTGGAACAACGGGAACCAGATTATGGTGAGAGAATGGTGACTTGTAGAATGATGGTGACTTAGCTGGCGATGACTGAAGTGGATTCTCTGTGCAGGTGACGAGTGAACACGAAGACAGGCGATCTGGATCAGGATGATGGACGGAAGACGGACAGGAGACTGGAGACAGGACGAGACGATCTCAGGCGAGTAGATTGGTATGGAGTCTGGCATAAAGCAGTGTATACTGCAACGAGACCAGACAAGGAGTGAAAGGGGCACATAAAGGGTGTGTTGATGAGGGAGTGCAGGTGCAGCGGCTGATTGGGGCTGTGACGGTGTGGCTAACTCTGTGGCAGTACCCCCTCCTCCATGGCCGGCTCCTGACGGCTGACGGACTCTGCGATGGGGTCGGTCTCAGGGGGCTGGACGGTCAGGGTGATCTTCGGGGAACTGGGTAAGTAGCAACGGCAACCCCGGTGGTAGACGCATCGACTTTGACCACGAATGGGAGTTCTGGATTGGGGTGCAGCAGGATTGGAGCGGTCGTGAAGGCATCCTTTAGGTGTTGGAAGGCTTCGGTGGCTAAGGGGTTCCAGGACAGAGATTTAGGCCGGTTCCTGAGGAGTGAGGTGAGAGGTGAGCTGAGGAGACTGCAATTCTGGATGAATCTGCGATAAAAGTTGGCGAAGCCTAGGAAGCGTTGGGGTTCCTTGATGGTGACAGGTTGGGGCCAGTTGTGGATGGGGTCCACCTTCCTCTGGTCCATCTGGATACCTTGTTGGTCGATGATGTATCCGAGGAACTGGACAGATGGTGTGTGGAACTCGCACTTCTCCAACTTGAGAGAGGTGGTGTTCTCTCAGCTTCTTGAGGACCTGCGTCACGTGGTGGCGATGTTCGGCCAGGTTCCGGGAGTAGATCAGGATATCGTTGATGTAGACGATGACGAAGCGTTGGAGGTACTCCCGGAACTTCATTGTAGCCGTGGAATACTGAGGGCGAGTTTACAGGCCGTTCAGCATTAGCTGGTACTCATAGGGGCCTGCTGGAGTGATGAACGCCATCTTCCATTCGTCACCCTCGCGTATCCGAATGAGGTTATAGGCGCTCCGCAGGTCCAACTTGGAGAAGATGCGAGCCCCACGGAGCTGTTCCAATGTGGCACCGACCAGAGGAAGAGAATAACTGTATTTAACTGTCTGTGTGTTAAGGGCCCGGTAGCCGATACACGGCCGCAAGCCTCCGTCCTTCTTGGCCACAAAGAAGCTGGATGCAGCAGGGGATATCGTTGGACGGATGAAACTTTGAGAGCCTCCTGAATGTACTCCTCCATGGCCTTCTGTTCCAGGATGTACAGTGGGTAGACTTTACCCTTAGGTGGCGTCGCCCCAGACAGCAGGTCGATGGCGCAGTCCCATGGCCGATGAGGTGGTAGATGGGTAGCCAACCATTTGCTGAATGCATCCTGGAACACCTGGTACTCTGGAGGGATTTCAGTTTTACTCAGTCTCTGGGCTTTTGACAGAGGTGGAGTTCAACTGGAGACTGGATGAAGATTGAGAGATGTCGACAGTTCCGACGTGTAGACGGTTTAATCACAGATGACAGACAGTTCTGGAAACAGGAATCACTCCATTGTAGAATCTCTCTAGAGTTCCAATTGATGGTGGGTTCGTGCTGGATCATCCAGGGGCGTCCCATGATGATGTCAGCGGTGGATTGAAACGTAGCGTGACTGTGGGGGAGAAGTGGCAGACACGACCACGGCTTGCCGAGGATGGTGTGAATGGCTAATTCTTGTGAGCAGCGTTTCCTCTGGAGGTTGAGTCTTTGGAGAAGTTGATGAGAGATAAAGTTCTCTACAAACCCGGAGAAAAAAGTTTGGGGGTTAGAGTTTGGACATCTGTGCAAGTGAGAGATGCAACTTTGGGCAGAAACTGGATGGTACTCACTGCTGGGCGTGGTGGTCGTATCGGGCAGTTGGTGATGATATGACCTTCTCCCCCCCAATTTTACAAAGGTAGGCTACATGGTCGAGAATGGCAGTAGGCTATAGCTATAGCGTGATTAGCCAAGGCAGCATTGTTGAGTGAATGCAGTCAGTTTTAACTGCAAAAGATGAGGTCATTTGATCGGATGTCATGTATTTACAGCATTTTACCTGCTAGAAATATATGCTCAGTTTTAATGTTATTTTAAGGTGGGGTAGAATTAAATGAATGCAAAACTCAGCATTTTGTTCGCGTACCCCCTTCTTTCACCTCACGTACCCCTAGGGATAGGGGAGAGCGGGGTACAACCTAACGCAGGGCTAGTTGTAACACCCTTTTTTTAAATACTTCCACACATGCTAGCATGACGAAACTTAGTGTAGATGCCATATCAACACTCTATAGAGAAAAAATTGCACCAAAATTCTAATCTTTGGAAGAGACCACTGGCACGGACACCAACGTCTCCGGAAAGGACACCACCGTCTCCGGCACGGACACCAACGTCTCCGGCACGGACACCACCCACCGTCTCCGGCATGGACAGCAGTGTCTCCGGAATGGACACCACCGTCTCTGGCAAGGACACCACCGTCTCCGGCATGGACACCACCGTCTCCGGCACGGACACCAACGTCTCTGACAAGTCTCCGCCGTCTCCGGCATGGACAAGTGCACAGACACCACCGTCTCCGGCATGGACACTGGCACGGACACCACAGTCTCTGGAACAGACACCACAGTCTCTGGCACGGACACCGGCACGGACACCACAGTCTCTGGAACGGACACCAAAGTTTCCGACACAGACACCACCATCTCCGGCACGGACACCAAAGTCTCCGGCAGGGACACCGGCATGGACACCACCGTCTCTGGAAAGGACAGCACCATCTCCGGGACGGACACCATTGTATCCGTTGTTGATATCAAGCCTATGGTGACATTTCACTAGTGATATAGTGATATTTAATTATATATATATATATATATATATATATATATATATATATATATATATATATAATTAAAGGATCAAATGCAATTTAGTGCTTGTATGCGGGCATGTACGTTTGTAGCATAAACAATAAAACTAGAACATCAAACTGGATTTATAACCTTTATTGCAAAGCTGAGTTACCGCAGTCTGACAACTCATGTGCATTTATTTTCCATGTTAAACACAGGCCTAGTATTTAAATCACTGGACAGTCTCTCTCTTTTCACTCTCTTTTCACTCTCTCTCTAAATCACTCTCTTTTCTTACTAACAGATAGCACAGCTAATGGCACCATCTTGTGACTGAAAATGGATAGACATGTGACATTGTAATCAAATAGTTTAGTTAACTAGTGTAACCAGAAAAGTTAACACAGAATGCAGATTAATAACGATAGGCTATATAAATTAACACATCATAACTCTTCTAACCAATACATATTGGCAGGACACAAAGTATTTGTTAATTAATGTTATATTAAATTGAATAGTCATCATCGTTAAAACAACAACTGACATTATTCAAATTATTATAATATAAATGATAATATTTCAAATTGAAGGTTGGTCATGTACCGGGTGGTTCTGGTGATCTGCAAAACAACAAGCTTTAAAACACTTGTTTTCTTACTGCTGAAATTAGATCTCTTCATGAAATCAGAAACAGAACTAACAATCATTAGCTTAGATTATTACAAACCAATCACCAGAACAAATCACAGTGAAGAAGACTTGAGCGACATTGATTTTTACTGCATGCTTTGTTTAAGGTCGTCACCCAGATGCTTTGTCTCCATTTCTAAGCACTGCGCTCTAAATGTATATAAACTACAATGTACACTGCCTTAGTTAGACTTGATGACTGCAGCTACCGAAAGCTTGTGTTCTCAATAAAGAATCCTGCTGAAGATACAACCAAGTCTCCTGGTCTTCGCTTCTGAGTTTCCAACACAGTGATAGTGTTGGAAGACTATATCCGCCCTCGGGGTGAGGCTGTAATACTCTATTAATGATCCTGTGTCGGACCAGTGTATACCTGAGAAGGACGACGTGTATAGATGCTTACGACCTGGTGCTCACGTGTGGTTTGAGGTAGTGATAGCAGCTTCTTAATTTGAAGCAGAATCCATTAAAACAGAATGGATGTTTTAGCAGGTCCCCAAAAGAGAGTATACGGCTGGTACTTGTCTCTTATGGCACCAAACACAAAGGGACCGAAGTTTGCATAGCTTGATCCATCAAGACTCTATTGCAATTCACAGGTAAACAATCCCTCCTGTTGCATGCAAAACTTATAGTGTACAATATACTTTATTAAATAACCTAGCTTTGAAACTTTGTATCTTGAAGTCTGGAAGGTAAAGTAAGAATTGCTAGAATGTGATTGACAACCATGGCTTTATTGTTTAAAGTCTCTGATCTCTGTTTTCTGTTACTCCTGGCTGATCCAGGCACTGTCAGATTGTGTAAAAGATCTTCTAAAACCATTCAAGAATGAGACCATTGACCTGGTGGCTGGAATAGATGCCATGGGCTTCATCCTTGGTATAAAACTTTCACTTTTGAAGCTGGTGTATGGTAAGACAGTGAACTCGAGAGATGATATTTTTAGCTCAGTTCACATGTTCCAGGAAAAATAAATATAACTCCTGGGGAAATAGACAAAATATAGAGTGGGATATACTCCACTGCCTGACTTAATGAAATGTATATACTAGCCTATCTAATCACTAGTTTGAGATGAATGAATAACTGAAAAACAGTTTACTTTTATTTTTTACTTTCTCCTCCAATTTCAGGGTCAGGTGTGGCCATGACTTTAGGAAAAGGATTTTTGGCCATTCGAAAAGCAGGACACTTGTGTGTTGAAACTCGCACTCAGGACTACAGTGACTACTCTGGACAAGAGAAATGCATGGAAGTGCGTGTTGATGTGTTAAAGCCAGGTACTGATGTACATAAACTTGTATATGTCACTATAATGCCACTCTTAAAAATAAAGATTCCAAAAGGTTGTTTTTGCAGCAATGCCAAGGAAGAACCATTTTAAGTTCCTCAAAGAACCTTTCGGTGAACAGTTCTTAAAAGAGCCATTTTCTTAGTTTGAAGAACATTTGAATAATCTAAAGAACCTTTTCCACTATAAAGGTTCTTCATAGAACCATCAATGCCAATAAAGACCTTTACTTTCAAGACTGGTTGATAATGGAAACAGACAAATCAAATTAGTTATCTTTTTAAATATAATGTTTGCAGTGTTTTATAAATAATTGATCAGCTCTGCTGTTCTATTTTAGTATATAATTCCATTGTACTACATAATGACTGCAGAACTGTGTATTCAACCATTTTTTTTCCATCAATGACATCTAGTTCTATAACAGCAAAATGGGAAATTCTGAGATGTGTTATGATATAATTCAGGTCTACGGGTTCTTATAGTAGACCAGTGGATTGAGACTGGAGGAACTATGAAAGCAGCTTGACCTTTCAGCTGGCAGCTGGTTTGTTTGTTGTCGGATTCTGATGGCAGTTAAGCTCCATCCACACAAAAAAAGTGAATCAGCATTTTTTAAGCCACTACATCAACACCTCTCATAATGGTAGTGGGGAACGGATTCCGACAGCTGGTTTGTTTGCCGTCGGATTCTGTTCCCCCTATTTTTCTTAGCAGTGAGGTTCAAATATCCATTAAACTGCTGTTGATTAATAGTCCTATAGATAGCCAAGTGGTCTGTGTTCTGACATTTAGCGCTTTTGGGCTTTGGACGACCCGAGTTCAAGTCTCGACTTGTGGATTTTTTCTTGATCCCATACTGTCCTATCATAATAAAAGACAAAAAATAAAACAAATTATTCTTTAAACGGATGGCAGTTAAGCTCCATCCACAGAAAAAATGTAATCAGCCTTTTTTTAAGCCACTACACCAACACCTCTCATAATGGGAGTGGGGGAACGGATTCCGACAGCTGTTTTGTTTTTGCGGTCGGATTCTGTTCCCCCCATATTTCTGACACACTGAGGTTCTAATATTTATCAAATTGATGCTGTTTAAGCTCCATCCACACACAGATTAGAATAAGCATATTTTAAGCCGATACATCAACATCTCTCATCATTGGGGTGGGGGAACGGATTTCGACAGCTGAACTATTTGCCGTCGGATTCTGTTCCCCCTATGTTTCTTACACAATGCGGTTCTAATATGTATCACATTACACTCTGCACTGACATTCATTGCTTTTCAGCTTATTTCGACCGGAGTTCAAGTCCCGCTTCGTCAAACTGTCTTGATACTATACTATCCTATCATAATAAAAGGCAAAAACCAAAAACAAATTATTCTTTATACTGATGGCAGTTAAGCTCCATCCACACAAAAAATTGAATCAGCCTTTTTTAAGCCAATACATCAACACGTCTCATAATGGGAATGGGGGAACGGATTCCGACAGCTGGTTTGTTTGCCAGAATCTCATTTTTCTCAGATTCTCATCAAAAATTGTCATTTTCAAGGCAGTTCAAAATGGCCTTTCTTTAAATGCAAAATGTTCTTTGAGTATTTCATTTGTGAAGGTAAAGCATGTACTCACTATACCCCTAATAACAAGAAGAATAAAAAACTGCCCTTAAACTGGATGTGTGGCTGGCTGTGGAACGGGGTTTGGCGAGGACAATTTTTCAATATTTAAAATTACAAATATAAAAATATTTAGAGAGATCAAAGAGATATTTTAAAAAGAATCTCTCTCTCTCTCTCTCTCTCTCTCTCTCTCTCTCTCTCTCTCTCTCTCTCTCTCTCTCTCTCTCTCTCTCTCTCTCTCTCTCTCTCTCTCTCTCTCTCTCTCTCTCTCTCTCTCTCTCTCTCTCTCTCTCTCTCTCTCTCTCTCTCTCTCTCTCTCTCTCTCTCTCTCTCTCTCTCTCTCTCTCTCTCTCTCTCAATATGATGATGCTCATCTCATCTTGCATGGGCTGTGTGCGGTTTTTTCATCTCCTGCGTGAGAACATGGTGAGCTATGAGGAGGAATTAAAAGCTGTGGAATAACACAGTCAGCGCGTTACTATATAAGACCTCTTAAACTTCTTATAATCTCCCTTATAAGATGTCTTCATACTTTAGCCTCTTTATATTTTTATGCGTACTAAATATATCATTCGGTGAAATGTTTACTTCGATGATGAGCGTGAATCAAGCTGTTTTCGCAGAAAAACAACTAATCGATCATTTAAGAATATACATAGAACTGGAAATACAAAGACTTGACGATATTAAAAGGTAAGAGTAAACTAGCATATTTTATCATTTATGAATGTATTAAAGTAAGTAGTTTATTAAGCGATCTAAATAGCCAAAACAAGATGGTCACCTAACTTACGAACTTTTGTCTGAAACTGTGGTCACTGTGGCACATAACATTTAGTATAGCATAGCCTATTAGTCTTTCAGATCTATATTGGCATTTTGTTTTTCTAATTTCAATAGCCTATAAAAAATTAAAACGACAAAAGTTGTAGAAGACATTTCTGTATCATGTTTTTGTTTGTTTGTTTGTTTTTTGGCATGGCAATCACACCAACACTAAAACTAAAAAATGTATATTTTTTATTAAATTGGATTGATTTTTGAACAAAATATGATGTTAACATTTAACCTTTGAATGAAATATTAACCTTTGTTTTTTAGGTTCTTTTCAAGAGTCACATCATTACACAGTGGCGTGTACAATGAGCCATCAGCTACCATAGCTAATCCAATTGTTGCATTCAAACTGGTCAAAAGACTTAAGTCTGAATGGATGAATGTTGTCTATACAAATGAAGCCGAAGAAAATATCAAAGGTAATATGCTGACCTTCACACATTTAAGGAAAGCCTTGATCTAAAGCTTAATTTTATTTTATTTTTTTACTTTTGTCTTGCTTGTCCCACTTAACTCTAACCCTTCACAACCCCCATTCACTTTCCTTAAGCTCTTAGGGAGGGCTACAGGAAGATGGAGGTCAGCTTACCCAAGCTGGAGGATCTTCAGGGGGCAGCACAGGGGCTGATGAGACTTCAGGATGTGTATGATCTACATGTGGAGGGACTTGTGCAAGGTCACTTCCAGCAAATCACAAATGGAAATGCTGTTGACATTTACAAACCCCCTTTGTCTGATTCACTCTCTGGGGATGATTGTTTCCTTATTGGAAAGGTAAAAAAAAAAATTATGCTTAAATCTATTATTTTCAGTCTGTTTTAAAATATGTCTGCAAAACATAGTGTGGCTTTAAAGCTAATAATTCCTTATTTGTCACAAGCTTAACTCTTAGAGGAGTCAACTGCCCATTCTATCATTGTTTGGAATGTATTGTGAATCTCTGGGAAAGCCTCTGGAAAAAATGTGTTCAGAATGTGTTCCTGCTTGAGCACACTTCCTGATGTAGATTCCATATTTCTCAATTTGTTTAGTAACTGGTGCTTCTTTTGTGGTGAATAACAACTACCAAATGGTTTATACTCTTCTTTCTTTGTGCATAAAGAAAAGCTCTGTTTTTTTGGGTCTTGTAATAAGCACCATCTGTTCTCTTTACCAACATCCATACAACTACCAAGTGAAACGTGCTATGTTGCCAAAGATTGCCAACTTCTTTTAACATTTCGAAAGGAACACATTAAATAACTAACTAGTGACTAAATGGTTTTTGACTGAAATCCTTTTTTTAACTGTTGTGTAAGAAGTGTTCTGAGTCCAAGTGTCAGACATGTGGGATGTCATCATCTTTTTTGCTTTTTTTCCCCCTCATGTCGTATTTGTGTTATGTTACATCTGTGAGAGCTTTATGTTCGTAGGTGGCCTATGATTTGGAAGATTACTACCATTCTGTGCAGTGGTTTGAGGAGGCAGTTCGTCTCTTTCGAGGAACAGAATGGAGTCCAGAAAATGAAGGCACACTTGAAGATGCCCTTGACCATTTAGCTTTCTCTCATTTCAAGGTATGGTACCTCTTACAAAATAAATATGAATTTAATTTTTACCTGGTATTAAGATCCATCTTGTGTGATCTGATCTAATCCGATACAGGACATTTTTTCAGATCCCATTTGGAGGTATTCAGACATGCATGTGGCCAACATTTCATAGTGTATCATACCAAAGATAACAGTGAAAAACCGCCTATTAAGGCAGAAAAAAAGAAGACATTTTTTTTTGAAAGAGCGACAGGGTAACTAAACACTAAAATCACAAAAAAACATTTTTGTTACTTGAAATAAAATACAACAAAAATGCAAAAAACGTAAACTTTAACTTGATGTACTAAAATAACTAAAATAGAAATAAAAATAATAATAAAAACTATGTAGACAAATTTTAAAAACTACTAAAAATGACAAAAGTGCACTACAAAATTACTAAAACTTTAACTGAAATTAAAATGGTAAATATAAAAAGAATTTTGATTCTGAATATTCAAAATATTTAGTTTGTCTTTCTTTGTCTTATCTTTGGTGGTTCTATATTATCCAGTGCTTTATGCGAACAGTAGTTTTGAAATGTGTTTTTTTCACAGATCTACTAATTAGTTTTAATTGATTAGAGGAAACTGAATAGAACATGAGCTGAATAGAATTATACATAGGTAATACTTAATTATGTTATACATAATGTATGTAATAGACTTACTAATACTTGATCATGTTGTACACACACACACACACACATATATATATATATATATAATATATATATGCAGTATATGTGTGTGTGTCTATATAATATCTATATATTTCATATATACTACACTTCAGTCATTATATATATATACTATATAGATACTAACTATATGAAATATTTTTTTTTAGACTGGAAACATATCCTACGCCCTCAGTCTCTCTCGGGAACTATTGCTTCATGGTAAACCTCTGCAGTCTACTACCTGCCAATAAATGAGACAGTGAGAAAACACTTGTCCAAAACAGATCAATTTATTTTTAATTCATAAATAAGAATTACTTTAAATTCAATCTATATGGAAAGATTATCATATTTCATCACAATGAAATTTCAATCTTGTCTTCAAGATCCTATGAACAGAAGGGTACATTTCAATGTGGAGAAGTATGAGAAGCTCCTTGATGAAAGTCCGCCTGTTAACCAAAGCTTGGCTTTGAAAAGGGCTGACACCACTTATCTGAGAACCAGGAATGTCTATGAGAAGCTCTGCCAAACAAAAGGATCTGAGGTATCATTCCACACTATGCTACACAACTTGTAATCGAGACAGTGGTGTTCATCAGAGGTTATATCTTTTTATTCCAATCTATTGTTTGGAATCTATTGTCTATAGTATTATAAGCATCACAAATATAAAATGTTAGCACACAAGTTAGAAAAAGAAAAGTATTCACACATTGCAACTCATGATTAATTTCAATTGATGATTACAGTTTCTAAATGGAGTAAAATTCCATTATTATAATATGGCATCCATTATTGGACTATTTAATACTTCCTATCATAAAAAAAGAGAGAGAGAAAACACAAAAAGCAGCAAAAGTCAAAAGAAGAGCTATGACAAATCTTGAGTGGATCTTGGTAGAATTCCTCATGGAGCTGCCTGAAGAAAATTACACAGCAATGTACCAAAGTTAATTATTTCAGTTTTGGATCCTGAAGGAGATCACATGAAACAATGACCTGCTTTAAATCTTAAGTGTGTAGTTTCTGCGCAACTAGTGACACCAAATGAAGCTTCAATCTGTTTGTTTTGACTAACTCAGCTGGACAATAACACATTGGACCAATGGTGTCAATGTGGTACTTGTCTGTCATACCAATGGAAGGCAGGGCAGTCTCTGAATTTTGTTTAAATATGTGATGTTTGTGAACATAATATGCTATAATATGCTATAATTGTTGTCACATTGGGTTTTGTTCATGTTCTTGTTTCTTTCATGTCTTGTTTCTTTCATCTTTCATTTATCATGTGATTCCCTTATCCCGTCAAATAACAGATCCACTGGAGGCAAGTGTAGACGAACCAAAGTGTCGTTTAAAAAAAAAAAAAAAAATCCAAACATGAACAAAATACCAACTAAACAAAGACTTGACTTCTTAAACTTAACTCACCAACAGCAGTTACACTTACTATACTCAACAAGAGACAATGGGAAAATGAGGGCTATTTATACACAGACTAATGGTTTAACAATACATACCTGAAAGCAATGAACAATGAACCAATGACAACATGACACATGAAAAGGGGAAGTTCATGACAAGATCACATGACGGGATAAGGGAATCACATAATAAACCAGGAAACCATGACTATGAGAATTACAAAATAAAAGACAAGTGGTGCCATTAATGGCATAGAAATTAAACATTTTGCCTTTCAAAACAATTTAAATTTATATTTACCTAATGTTATGCAGTGTTTTATGAAAAAATAAAAAGACACATTGCCTAGATCAGTAGTTCCAAAACGTTTTAGAGTAGCCCTGAGACATCTAACATCCTTTACATTAAGTGACTATATATATATATATATATATATATATATATATATATATATATATATATATATATAAAGATTTATTTATTAAAGATTAATTTTATCTAACCCAAATAAATGTACAGTATGACATGTTTTATGTAAAATCCCTAAAATTCCATTAATTTTATTATTAATATAATAAATAAAGCAATAAACTAAATCAATAATTTAAATGAAATGGAATCAGTATTAAAAAAACAACTGAACTGTTGTACTGTTGTATAAAATAAATGTCACATTTGCAACTGTGTGGACATTTGGGAAAAATGGATTTCTTGCTCGTAAAATACATTATCAACATTAAAAACAATAACTCACAAAGGGTATGTTTTTGTATCGAAGATAGTTTGAGTCTTAAATCGATCTCTATGCTAAAAGTGCTAAAACCCCACTTTTACAAAGGTACATTATCGAGAACGGCAGTAATGTAGCATGATTTGCTAAGGCAGCATACTGTGCACGCAACCTATCATATGCACAGTGCTTGTGTGGATGCAGACAGATTTTACTGCGAACGATGATTTAATTTGATTGGATGTGATGTATTTGACTTTTACGGCACTACCACTTTGCTGTTTTTACAATAGAGACAGCATTTTGCCTGTTAGAAATGCATGCTTGGTTTTAATGTTATTTTAAAGTGCGTCAGAATTGAATGAATGGCAAAACTCATCATTTTGTTTGTGTACCCCCTCTGTCACCTCACGTACCCCCAGGGGTACACACACACCAGTTTGGGAACCACTGCCACAGACAAATGTCCTTTTAACACAGTAATGCTAGTTTTATTGCATTCATAATGACATCACTTGAATGATGGTTGAGTTAATTAGTTATGTTAACTTTATTGAAATACCTGTGTTTATGTTTATCAGTTTAACTCATTATTGTTGCTAGTCATAACTTATTAATAATTATTTGAAGCCTGTTAGGAATATTTGTTTCAGAGCCTTAGAATTAATAACACATTTTCTTTTCACAGCCAAAACATTTTGAGAACCCCAGGTTGTTCTGTGACTATTTCACCAATGGCAACCCTGGTTTACTTCTGCAACCAATTAAAAGAGAGCTAATCAGCCTGCACCCTTATGTTGTGCTCTTCCATGGTTTTGTCACCCGACCTGAAGCTAAAAGCATCAGAGAATATGCAATGCCAGGGGTGAGTGTACTGTTTGCATTAAGCCTTAATATGGAAACATACAGAATTGGGTATGCAATAAGTAAATCTAGGACCATGTGAAAGTAATTCATTGTAAATGAATTAATGACCCATGCTGCCTTTGATATGATGCAAATGCAAGAGTGAGTGAATTTGGACCAGAACTCTCCAAATAACTGAGAAAGGTTTTTTTTTTTTTTGAGAATTGGATGTAATTGAGTCCTTTATGTTACTTGGATAATTTTTGGATTGAGGGAAAAAGATTGGCAGAGACTTCAGCTCTCATTTGTTGCCAGTTCTCAGCTGAGGTTGTTCTGCTTTCATTTTTAATATAATTTGTCTCAGTCACCAGTAAAATCAGTCACATCCAGTTGCTGACAGCATGCCAGTTACTGACTGGCTCAACACGGAGAGACACTTCTCTCCTTTTCCAGACATATTTAACCATACAACTTAAGCCAGCTTCGAACTGAGCTGGAAAGAAGATGAAGAGCATATTATGTGAATAAGTCATGCGGTCGGAATCAACTGTGCTTTCAGCTCGTCAGTTATTCCACCCAGAGTGTTTTTGTAGGGGCAGACTGAGCATTACATCACGTGTTTCCGTCATTGCTTTTTTTTCTTTCTTTCTTTCTTTGTCCCTGCCAGTAGTTAAGTAATTTTGTTTCTTCCTGGAATTCCCACATAAAATAAACTGCAAAAAAAAAAAAATTCTTATCTTATATATTTATACTTTTCTAGTTCTCTTACTGCTTCTCCCTTCAAATGTGTACTTTATTCTTCACAGTGACTAAAATGTATAAAAAAATATTTAAATGTGAATGTTCATGTTTTCCTTCAGCTTAGAAGATCAGTGGTGGCATCAGGATTAAATCAGGCCACTGCAGAATATCGCATCAGCAAGAGGTACAAGTGATTTTTTGTTTAAAGGCCCAATGAAATCAAAGTTATATCAGCTCATTTTTATGCTAGTGTACTCCTACAACATTCAAAACCAACATATCTCAATGGTAAATAATGCTAGTAATAATTAGTCCAATTTCCAATAATATCCCCTTTTTTTCTTTCTGTGTGAAGTGGCTCTCGCATTAGAATTTTTGTCAATGATCTTTCAGTGCATGGCTTAAAGAGTCAGTCCATGAGGTTGTGGGCAAAGTGGATCGACGCATCACTATGGTCACTGGGTTGAATGTGCAGCCTCCTTATGCTGAATATCTCCAAGTGGTAAATTATGGCATTGGAGGACACTATGAACCTCATTTTGACCATGCCACAGTGAGTAACAATTTTCTTTCATTCAAAAATTTCCCAAGCATTCACACACATTTAAGGAAACACGTTTACTTTTAATATCACGTTTGATATATAATAAATGTTTTCCAATACAGAGATTTCCTACTTATAATGTATCTTGTATATACATTATCAGCCATGATGCATACCCATTGTGTATACTGTGACTTTTTACAGCAGAAGAATGTTTAAAATCTTTTGTTTTTTTTATTGGCAGTCTGACTCGAGTCCATTGTACAGGCTAAAAACTGGAAATCGAGTGGCTACATTAATGATTTATGTAAGTCAATAAATAGTTCAGCTCTTGCTTGCTTGCTTTCTTTCTTTCTTAATTAAAAGACAATATCTTGCCAATGTAGTTTTAAGTGAGAAAGTAAATAAATGCGTTTTGGAAGCATTTAGCAGTAACCAAAACTAATTTAATACGATTTGAGTAAACCACTTTACAACATAATGATTTTCTTCTTTTTTTAGTTGAGCTCTGTGGAAGCAGGAGGATTCACAGCCTTCATTTACGCTAACTTCAGTGTTCCTGTAGTGGAGGTACATAATTCCATATATCATTCTCACAGATTCACTAAAGACAGAAGACAACCAGACTTCACTCTGCACAGCTTTCAGAATGTTAGGCCCTACAATTCTGTAATAACAGATTGTTTTCTATTGAGGTCAGACATTTCGTTGGATATCCTGTTACAACAAACGCTTTGGGTTTGGGAGTCAGTGTTGTTTCAAAAAATGAACTGTTGGTGAAACCTGAGAGATAGCTGTCTAGAAATTTGCACTTTCACCTCAAGGCACTCAGGTTTTCACCACCCAATAAGGGGATGTCATCTTTGCACAACCTCTCACAAAAGAAAAAAAGTAATATACATCAATCAAGGTTCATAATCCAGGACTTTGGCTGTTGTGTACACAATCAAAGAAGGTTTTAGACTAAATAAACATAATATAACTATTAGGAGTTTTCTTTATTCTCTGTAAGGAGTGTATTTTTCAAAACATTTTCACTTTTTTATGTTTATAAAAGTTTATGCTTGATGTTTATGCTTTCTAGAACGGGGCTCTCTTCTGGTGGAATCTTAAAAGAAATGGTCAAGGAAATGTTGACACTCTTCATGCTGGCTGCCCTGTCATTGTTGGCGATAAATGGGGTATGATTATTGTATCACATGGTGTCATTGTTTACCAACATAGGGAAAGAACATTAATTTGACAGACAACCATATCCAAAGCATTTTAGAATGCATTCAAGGTATACATTTGATTAATTCATTCCCTGGTAATTGAACCAATGACTTGCTGGCACCACACACTACTGTTTGATCTACAGGAATGCTCCAACAGTAGATAATAACTCTGTAAAAGAAGATAAAAAAAAGTGAAAGGAAAAATGTGAACCTTTAATGAATTGGGAATGGTTAATTGAGATTTTTGGGTTATTTACTTATTTACTCACCTGTTAAGCTTAAAAAAAACATCAAAGATGTCCTTACGTGTGCTATATTTCAAGGCTTTTAAAGGGGTCATGAACTGAGAATTAAATTTTCCTTGATCTTTTGACAGTTGAGTTTGTTATACTATAAAAATACCCTGTAAGTTTCAAAACTGGAAACGTCTTTATTCCAAAAATTGCTTTTATTGAAACCATGGCCATAAAATGACAGGATCTAAAAAGTGGAGACTTCTGACATCCACGGGCAGTGAAAGCCTGCCTTTGCAGAAGAACCAACCCCTACGTCTACATCACTGCATCTTTGGCTCCGCCCACTGGAGCGTTAGTGAATAGTGACATGAGAACGAGAAAAGATCGACACAGGATCAATACCATTACCTTCCAAACGATCCTAATGCTAGGATAGTGGGGGGGTTTTTTCCAGCAATGTGAATGTCTCAGCAGTGCATTATTTGTTTGTATTCGGTGCATTTCACTGTGGATCATAAACCAGCCCAATTACTTCTCATACCCAGCCCAATTACTACTCAAAACCAATCCAAATACTACTCAAAACCATTTAGTAATTCAGTCGTAGTTTCGATGCAGGCTTTGCAAACAGACTTATATGATATGGATCTGCCACCAGCAATGCCACAAACATGTAAGTAATGTTGCGTTCAAGTCCTCCTGGGAACTTGAGGTGGGAAGTTGTGTTTACAACAGCAGGTGCATTCAAGTCACTTTCATCAGAGTAAGATGGCATTACATTAAAAGATTACATTCTTTTACTTAATTACACATAAATACAGCAAGGTTCTTAAACTCTATAGTTCTAGAAAATGAAGAACAAATAAATGTGCATCAGATGTGCTTTGCTTTTTCATGTTTTTAATCAATTTATGAAGCCACTGCATATCGTTAAATATTAGTTTGTTATATTGTAATACCATCATATACTGTGCAGGCAATTAGCTTACTTCACTGTAAATAGAATAGCCTGACAATATCTCTGCTAAATACCTTTGTGGTATTCGCCATGTTTCTCACTGACACACCCCCAACTAGTAAGATTGGGGCTTAAAGGGGTGGTATAATGCTCTTTTCCCAAGATGTAAAATAAGTCTCTGATGTCCCCAGAGTGTGTATGTGAAGTTTTAGCTCAAAATACCCTACAGATATTTTTATATAGCATGTTAAAATTGTCACTTTTTAAGGGTGAGCAAAAATGCACCGTTTTTGTGTCTGTCCCTTTAAATGCAAATGAGCAGCTGCTCCCAGCACGGGGGGCGGAGCTACAACAGCTTGTGTCCTGAAAATTTCGAAAACTTTTTTGTTTATGTTTAAATGTATGTAGCGGATGTGGAGTTAACTATCTTTTAATCATTGATTAGCATATTCTGTCTTGATAATCTATAAATCGTGTTCCGGGGGTGGGGTTTATATAAATTTGAGGGTTAGTGATATCACTAACCCGGAAGGAATGTGGTGTAGTCCATACCAGCCGTTTGTTGTAGTCCTTAAAAAGCTATTTTTTTTTTAAGAAAATATCTCCCTTTGCTTTGAACTTTGAGCATCCTGACTTGGCAGATGTTGTTTATACTCAAACATCAACATTAACTAAAGTTAAAAAAGTGAAATCATAATCAACCACCCCTTTAAAGAAAATCCTGAATTTCCCACTCATATTTACTCATGTGCGTTCAACTCATAATACGATCTTTACGAGATGACTTGAATGCACCATAACCTTGTTTATTCCAATGCCTGATCTGTGATCTCTGATGTGCTAATCAAGTTCAGAAAAAGAATCTTTCTCTCAAAATACTGTTTATGCATCACTAAATCAAGCCAGTGACTAAAAGATCAACTTCTCATCGTTTATCTTAGTAGGATGAAAATAATCTTATTTAAACTGATTATTATACAGAAAAGCTATCAGAACGACCCCTTTCCAATCGCTCAAACTGTCAATCACACAACGCGAGTATATGTGGACACTTGCCAAAACTCGTTATGAAATCAATGACGCTGTTACATTGCACAACAAAGCTCTTACTGTATTTACATCGTCTTTGCATTGTTATTTGGTGAAAGCATTTGTGAGAGTGCAGAAAATGTGTTGCAATGATAAGATCTTTTCATTCACGCGATCAACAGACTGCTGCTCAATGCTCTTCACTGCAACCTTTCATGTGATCATGGAAATACTTTAAAAACTTTTCACGATTCGTTAATCTCGATATCTGTAATGGTAAAACGTATAAAAGTATTCGAGAGATTTCCACATGTAATGCTAGCTATTTAATATGCAAACATGTCAGCCAATCACAGCAGTGGGCGTTTACACTGAAGTCTCACAGCAGACACGCCTCTTCGAACAAATCAGAGGCTAAAATCAGGGTAGGAAAAATGGCTTTTATTTCTAAATCATGACAATTTTTTATGTAAAAATCATACTAACATTATAAGGGCACCCCATGAAACATTATAAAATAAGAAAATAATCCAGTTCATGACCCCTTTAAAGCCATAAGCTTTCTGTGAGGAACCCACCAATATAAAGGCATTCACTGTCTTTTCTTTTCCAGTTGCCAATAAGTGGGTTCATGAGTATGGACAAGAATTCCGACATCGTTGTAGCCTTAATCCTGAAGAGTGAAGGAAGCATGAGACCATTTACAGTATAAGAGTCAACCCCCTCAAAGGAGCAACAATAGCAAGTGAGGGAGTGAAAGGCTGAGAATGAAGGGGTAAAGAATTTGAGAGCTAAAACCACCTATAGCTGATTTGAGCATTGGGAAGAGAGGCACTTGGATCATTTTCATGGATGTCTGAAGTGCACAGGACATAGAGAGATTTCAATAGTGTGTGTATGTTTGTGTGTGGGTTAGGGAATGGTTTGGCATGCAGCCCAAAGGGCAAGCTGACCTCCTGTTCCTGCTTCCCAAGATAAACACCAGAATGTGTTCTGAAAATTGAATGTACAGATGTTTACATGGGTACTGATGATGATTTGTTTTGATGAGTAGTTTGTGGTAACATCTATTTTTTTCTGACAGCAAACAAAAATATTTTTTATAATTAATTACAATGCACTTTGAAAAAGTATAATAAATTACCCACTTGAATGTTGATGATTTACCTGTGTAAATCTGGTGCAACTGTATGTTGTTTATGGTTGCAAAGCAACTTCCATAAAAGTTCCATAAATGTTGTAAACATATAAATAAATTATGAAATGAGATGAACCTTTTTATTGTGAACTTTTTTTTTTTTTTTTTTAAGTATTTAATTTATTGGCATTTTTTATTTGATTTTCATCAAAAACAGTGTATTGTTATATATTACATTGCCATGATATAGAATATAAAAATAGTAATAGCTAACTGCTTTAAATGTAAAAATAGCGGTCACCAAGTCCCTCCAGACAGCACGCCAAATACGCATAACCTTTACTCCACTTAATTACATGTAAGTGTGAACTCATGAATTAGAAGCAATTGTTTTATCCAGAGGATTGTTCTCACTACGCTACCGAGGTACTTGCCTTGCTTTCTGAAACCAGTGGCAAGGTACCAAAACTCCATCAGGTGAATGGAGAAATGGAGAAAAAAAACTTGGGAGAAACCAGGCTCACCCTTACGAAAAAGAAGTTTATTCAAGTGTACTATTAGTATACTTCTTTTAAACTAAAAAATAAGAAAGATAGAGACTTTTTATGTACTTCTCAGAAATATACTTCAAATTCCACTTAAGTATACTTGACTTATACTGACAGAAAATTCTAAGTATATTTGGCCTATACTTGTTGATTGAGATATACTTAAAAGTATAATTAAGTATCCTAAGTATTCTTGGCTTGTACTTGTGTTTACAATTTTGATTGAGTAGCTTATTAAATACTTTTTTTAAAAACATAATATTACACACTGTCTTATAAACTAACATGTTCAAGTTTATAACAAGCTTTCAGGTGGAATAGCTAAATAAAATAAAAATATATAGAGTAAATAAAATAAGCATGGAACTGAACCTGATCTTGTACACAGCGATAATAATTCCCTTACGAAAAATAAGTTTATTCAAGTGTTCTATTACTATACTTCTTTTGTATAGTAATTATACAAAATTACTATACTTATTACTTATTCAAGTATTCTATACCCATGCCCCCTGCCCCCTGCCCCCTGCCCCATGCCCCCTGCCCCATGCCCCCTGCCCCCTGCCCCCTGCCCCCTGCCCCCTGCCCCCTGCCCCATGCCCCCTGCCCCCTGCCCCCTGCCCATGCCCCCTGCCCCCTGCCCCCTGCCCATGCCCCCTGCCCCCTGCCCCCTGCCCATGCCCCTGCCCATGCCCCATGCCCCATGCCCCATGCCCCATGCCCCCTGCCCCATGCCCCCTGCCCCCTGCCCCATGCCCCATGCCCCCTGCCCCCTGCCCCCTGCCCCATGCCCCATGCCCCATGCCCCCTGCCCCCTGCCCCCTGCCCCCTGCCCCATGCCCCCTGCCCCATGCCCCCTGCCCCATGCCCCATGCCCCCTGCCCCATGCCCCATGCCCCATGCCCCATGCCCCATGCCCCCTGCCCCATGCCCCGGTATGAGAGTGACTAACTTGCATCATTTGAATGCAGGACGTCAGAAATGTTCATTGTTTTCTACCACATTTGCTTATTTAATCCTCTTGGCTCTTGCACACATAGAGTAGTGACAGACTTCTCTTTCTGTAGCGTAGATGGTCTTTGAATTGGGTTTCAATTGTGCAAAGGCTCGAGGACCTGTCTTTTCTGCCCGCAGAGTGTACAGCATTGGATGTGCAAATGCCCAGATGAAAAACATCACGTGGCCCGGCCAGGCAACCACGTGGGCTCTGTGGCGCATTGGACTTTTATATTGCATAATGAGGCCATTCAAAGGTTGTGGGTTCGAGTCCCACCAGAGTCGTGACTTTTGCCGTTTTGTCAACCCCATACTGCACAGTGTTGCCCTCAGGTAACAGAAAGCTTTTGAGGCCTCTTGTTCTCAACGTGTTCATCTCTCTATAAATTACAGAAACGTCTGTCTGTCTGTCTGTCTGTCTGTCTGTCTGTGTGTGTGTCTGTTCCTCGCATATCTCTCGAACCGTTAGTCCGATTGATTTCAAACTCGACAGGTGTCTCGCCACGGGCACGAGTAAGTGCAGTGCCAAGTTTGACATTGTTTGGATGAGAAATGCAAAAGATATCGTTAAATATATCATTTTTATAAGGTTGTGGTTTAAAAATAAACATTCTGACATTAGAGGGTTGTATCGGTCAAAGAAGCCCCAAGAAGGTTGTGGTTTAAAAATAAACATTCTGACAATCTGTCAGCTACACTGTTTACTTCTGAATATTATAGTTTGGTTCCAAAACGTGATAAATCCATTTTGATTAATTGGAGTAAAAATGTGTTTTCTTTACCAAGAAACCAACAATTACTAAAAACACACACAAAAACTGATTTTGCACGGGCACTTTGCACTGCTCCCTGAATCGACACGCTTATTCATTTGTGGATGTTAACTGAATCTATATGTCAGCTATGCTGTTTCTGAATATTATATTTCATTCTGTGTGTGTGTCTGTTCCTCGCATATCTCTCGAACCGTTAGTCCGATTGATTTCAAACTCGACAGGTGTCTCGCCGCGGGCACGAGTAAGTGCAGTGCCAAGTTTGACGTTGTTTGGATGAGAAATGCTAAAGATGTCGTTAAATATATCATTTTTATAAGGTTGTGGTTTAAAAATAAACATTCTGACATTAGTGGGTTGTTTCGGTCAAAGAAGCCCCAAGAAGGTTGTGGTTTAAAAATAAACACTCTGACATAAACACTCAGTCAGCTACACTGTTTACTTCTGAATATTATAGTTTGGTTCCCGAACACACACAAAAACTGATTTTGCACGGGCATTTTTTGCACTAGTTTAAATAATGTCAATGTAGTCAAAAGGCTTCAAAATTTCTCTTTGGTTTACTACCACATTTGCTTACGGAAACCACTTGGCTCTTGCACACAAGGACCGGCCGTCACCACAGAGAAGTGCCAGACTTCCTTTCTCTTCCCGTAGCTTAGATGGTCTTTGCAGCCCTTGTGAATGGAGCTCTATAAACATGTGTGACGGGGGTTCTGGGAGTCCTGCTGGCCAACAAACACAGAGGCTAGCTGGCCACCCCCCACGCAGTTGTCAACAAACTATTTTATGCTATCCAGCGCCTGGTCCACGATTTGCATCTTTTCTCTATGTTTTGATCCTCTGGGTCGCCCTGGGTCCCTGCTTCCTGGGTCGGAAGCAGGGAGCGGAGGTAGGCGCCGTGGCTTATTTGGTTAAAGTGCCTGTCTAGTAAACAGGAGATCCTGGGTTTGAATCCCGGCGGTGCCTTTGACGATATCCGTGTGTGTCTCAAGGCTGTGAACCCTTGCAGTCGCTTGCTTTTCTGAGAACTGACCACAAACGGTGAAACCGAGGTCTTCTTTTGCAGTTGCTTCCATTTGCAAACCATCCCTGAGCTGTTGTTGAAGGATAGTGTCCCAAGCTGATACTCCTTGGCAGCAAGGCGCCGTGGCTTAGCTGGTCAAAGCGCCTGTCTTGTAAACAGGAGATCCTGGTTTCGAATCCCAGCGGTGCCTCTACTCCGTTGTCTTTGCTCTTGGGACCGTTCTTGGACAGAGGGCCTCAGAACTTTGAGTCAGGTTTTGAAGAGGCTCGAGGGCCTGTCCTTTCTGCCCGCAGAGTGTACAGCATTACAGTGTTGGATGTGCAGATGAAAAACAATCACGTGGGCTCTGTGGTGCAATGGATAGCGCATTGGACTTCTAGATTGCAAAATGAGGCCATTCAAAGGTTGTGGGTTCGAGTCCCACCAGAGTCATGACTTTTGCTGTTATGTCAACCCCATACTGCACAGTGTTGCCCTCAGGTAACAGAAAGCTTTTGAGGCCTCTTGTTCTCAACGTGTTCATTTAAATAATGTCAATGTAGTCAAAAGGCTTCAAAATTTCTCTTTGGTTTACTACCACATTTGCTTACGGAAACCTCTTGGCTCTTGCACACAAGGACCGGCCGTCACCACAGAGAAGTGCCAGACTTCCTTTCTCTTCCCATAGCTTAGATGGTCTTTGCAGCCCTTGTGAATGGAGCTCCATAAACATGTGTGACGGGGGTTCTGGGAGTCCTGCTGGCCAACAAACACAGAGGCTAGCTGGCCACCCCCTACGCAGTTGTCAACAAACTATTTTATGCTATCCAGCGCCTGGTCCACGATTTGCATCTTTTCTTTATGTTTTGATCTTCTGGGTCGCCCTTCTGGCAGCAGGGAGCGGAGGTAGGAGCCGTGGCTTAGTTGGTTAAAGCGCCTGTCTAGTAAACAGGAGATCCTGGGTTCGAATCCCAGCGGTGCCTTTGACGATATCCGTGTGTATCGCAAGGCTGTGAACCCTTGCAGTCGCTTGCTTTTCTGAGAACTGACCACAAACGGTGAAACCGAGGTCTTCCTTTGCAGTTGCTTCCATTTGCAAACCATCCCTGAGCTGTTGTTGAAGGATAGTGTCCCAAGCTGATAAGCCTCGGCAGCAAGGCGCTGTGGCTTAGCTGGTCAAAGCGCCTGTCTTGTAAATAGGAGATCCTGGGTTCAAATCCCAGCGGTGCCTCTACTCCGTTGTCTTTGCTCTCTGGGACTGTTCTTGGACAGAGGGCCTCAGAACTTTGAATCGGGTTTCAACTATGCAGAGGCTCGAGGACCTGTCCTTTCTGCCCGCAGAGTGTACAGCATTACAGTGTTGGATGTGCAGATGAAAAACAATCACGTGGGCTCTGTGGCGCAATGGATAGCGCATTGGACTTCTAGATTGCAAAATGAGGCCATTCAAAGGTTGTGGGTTCGAGTCCCACCAGAGTCGTGACTTTTGCTGTTATGTCAACCCCATACTGCACAGTGTTGCCCTCAGGTAACAGAAAGCTTTTGAGGCCTCTTGTTCTCAACGTGTTCATTTAAATAATGTCAATGTAGTCAAAAGGCTTCAAAATTTCTCTTTGGTTTACTACCACATTTGCTTACGGAAACCTCTTGGCTCTTGCACACAAGGACCGGCCGTTACCACAGAGAAGTGCCAGACTTCCTTTCTCTTCCCGTAGCTTAGATGGTCTTTGCAGCCCTTGTGAATGGAGCTCCATAAACATGTGTGACGGGGGTTCTGGGAGTCCTGCTGGCCAACAAACACAGAGGCTAGCTGGCCACCCCCTACGCAGTTGTCAACAAACTATTTTATGCTATCCAGCGCCTAGTCCACGATTTGCATCTTTTATTTATGTTTTGATCCTCTGGGTCGCCCTTCTGGCAGCAGGGAGTGGAGGTAGGCGCCGTGGCTTAGTTGGTTAAAGCGCCTGTCTAGTAAACAGGAGATCCTGGGTTCGAATCCCAGCGGTGCCTTTGACGATATCCGTGTGTATCGCAAGGCTGTGAACCCTTGCAGTCGCTTGCTTTTCTGAGAACTGACCACAAACGGTGAAACCGAGGTCTTCCTTTGCAGTTGCTTCCATTTGCAAACCATCCCTGAGCTGTTGTTGAAGGATAGTGTCCCAAGCTGATAAGCCTCGGCAGCAAGGTGCTGTGGCTTAGCTGGTCAAAGCGCCTGTCTTGTAATCAGGAGATCCTGGGTTTGAATCCCAGCGGTGCCTCTACTCCGTTGGCTTTGCTCTCTGGGACTGTTCTTGGACAGAGGGCCTCAGAACTTTGAATCGGGTTTCAACTGTGCAGAGGCTCGAGGACCTGTCCTTTCTGCCCGCAGAGTGTACAGCATTACAGTGTTGGATGTGCAGATGCCCAGATGAAAAACCATCACGTGTCACGGCCAGACAATCACGTGGGCTCTGTGTCGCAATGGATAGCGCATTGGACTTTTAGATCAGTGGTTCCCAAACCTGTCCTGCCGGCACCCCAACACTGCACGTTTTCTTTGTCTCCCTAATCAAACACAACTCATCAGCTCATTATCACATGGGTTAATGAGCTGATGAGTTGAATCAGGTGTGTTTGATTAGGGAGACAAAGAAAATGTGCAGTGTTGGGGTGCCGGCAGGACAGGTTTGGGAACCACTGTTCTAGATTACAAAATGAGGCCATTCAAAGGTTGTGGGTTCGAGTCCCACCAGAGTCGTGACTTTTGTTGTTATGTCAACCCCATACTGCACAGTGTTGCCCTCAGGTAACAGAAAGCTTTTGAGGCCTCTTGTTCTCAACGTGTTCATTTAAATAATGTCAATGTAGTCAAAAGGCTTCAAAATTTCTCTTTGGTTTACTACCACATTTGCTTACGGAAACCTCTTGGCTCTTGCACACAAGGACCGGCCGTTACCACAGAGAAGTGCCAGACTTCCTTTCTCTTCCCATAGCTTAGATGGTCTTTGCAGCCCTTGTAAATGGAGCTCCATAAACATGTGTGACGGGGGTTCTGGGAGTCCTGCTGGCCAACAAACACAGAGGCTAGCTGGCCACCCCCTACGCAGTTGTCAACAAACTATTTTATGCTATCCAGCGCCTAGTCCACGATTTGCATCTTTTATTTATGTTTTGATCCTCTGGGTCGCCCTTCTGGCAGCAGGGAGCGGAGGTAGGCGCCGTGGCTTAGTTGGTTAAAGCGCCTGTCTAGTAAACAGGAGATCCTGGGTTCGAATCCCAGCGGTGCCTTTGACGATATCCGTGTGTATCGCAAGGCTGTGAACCCTTGCAGTCGCTTGCTTTTCTGAGAACTGACCACAAACGGTGAAACCGAGGTCTTCCTTTGCAGTTGCTTCCATTTGCAAACCATCCCTGAGCTGTTGTTGAAGGATAGTGTCCCAAGCTGATAAGCCTCGGCAGCAAGGCGCTGTGGCTTAGCTGGTCAAAGCGCCTGTCTTGTAAACAGGAGATCCTGGGTTCAAATCCCAGCGGTGCCTCTACTCCGTTGTCTTTGCTCTCTGGGACTGTTCTTGGACAGAGGGCCTCAGAACTTTGAATCGGGTTTCAACTATGCAGAGGACCTGTCCTTTCTGCCCGCAGAGTGTACAGCATTACAGTGTTGGATGTGCAGATGAAAAACAATCACGTGGGCTCTGTGGCGCAATGGACTTCTAGTTTGCAGAATGAGACCATTCAAAGGTTGTGGGTTCGAGTCCCACCAGAGTCGTGACTTTTGCTGTTATGTCAACCCCATACTGCACAGTGTTGCCCTCAGGTAACAGAAAGCTTTTGAGGCCTCTTGTTCTCAACGTGTTCATTTAAATAATGTCAATGTAGTCAAAAGGCTTCAAAATTTCTCTTTGGTTTACTACCACATTTGCTTACGGAAACCTCTTGGCTCTTGCACACAAGGACCGGCCGTTACCACAGAGAAGTGCCAGACTTCCTTTCTCTTCCCGTAGCTTAGATGGTCTTTGCAGCCCTTGTGAATGGAGCTCCATAAACATGTGTGACGGGGGTTCTGGGAGTCCTGCTGGCCAACAAACACAGAGGCTAGCTGGCCACCCCCTACGCAGTTGTCAACAAACTATTTTATGCTATCCAGCGCCTAGTCCACGATTTGCATCTTTTATTTATGTTTTGATCCTCTGGGTCGCCCTTCTGGCAGCAGGGAGTGGAGGTAGGCGCCGTGGCTTAGTTGGTTAAAGCGCCTGTCTAGTAAACAGGAGATCCTGGGTTCGAATCCCAGCGGTGCCTTTGACGATATCCGTGTGTATCGCAAGGCTGTGAACCCTTGCAGTCGCTTGCTTTTCTGAGAACTGACCACAAACGGTGAAACCGAGGTCTTCCTTTGCAGTTGCTTCCATTTGCAAACCATCCCTGAGCTGTTGTTGAAGGATAGTGTCCCAAGCTGATAAGCCTCGGCAGCAAGGCGCTGTGGCTTAGCTGGTCAAAGCGCCTGTCTTGTAAACAGGAGATCCTGGGTTCAAATCCCAGCGGTGCCTCTACTCCGTTGTCTTTGCTCTCTGGGACTGTTCTTGGACAGAGGGCCTCAGAACTTTGAATCGGGATTCAACTATGCAGAGGACCTGTCCTTTCTGCCCGCAGAGTGTACAGCATTACAGTGTTGGATGTGCAGATGAAAAACAATCACGTGGGCTCTGTGGCGCAATGGACTTCTAGTTTGCAGAATGAGACCATTCAAAGGTTGTGGGTTCGAGTCCCACCAGAGTCGTGACTTTTGCTGTTATGTCAACCCCATACTGCACAGTGTTGCCCTCAGGTAACAGAAAGCTTTTGAGGCCTCTTGTTCTCAACGTGTTCATTTAAATAATGTCAATGTAGTCAAAAGGCTTCAAAATTTCTCTTTGGTTTACTACCACATTTGCTTACGGAAACCTCTTGGCTCTTGCACACAAGGACCGGCCGTTACCACAGAGAAGTGCCAGACTTCCTTTCTCTTCCCGTAGCTTAGATGGTCTTTGCAGCCCTTGTGAATGGAGCTCCATAAACATGTGTGACGGGGGTTCTGGGAGTCCTGCTGGCCAACAAACACAGAGGCTAGCTGGCCACCCCCTACGCAGTTGTCAACAAACTATTTTATGCTATCCAGCGCCTAGTCCACGATTTGCATCTTTTATTTATGTTTTGATCCTCTGGGTCGCCCTTCTGGCAGCAGGGAGTGGAGGTAGGCGCCGTGGCTTAGTTGGTTAAAGCGCCTGTCTAGTAAACAGGAGATCCTGGGTTCGAATCCCAGCGGTGCCTTTGACGATATCCGTGTGTATCGCAAGGCTGTGAACCCTTGCAGTCGCTTGCTTTTCTGAGAACTGACCACAAACGGTGAAACCGAGGTCTTCCTTTGCAGTTGCTTCCATTTGCAAACCATCCCTGAGCTGTTGTTGAAGGATAGTGTCCCAAGCTGATAAGCCTCGGCAGCAAGGCGCTGTGGCTTAGCTGGTCAAAGCGCCTGTCTTGTAAACAGGAGATCCTGGGTTCAAATCCCAGCGGTGCCTCTACTCCGTTGTCTTTGCTCTCTGGGACTGTTCTTGGACAGAGGGCCTCAGAACTTTGAATCGGGATTCAACTATGCAGAGGACCTGTCCTTTCTGCCCGCAGAGTGTACAGCATTACAGTGTTGGATGTGCAGATGAAAAACAATCACGTGGGCTCTGTGGCGCAATGGACTTCTAGTTTGCAAAATGAGACCATTCAAAGGTTGTGGGTTCGAGTCCCACCAGAGTCGTGACTTTTGCTGTTATGTCAACCCCATACTGCACAGTGTTGCCCTCAGGTAACAGAAAGCTTTTGAGGCCTCTTGTTCTCAACGTGTTCATTTAAATAATGTCAATGTAGTCAAAAGGCTTCAAAATTTCTCTTTGGTTTACTACCACATTTGCTTACGGAAACCTCTTGGCTCTTGCACACAAGGACCGGCCGTCACCACAGAGAAGTGCCAGACTTCCTTTCTCTTCCCATAGCTTAGATGGTCTTTGCAGCCCTTGTGAATGGAGCTCCATAAACATGTGTGACGGGGGTTCTGGGAGTCCTGCTGGCCAACAAACACAGAGGCTAGCTGGCCACCCCCTACGCAGTTGTCAACAAACTATTTTATGCTATCCAGCGCCTGGTCCACGATTTGCATCTTTTCTTTATGTTTTGATCCTCTGGGTCGCCCTTCTGGCAGCAGGGAGCGGGGGTAGGCGCCGTGGCTTAGTTGGTTAAAGCGCCTGTCTAGTAAACAGGAGATCCTGGGTTCGAATCCCAGCGGTGCCTTTGACGATATCCGTGTGTATCGCAAGGCTGTGAACCCTTGCAGTCGCTTGCTTTTCTGAGAATTGACCACAAACGGTGAAACCGAGGTCTTCCTTTGCAGTTGCTTCCATTTGCAAACCATCCCTGAGCTGTTGTTGAAGGATAGTGTCCCAAGCTGATAAGCCTCGGCAGCAAGGCGCTGTGGCTTAGCTGGTCAAAGCGCCTGTCTTGTAAACAGGAGATCCTGGGTTCAAATCCCAGCGGTGCCTCTACTCCGTTGTCTTTGCTCTCTGGGACTGTTCTTGGACAGAGGGCCTCAGAACTTTGAATCGGGTTTCAACTATGCAGAGGCTCGAGGACCTGTCCTTTCTGCCCGCAGAGTGTACAGCATTACAGTGTTGGATGTGCAGATGAAAAACAATCACGTGGGCTCTGTGGCGCAATGGATAGCGCATTGGACTTTTAGATTGCAAAATGAGGCCATTCAAAGGTTGTGGGTTCGAGTCCCACCAGAGTCGTGACTTTTGCTGTTATGTCAACCCCATACTGCACAGTGTTGCCCTCAGGTAACAGAAAGCTTTTGAGGCCTCTTGTTCTCAACGTGTTCATTTAAATAATGTCAATGTAGTCAAAAGGCTTCAAAATTTCTCTTTGGTTTACTACCACATTTGCTTACGGAAACCTCTTGGCTCTTGCACACAAGGACCGGCCGTCACCACAGAGAAGTGCCAGACTTCCTTTCTCTTCCCATAGCTTAGATGGTCTTTGCAGCCCTTGTGAATGGAGCTCCATAAACATGTGTGACGGGGGTTCTGGGAGTCCTGCTGGCCAACAAACACAGAGGCTAGCTGGCCACCCCCTACGCAGTTGTCAACAAACTATTTTATGCTATCCAGCGCCTGGTCCACGATTTGCATCTTTTCTTTATGTTTTGATCCTCTGGGTCGCCCTTCTGGCAGCAGGGAGCGGAGGTAGGCGCCGTGGCTTAGTTGGTTAAAGCGCCTGTCTAGTAAACAGGAGATCCTGGGTTCGAATCCCAGCGGTGCCTTTGACGATATCCGTGTGTATCGCAAGGCTGTGAACCCTTGCAGTCGCTTGCTTTTCTGAGAACTGACCACAAACGGTGAAACCGAGGTCTTCCTTTGCAGTTGCTTCCATTTGCAAACCATCCCTGAGCTGTTGTTGAAGGATAGTGTCCCAAGCTGATAAGCCTCGGCAGCAAGGCGCTGTGGCTTAGCTGGTCAAAGCGCCTGTCTTGTAAATAGGAGATCCTGGGTTCAAATCCCAGCGGTGCCTCTACTCCATTGTCTTTGCTCTCTGGGACTGTTCTTGGACAGAGGGCCTCAGAACTTTGAATCGGGTTTCAACTATGCAGAGGCTCGAGGACCTGTCCTTTCTGCCCGCAGAGTGTACAGCATTACAGTGTTGGATGTGCAGATGAAAAACAATCACGTGGGCTCTGTGGCGCAATGGACTTCTAGTTTGCAAAATGAGACCATTCAAAGGTTGTGGGTTCGAGTCCCACCAGAGTCGTGACTTTTGCTGTTATGTCAACCCCATACTGCACAGTGTTGCCCTCAGGTAACAGAAAGCTTTTGAGGCCTCTTGTTCTCAACGTGTTCATTTAAATAATGTCAATGTAGTCAAAAGGCTTCAAAATTTCTCTTTGGTTTACTACCACATTTGCTTACGGAAACCTCTTGGCTCTTGCACACAAGGACCGGCCGTCACCACAGAGAAGTGCCAGACTTCCTTTCTCTTCCCGTAGCTTAGATGGTCTTTGCAGCCCTTGTGAATGGAGCTCCATAAACATGTGTGACGGGGGTTCTGGGAGTCCTGCTGGCCAACAAACACAGAGGCTAGCTGGCCACCCCCTACGCAGTTGTCAACAAACTATTTTATGCTATCCAGCGCCTGGTCCACGATTTGCATCTTTTCTTTATGTTTTGATCCTCTGGGTCGCCCTTCTGGCAGCAGGGAGCGGGGGTAGGCGCCGTGGCTTAGTTGGTTAAAGCGCCTGTCTAGTAAACAGGAGATCCTGGGTTCGAATCCCAGCGGTGCCTTTGACGATATCCGTGTGTATCGCAAGGCTGTGAACCCTTGCAGTCGCTTGCTTTTCTGAGAATTGACCACAAACGGTGAAACCGAGGTCTTCCTTTGCAGTTGCTTCCATTTGCAAACCATCCCTGAGCTGTTGTTGAAGGATAGTGTCCCAAGCTGATAAGCCTCGGCAGCAAGGCGCTGTGGCTTAGCTGGTCAAAGCGCCTGTCTTGTAAACAGGAGATCCTGGGTTCAAATCCCAGCGGTGCCTCTACTCCGTTGTCTTTGCTCTCTGGGACTGTTCTTGGACAGAGGGCCTCAGAACTTTGAATCGGGTTTCAAATATGCAGAGGCTCGAGGACCTGTCCTTTCTGCCCGCAGAGTGTACAGCATTACAGTGTTGGATGTGCAGATGAAAAACAATCACGTGGGCTCTGTGGCGCAATGGATAGCGCTTTGGACTTCTAGATTGCAAAATGAGGCCATTCAAAGGTTGTGGGTTTGAGTCCCACCAGAGTCGTGACTTTTGCTGTTATGTCAACCCCATACTGCACAGTGTTGCCCTCAGGTAACAGAAAGCTTTTGAGGCCTCTTGTTCTCAACGTGTTCATTTAAATAATGTCAATGTAGTCAAAAGGCTTCAAAATTTCTCTTTGGTTTACTACCACATTTGCTTACGGAAACCTCTTGGCTCTTGCACACAAGGACCGGCCGTCACCACAGAGAAGTGCCAGACTTCCTTTCTCTTCCCATAGCTTAGATGGTCTTTGCAGCCCTTGTGAATGGAGCTCCATAAACATGTGTGACGGGGGTTCTGGGAGTCCTGCTGGCCAACAAACACAGAGGCTAGCTGGCCACCCCCTACGCAGTTGTCAACAAACTATTTTATGCTATCCAGCGCCTGGTCCACGATTTGCATCTTTTCTTTATGTTTTGATCCTCTGGGTCGCCCTTCTGGCAGCAGGGAGCGGGGGTAGGCGCCGTGGCTTAGTTGGTTAAAGCGCCTGTCTAGTAAACAGGAGATCCTGGGTTCGAATCCCAGCGGTGCCTTTGACGATATCCGTGTGTATCGCAAGGCTGTGAACCCTTGCAGTCGCTTGCTTTTCTGAGAATTGACCACAAACGGTGAAACCGAGGTCTTCCTTTGCAGTTGCTTCCATTTGCAAACCATCCCTGAGCTGTTGTTGAAGGATAGTGTCCCAAGCTGATAAGCCTCGGCAGCAAGGCGCTGTGGCTTAGCTGGTCAAAGCGCCTGTCTTGTAAACAGGAGATCCTGGGTTCAAATCCCAGCGGTGCCTCTACTCCGTTGTCTTTGCTCTCTGGGACTGTTCTTGGACAGAGGGCCTCAGAACTTTGAATCGGGTTTCAACTATGCAGAGGCTCGAGGACCTGTCCTTTCTGCCCGCAGAGTGTACAGCATTACAGTGTTGGATGTGCAGATGAAAAACAATCACGTGGGCTCTGTGGCGCAATGGATAGCGCTTTGGACTTCTAGATTGCAAAATGAGGCCATTCAAAGGTTGTGGGTTTGAGTCCCACCAGAGTCGTGACTTTTGCTGTTATGTCAACCCCATACTGCACAGTGTTGCCCTCAGGTAACAGAAAGCTTTTGAGGCCTCTTGTTCTCAACGTGTTCATTTAAATAATGTCAATGTAGTCAAAAGGCTTCAAAATTTCTCTTTGGTTTACTACCACATTTGCTTACGGAAACCTCTTGGCTCTTGCACACAAGGACCGGCCGTCACCACAGAGAAGTGCCAGACTTCCTTTCTCTTCCCATAGCTTAGATGGTCTTTGCAGCCCTTGTGAATGGAGCTCCATAAACATGTGTGACGGGGGTTCTGGGAGTCCTGCTGGCCAACAAACACAGAGGCTAGCTGGCCACCCCCTACGCAGTTGTCAACAAACTATTTTATGCTATCCAGCGCCTGGTCCACGATTTGCATCTTTTCTTTATGTTTTGATCCTCTGGGTCGCCCTTCTGGCAGCAGGGAGCGGAGGTAGGCGCCGTGGCTTAGTTGGTTAAAGCGCCTGTCTAGTAAACAGGAGATCCTGGGTTAGAATCCCAGCGGTGCCTTTGACGATATCCGTGTGTATCGCAAGGCTGTGAACCCTTGCAGTCGCTTGCTTTTCTGAGAATTGACCACAAACGGTGAAACCGAGGTCTTCCTTTGCAGTTGCTTCCATTTGCAAACCATCCCTGAGCTGTTGTTGAAGGATAGTGTCCCAAGCTGATAAGCCTCGGCAGCAAGGCGCTGTGGCTTAGCTGGTCAAAGCGCCTGTCTTGTAAACAGGAGATCCTGGGTTCAAATCCCAGCGGTGCCTCTACTCCGTTGTCTTTGCTCTCTGGGACTGTTCTTGGACAGAGGGCCTCAGAACTTTGAATCGGGTTTCAACTATGCAGAGGCTCGAGGACCTGTCCTTTCTGCCCGCAGAGTGTACAGCATTACAGTGTTGGATGTGCAGATGAAAAACAATCACGTGGGCTCTGTGGCGCAATGGATAGCGCATTGGACTTCTAGATTGCAAAATGAGGCCATTCAAAGGTTGTGGGTTCGAGTCCCACCAGAGTCGTGACTTTTGCTGTTATGTCAACCCCATACTGCACAGTGTTGCCCTCAGGTAACAGAAAGCTTTTGAGGCCTCTTGTTCTCAACGTGTTCATTTAAATAATGTCAATGTAGTCAAAAGGCTTCAAAATTTCTCTTTGGTTTACTAACACATTTGCTTACGGAAACCTCTTGGCTCTTGCACACAAGGACCGGCCGTCACCACAGAGAAGTGCCAGACTTCCTTTCTCTTCCCATAGCTTAGATGGTCTTTGCAGCCCTTGTGAATGGAGCTCCATAAACATGTGTGACGGGGGTTCTGGGAGTCCTGCTGGCCAACAAACACAGAGGCTAGCTGGCCACCCCCTACGCAGTTGTCAACAAACTATTTTATGCTATCCAGCGCCTGGTCCACGATTTGCATCTTTTCTTTATGTTTTGATCCTCTGGGTCGCCCTTCTGGCAGCAGGGAGCGGAGGTAGGCGCCGTGGCTTAGTTGGTTAAAGCGCCTGTCTAGTAAACAGGAGATCCTGGGTTCGAATCCCAGCGGTGCCTTTGACAATATCCGTATGTATCGCAAGGCTGTGAACCCTTGCAGTCGCTTGCTTTTCTGAGAACTGACCACAAACGGTAAAACCGAGGTCTTCCTTTGCAGTTGCTTCCATTTGCAAACCATCCCTGAGCTGTTGTTGAAGGATAGTGTCCCAAGCTGATAAGCCTCGGCAGCAAGGCGCTGTGGCTTAGCTGGTCAAAGCGCCTGTCTTGTAAATAGGAGATCCTGGGTTCAAATCCCAGCGGTGCCTCTACTCCATTGTCTTTGCTCTCTGGGACTGTTCTTGGACAGAGGGCCTCAGAACTTTGAATCGGGTTTCAACTATGCAGAGGCTCGAGGACCTGTCCTTTCTGCCCGCAGAGTGTACAGCATTACAGTGTTGGATGTGCAGATGAAAAACAATCACGTGGGCTCTGTGGCGCAATGGACTTCTAGTTTGCAAAATGAGACCATTCAAAGGTTGTGGGTTCGAGTCCCACCAGAGTCGTGACTTTTGCTGTTATGTCAACCCCATACTGCACAGTGTTGCCCTCAGGTAACAGAAAGCTTTTGAGGCCTCTTGTTCTCAACGTGTTCATTTAAATAATGTCAATGTAGTCAAAAGGCTTCAAAATTTCTCTTTGGTTTACTACCACATTTGCTTACGGAAACCTCTTGGCTCTTGCACACAAGGACCGGCCGTTACCACAGAGAAGTGCCAGACTTCCTTTCTCTTCCCGTAGCTTAGATGGCAGACCTGCAAACTCCTCAGAGTAAAAAAAAAGGTGACCGGCGGGGGTTGGGGTGGCTGTTGGTGTATTAGCCTAAAACAACACACTCGCCAGATTGTTTATCTAAATAGCCCTATGTTGTTAGAAATTACTGTTTACCAGGTATGCGGCGCATCCCATGCAACAAGAGATTAACACGGTTGCCAAATTGCTTTATGTTACACTTACTCTCGCATCAGCTGTTGTGTAAACAGTAGGGGTGTACGATACACTTGTGTCACGGTTCGGTTTGGTACATTTTTGATACAGCAAAAAGAAAGAAATGCCAGAGAAATTTCCTTGATTTAATTTTTTTTCTTCTTTTTTTTTTTTTATTAAAACTGACATAATAAAGTATGATATTTTTTTACTTTGAGCAATTCTGGAGCTACACTGCAAAAAATGCTTTTCTTACTTAGTATTTTTGTTTTGTTTCCAGTCCAAATATCTAAAAATTCTTAAATCAAGAAGCATTTACTAGAGAAGTAAAATGACATAAGAAATTCTGTTTTGTTTTAAGATAAAAAGAAAGTAATTAAGTAATTTTTGCTTAAAACAAGTAAAATTATCTGCCAATGGGGTAAGCAAAAATTACTTAAATTACTTTTTTTTTATCTTAAAACAAAACAGAATTTCTTATGTCATTTTACTTCTCTAGTAAATGCTTCTTGATTTAAGAATTTTTAGATATTTGGACTGGAAACAAAATTACTTTCTTTTTATCCTTCAACCACACAATAACGAGCAGTTTCGTTCCGCTTGCATTTCGTTTGCCATTTGATGTTGGGCAATGTTGTGGTCGCGCCGGCGTCTCTTCATTATGAGCGCGCTTGCCACGCGCAACCCGCCTACATTTGAAATTTCAAAATAACCCCCCCAACCCCCCCCCCCCCCCCAAAAAACAAAAACTCTCCGGTTCTACGCGATTCACGTAAATGACCCAATTGACCAAGAAAACGGCGATTGTCGCCGAAAAGCGACAAGTTTGCAGGTATGTAGATGGTCTTTGCAGCCCTTGTGAATGGAGCTCCATAAACATGTGTGACGGGGGTTCTGGGAGTCCTGCTGGCCAACAAACACAGAGGCTAGCTGGCCACCCCCTACGCAGTTGTCAACAAACTATTTTATGCTATCCAGCGCCTGGTCCACGATTTGCATCTTTTATTTATGTTTTGATCCTCTGGGTCGCCCTTCTGGCAGCAGGGAGTGGAGGTAGGTGCCGTGGCTTAGTTGGTTAAAGCGCCTGTCTAGTAAACAGGAGATCCTGGGTTCGAATCCCAGCGGTGCCTTTGATGATATCCATGCGTATCGCAAGGCTGTGAACCCTTGCAGTCGCTTGCTTTTCTGAGAACTGACCACAAACGGTGAAACCGAGGTTTTCCTTGTAGTTGCTTCCATTTGCAAACCATCCCTGAGCTGTTGTTGAAGGATAGTGTCCCAAGCTGATAAGCCTCGGCAGCAAGGTGCTGTGGCTTAGCTGGTCAAAGCGCCTGTCTTGTAATCAGGAGATCCTGGGTTTGAATCCCAGCGGTGCCTCTACTCCGTTGGCTTTGCTCTCTGGGACTGTTCTTGGACAGAGGGCCTCAGAACTTTGAATCGGGTTTCAACTGTGCAGAGGCTCGAGGACCTGTCTTTTCTGCCCGCAGAGTGTACAGCATTACAGTGTTGGATGTGCAGATGCCCAGATGAAAAACCATCACGTGTCACGGCCAGACAATCACGTGGGCTCTGTGGCGCAATGGATAGCGCATTGGACTTCTAGATTACAAAATGAGGCCATTCAAAGGTTGTGGGTTCGAGTCCCACCAGAGTCATGACTTTTGCTGTTATGTCAACCCCATACTGCACAGTGTTGCCCTCAGGTAACAGAAAGCTTTTGAGGCCTCTTGTTCTCAACGTGTTCATTTAAATAATGTCAATGTAGTCAAAAGGCTTCAAAATTTCTCTTTGGTTTACTACCACATTTGCTTACGGAAACCTCTTGGCTCTTGCACACAAGGACCGGCCGTCACCACAGAGAAGTGCCAGACTTCCTTTCTCTTCCCGTAGCTTAGATGGTCTTTGCAGCCCTTGTGAATGGAGCTCCATAAAGCATGTGTGACGGGGGTTCTGGGAGTCCTGCTGGCCAACAAACACAGAGGCTAGCTGGCCACCCCCCACGCAGTTGTCAACAAACTATTTTATGCTATCCAGCGACCTGGTCCACGATTTGCATCTTTTCTCTACGTTTTGATAGATGAAAAACAATCACGTGGGCTCTGTGGCGCAATGGATACCTCAAAGGTTGTGGGTTCGAGTCCCACCAGAGTCGTGACTTTTGCTGTTATGTCAACCCCATCCTGCACAGTGTTGCCCTCAGGTAACAGAAAGCTTTTGAGGCCTCTTGTTCTCAACGTGTTCATTTAAATAATGTCAATGTAGTCAAAAGGCTTCAAAATTTCTCTTTGGTTTACTACCACATTTGCTTACAGAAACCTCTTGGCTCTTGCACACAAGGACCGGCCGTCACCACAGAGAAGTGCCAGACTTCCTTTCTCTTCCCGTAGCTTAGATGGTCTTTGCAGCCCTTGTGAATGGAGCTCCATAAACATGTGTGACGGGGGTTCTGGGAGTCCTGCTGGCCAACAAACACAGAGGCTAGCTGGCCACCCCCTACGCAGTTGTCAACAAACTATTTTATTCTATCCAGCGCCTGGTCCACGATTTGCATCTTTTCTCTATGTTTTGATCCTCTGGGTCGCCCTTCTGGCAGCAGGGAGTGGAGGTAGGCGCCGTGGCTTAGTTGGTTAAAGCGCCTGTCTAGTAAACAGGAGATCCTGGGTTCGAATCCCAGCGGTGCCTTTGACGATATCCGTGTGTATCGCAAGGCTGTGAACCCTTGCAGTCGCTTGCTTTTCTGAGAACTGACCACAAACGGTGAAACCGAGGTCTTCCTTTGCAGTTGCTTCCATTTGCAAACCATCCCTGAGCTGTTGTTGAAGGATAGTGTCCCAAGCTGATAAGCCTCGGCAGCAAGGTGCTGTGGCTTAGCTGGTCAAAGCGCCTGTCTTGTAATCAGGAGATCCTGGGTTTGAATCCCAGCGGTGCCTCTACTCCGTTGGCTTTGCTCTCTGGGACTGTTCTTGGACAGAGGGCCTCAGAACTTTGAATCGGGTTTCAACTGTGCAGAGGCTCGAGGACCTGTCTTTTCTGCCCGCAGAGTGTACAGCATTACAGTGTTGGATGTGCAGATGCCCAGATGAAAAACCATCACGTGTCACGGCCAGACAATCACGTGGGCTCTGTGGCGCAATGGATAGCGCATTGGACTTCTAGATTACAAAATGAGGCCATTCAAAGGTTGTGGGTTCGAGTCCCACCAGAGTCATGACTTTTGCTGTTATGTCAACCCCATACTGCACAGTGTTGCCCTCAGGTAACAGAAAGCTTTTGAGGCCTCTTGTTCTCAACGTGTTCATTTAAATAATGTCAATGTAGTCAAAAGGCTTCAAAATTTCTCTTTGGTTTACTACCACATTTGCTTACGGAAACCTCTTGGCTCTTGCACACAAGGACCGGCCGTCACCACAGAGAAGTGCCAGACTTCCTTTCTCTTCCCGTAGCTTAGATGGTCTTTGCAGCCCTTGTGAATGGAGCTCCATAAAGCATGTGTGACGGGGGTTCTGGGAGTCCTGCTGGCCAACAAACACAGAGGCTAGCTGGCCACCCCCCACGCAGTTGTCAACAAACTATTTTATGCTATCCAGCGACCTGGTCCACGATTTGCATCTTTTCTCTACGTTTTGATAGATGAAAAACAATCACGTGGGCTCTGTGGCGCAATGGATACCTCAAAGGTTGTGGGTTCGAGTCCCACCAGAGTCGTGACTTTTGCTGTTATGTCAACCCCATCCTGCACAGTGTTGCCCTCAGGTAACAGAAAGCTTTTGAGGCCTCTTGTTCTCAACGTGTTCATTTAAATAATGTCAATGTAGTCAAAAGGCTTCAAAATTTCTCTTTGGTTTACTACCACATTTGCTTACAGAAACCTCTTGGCTCTTGCACACAAGGACCGGCCGTCACCACAGAGAAGTGCCAGACTTCCTTTCTCTTCCCGTAGCTTAGATGGTCTTTGCAGCCCTTGTGAATGGAGCTCCATAAACATGTGTGACGGGGGTTCTGGGAGTCCTGCTGGCCAACAAACACAGAGGCTAGCTGGCCACCCCCTACGCAGTTGTCAACAAACTATTTTATTCTATCCAGCGCCTGGTCCACGATTTGCATCTTTTCTCTATGTTTTGATCCTCTGGGTCGCCCTTCTGGCAGCAGGGAGTGGAGGTAGGCGCCGTGGCTTAGTTGGTTAAAGCGCCTGTCTAGTAAACAGGAGATCCTGGGTTCGAATCCCAGCGGTGCCTTTGACGATATCCGTGTGTATCGCAAGGCTGTGAACCCTTGCAGTCGCTTGCTTTTCTGAGAACTGACCACAAACGGTGAAACCGAGGTCTTCCTTTGCAGTTGCTTCCATTTGCAAACCATCCCTGAGCTGTTGTTGAAGGATAGTGTCCCAAGCTGATAAGCCTCGGCAGCAAGGTGCTGTGGCTTAGCTGGTCAAAGCGCCTGTCTTGTAATCAGGAGATCCTGGGTTTGAATCCCAGCGGTGCCTCTACTCCGTTGGCTTTGCTCTCTGGGACTGTTCTTGGACAGAGGGCCTCAGAACTTTGAATCGGGTTTCAACTGTGCAGAGGCTCGAGGACCTGTCTTTTCTGCCCGCAGAGTGTACAGCATTACAGTGTTGGATGTGCAGATGCCCAGATGAAAAACCATCACGTGGGCTCTGTGGCGCAATGGATAGCGCATTGGACTTTTAGATCAGTGGTTCCCAAACCTGTCCTGCCGGCACCCCAACACTGCACGTTTTCTTTGTCTCCCTAATCAAACACACCTGATTCAACTCATCAGCTCATTATCACATGGGTTAATGAGCTGATGAGTTGAATCAGGTGTGTTTGATTAGGGAGACAAAGAAAATGTGCAGTGTTGGGGTGCCGGCAGGACAGGTTTGGGAACCACTGTTCTAGATTACAAAATGAGGCCATTCAAAGGTTGTGGGTTCGAGTCCCACCAGAGTCGTGACTTTTGTTGTTATGTCAACCCCATACTGCACAGTGTTGCCCTCAGGTAACAGAAAGCTTTTGAGGCCTCTTGTTCTCAACGTGTTCATTTAAATAATGTCAATGTAGTCAAAAGGCTTCAAAATTTCTCTTTGGTTTACTACCACATTTGCTTACGGAAACCTCTTGGCTCTTGCACACAAGGACCGGCCGTCACCACAGAGAAGTGCCAGACTTCCTTTCTCTTCCCATAGCTTAGATGGTCTTTGCAGCCCTTGTGAATGGAGCTCCATAAACATGTGTGACGGGGGTTCTGGGAGTCCTGCTGGCCAACAAACACAGAGGCTAGCTGGCCACCCCCTACGCAGTTGTCAACAAACTATTTTATGCTATCCAGCGCCTGGTCCACGATTTGCATCTTTTCTTTATGTTTTGATCCTCTGGGTCGCCCTTCTGGCAGCAGGGAGCGGGGTTAGGCGCCGTGGCTTAGTTGGTTAAAGCGCCTGTCTAGTAAACAGGAGATCCTGGGTTCGAATCCCAGCGGTGCCTTTGACGATATCCGTGTGTATCGCAAGGCTGTGAACCCTTGCAGTCGCTTGCTTTTCTGAGAATTGACCACAAACGGTGAAACCGAGGTCTTCCTTTGCAGTTGCTTCCATTTGCAAACCATCCCTGAGCTGTTGTTGAAGGATAGTGTCCCAAGCTGATAAGCCTCGGCAGCAAGGCGCTGTGGCTTAGCTGGTCAAAGCGCCTGTCTTGTAAACAGGAGATCCTGGGTTCAAATCCCAGCGGTGCCTCTACTCCGTTGTCTTTGCTCTCTGGGACTGTTCTTGGACAGAGGGCCTCAGAACTTTGAATCGGGTTTCAACTATGCAGAGGCTCGAGGACCTGTCCTTTCTGCCCGCAGAGTGTACAGCATTACAGTGTTGGATGTGCAGATGAAAAACAATCACGTGGGCTCTGTGGCGCAATGGATAGCGCATTGGACTTCTAGATTGCAAAATGAGGCCATTCAAAGGTTGTGGGTTCGAGTCCCACCAGAGTTGTGACTTTTGCTGTTATGTCAACCCCATACTGCACAGTGTTGCCCTCAGGTAACAGAAAGCTTTTGAGGCCTCTTGTTCTCAACGTGTTCATTTAAATAATGTCAATGTAGTCAAAAGGCTTCAAAATTTCTCTTTGGTTTACTACCACATTTGCTTACGGAAACCTCTTGGCTCTTGCACACAAGGACCGGCCGTCACCACAGAGAAGTGCCAGACTTCCTTTCTCTTCCCATAGCTTAGATGGTCTTTGCAGCCCTTGTGAATGGAGCTCCATAAACATGTGTGACGGGGGTTCTGGGAGTCCTGCTGGCCAACAAACACAGAGGCTAGCTGGCCACCCCCTACGCAGTTGTCAACAAACTATTTTATGCTATCCAGCGCCTGGTCCACGATTTGCATCTTTTCTTTATGTTTTGATCCTCTGGGTCGCCCTTCTGGCAGCAGGGAGCGGAGGTAGGCGCCGTGGCTTCGTTGGTTAAAGCGCCTGTCTAGTAAACAGGAGATCCTGGGTTCGAATCCCAGCGGTGCCTTTGACGATATCCGTGTGTATCGCAAGGCTGTGAACCCTTGCAGTCGCTTGCTTTTCTGAGAACTGACCACAAACGGTGAAACCGAGGTCTTCCTTTGCAGTTGCTTCCATTTGCAAACCATCCCTGAGCTGTTGTTGAAGGATAGTGTCCCAAGCTGATAAGCCTCGGCAGCAAGGCGCTGTGGCTTAGCTGGTCAAAGCGCCTGTCTTGTAAATAGGAGATCCTGGGTTCAAATCCCAGCGGTGCCTCTACTCCATTGTCTTTGCTCTCTGGGACTGTTCTTGGACAGAGGGCCTCAGAACTTTGAATCGGGTTTCAACTATGCAGAGGCTCGAGGACCTGTCCTTTCTGCCCGCAGAGTGTACAGCATTACAGTGTTGGATGTGCAGATGAAAAACAATCACGTGGGCTCTGTGGCGCAATGGATAGCGCATTGGACTTCTAGATTGCAAAATGAGGCCATTCAAAGGTTGTGGGTTCGAGTCCCACCAGAGTCGTGACTTTTGCTGTTATGTCAACCCCATACTGCACAGTGTTGCCCTCAGGTAACAGAAAGCTTTTGAGGCCTCTTGTTCTCAACGTGTTCATTTAAATAATGTCAATGTAGTCAAAAGGCTTCAAAATTTCTCTTTGGTTTACTACCACATTTGCTTACGGAAACCTCTTGGCTCTTGCACACAAGGACCGGCCGTTACCACAGAGAAGTGCCAGACTTCCTTTCTCTTCCCGTAGCTTAGATGGCAGACCTGCAAACTCCTCAGAGTAAAAAAAAAGGTGACCGGCGGGGGTTGGGGTGGCTGTTGGTGTATTAGCCTAAAACAACACACTCGCCAGATTGTTTATCTAAATAGCCCTATGTTGTTAGAAATTACTGTTTACCAGGTATGCGGCGCATCCCATGCAACAAGAGATTAACACGGTTGCCAAATTGCTTTATGTTACACTTACTCTCGCATCAGCTGTTGTGTAAACAGTAGGGGTGTACGATACACTTGTGTCACGGTTCGGTTTGGTACATTTTTGATACAGCAAAAAGAAAGAAATGCCAGAGAAATTTCCTTGATTTAATTTTTTTTCTTCTTTTTTTTTTTTTATTAAAACTGACATAATAAAGTATGATATTTTTTTACTTTGAGCAATTCTGGAGCTACACTGCAAAAAATGCTTTTCTTACTTAGTATTTTTGTTTTGTTTCCAGTCCAAATATCTAAAAATTCTTAAATCAAGAAGCATTTACTAGAGAAGTAAAATGACATAAGAAATTCTGTTTTGTTTTAAGATAAAAAGAAAGTAATTAAGTAATTTTTGCTTAAAACAAGTAAAATTATCTGCCAATGGGGTAAGCAAAAATTACTTAAATTACTTTTTTTTTATCTTAAAACAAAACAGAATTTCTTATGTCATTTTACTTCTCTAGTAAATGCTTCTTGATTTAAGAATTTTTAGATATTTGGACTGGAAACAAAATTACTTTCTTTTTATCCTTCAACCACACAATAACGAGCAGTTTCGTTCCGCTTGCATTTCGTTTGCCATTTGATGTTGGGCAATGTTGTGGTCGCGCCGGCGTCTCTTCATTATGAGCGCGCTTGCCACGCGCAACCCGCCTACATTTGAAATTTCAAAATAACCCCCCCAACCCCCCCCCCCCCCCCCAAAAAACAAAAACTCTCCGGTTCTACGCGATTCACGTAAATGACCCAATTGACCAAGAAAACGGCGATTGTCGCCGAAAAGCGACAAGTTTGCAGGTATGTAGATGGTCTTTGCAGCCCTTGTGAATGGAGCTCCATAAACATGTGTGACGGGGGTTCTGGGAGTCCTGCTGGCCAACAAACACAGAGGCTAGCTGGCCACCCCCTACGCAGTTGTCAACAAACTATTTTATGCTATCCAGCGCCTGGTCCACGATTTGCATCTTTTATTTATGTTTTGATCCTCTGGGTCGCCCTTCTGGCAGCAGGGAGTGGAGGTAGGTGCCGTGGCTTAGTTGGTTAAAGCGCCTGTCTAGTAAACAGGAGATCCTGGGTTCGAATCCCAGCGGTGCCTTTGATGATATCCGTGCGTATCGCAAGGCTGTGAACCCTTGCAGTCGCTTGCTTTTCTGAGAACTGACCACAAACGGTGAAACCGAGGTTTTCCTTGTAGTTGCTTCCATTTGCAAACCATCCCTGAGCTGTTGTTGAAGGATAGTGTCCCAAGCTGATAAGCCTCGGCAGCAAGGTGCTGTGGCTTAGCTGGTCAAAGCGCCTGTCTTGTAATCAGGAGATCCTGGGTTTGAATCCCAGCGGTGCCTCTACTCCGTTGGCTTTGCTCTCTGGGACTGTTCTTGGACAGAGGGCCTCAGAACTTTGAATCGGGTTTCAACTGTGCAGAGGCTCGAGGACCTGTCTTTTCTGCCCGCAGAGTGTACAGCATTACAGTGTTGGATGTGCAGATGCCCAGATGAAAAACCATCACGTGTCACGGCCAGACAATCACGTGGGCTCTGTGGCGCAATGGATAGCGCATTGGACTTCTAGATTACAAAATGAGGCCATTCAAAGGTTGTGGGTTCGAGTCCCACCAGAGTCATGACTTTTGCTGTTATGTCAACCCCATACTGCACAGTGTTGCCCTCAGGTAACAGAAAGCTTTTGAGGCCTCTTGTTCTCAACGTGTTCATTTAAATAATGTCAATGTAGTCAAAAGGCTTCAAAATTTCTCTTTGGTTTACTACCACATTTGCTTACGGAAACCTCTTGGCTCTTGCACACAAGGACCGGCCGTCACCACAGAGAAGTGCCAGACTTCCTTTCTCTTCCCGTAGCTTAGATGGTCTTTGCAGCCCTTGTGAATGGAGCTCCATAAAGCATGTGTGACGGGGGTTCTGGGAGTCCTGCTGGCCAACAAACACAGAGGCTAGCTGGCCACCCCCCACGCAGTTGTCAACAAACTATTTTATGCTATCCAGCGACCTGGTCCACGATTTGCATCTTTTCTCTACGTTTTGATAGATGAAAAACAATCACGTGGGCTCTGTGGCGCAATGGATACCTCAAAGGTTGTGGGTTCGAGTCCCACCAGAGTCGTGACTTTTGCTGTTATGTCAACCCCATCCTGCACAGTGTTGCCCTCAGGTAACAGAAAGCTTTTGAGGCCTCTTGTTCTCAACGTGTTCATTTAAATAATGTCAATGTAGTCAAAAGGCTTCAAAATTTCTCTTTGGTTTACTACCACATTTGCTTACAGAAACCTCTTGGCTCTTGCACACAAGGACCGGCCGTCACCACAGAGAAGTGCCAGACTTCCTTTCTCTTCCCGTAGCTTAGATGGTCTTTGCAGCCCTTGTGAATGGAGCTCCATAAACATGTGTGACGGGGGTTCTGGGAGTCCTGCTGGCCAACAAACACAGAGGCTAGCTGGCCACCCCCCACGCAGTTGTCAACAAACTATTTTATTCTATCCAGCGTCCTGGTCCATGATTTGCATCTTTTCTCTATGTTTTGATCCTCTGGGTCGCCCTTCTGGCAACAGGGAGCGGAGGTAGGCGCCGTGGCTTAGTTGGTTAAAGTGCCTGTCTAGTAAACAGGAGATCCTGGGTTTGAATCCCAGCGGTGTCTCTACTCTGTTGGCTTTACTCTCTGGGACTGTTCTTGGATAGGCTCTGTGGCACAATAGATAGCGCATTGGACTTCTAGATTTCAAAATTTGGGTTTTCAAATCACTCCAGAGTCCTGACTTTTGGTATTTTGTTAAAGGGATACTTCACCTCTGGAAAGATGAATGTGTATTTAAAATTGGTCATTTATGTAGAAGAAATGTGAAATTATTTTTTTATTTGGAGCTTTCTAGACTGAGAAAAGACAGAAAATGTATTTTTGGCTTATGTGGATGAAAGACAACAACTCCCAGAATGCACTTGCTTCGCTGCCCTAGGAGGCCACTCCCAAACCACGCCTACCGGTAAGAGAGCGCAGTTTAAAACAACAAGGCTAGGCTACTAGTGAGTCTCCGTGACGAGTCTGATTTCGAGATTGCCCAAAATGTCCGGGATTCAGCTTTTGCGTTCTACAGTCGCCATTCATTATGTTTACTGTGGCGAGCAGGACGAGGCTGAGGGGCGCGGGAGAACAGCGCGAGGCCGGTGGCGTGATTACTGAGACGCACCGGTCTTGTATCTCCCACAGAGGAGCAGGAATTTTCTTAGCAATGTTAAAACGCACATCAACCGATCACTTGTTTAGCATTCATGTAAACACTACATTCAGATTCACCAATCGGAATGAATTCAGTTAGATCAAAACAAAAGGTGTGCATGTAAACAATGAATGGCGACTGCAGAAAGCAAAAGCTGAATCCCGGACATTTTGGACGATTTCGACGGCCGGACATGTCCGGGAAATAGAGGATGGTAACCCCTACTACTCAGTTTTCTCCTACTACTCAGCTTTCTCCACAGAACAAGAGCCTGCTAGCTTAGCTTCCAAAAACAGATGGCTGACACTATATGTACATTCTGTGAGTGAGATCCCACCCTCTATGGGCGGGTTGAAAACATGCGGAACAAGCTCCTACTACTGGCTGTAGTCTTTAGCCTCTGGCCAAAAAATCCTCCGATGACGCAAAATGATGATTTTTGCGTCATTGGAGGATTTTTTCCAGACAAAAAATACATAAATCTCTCGTCTCAGGGGGATATGAGGGTGGAAAGCATGGTAATTCGAAAATACTACATGTTTTCTACTAATACAAAGCTTAATGCTAAATCCTGAAGTATCCCTTTAAAGATGCTATCCATTGCACCACAGAGTGCAAGTCTGGCATCACGTGATGCAAGACAGTGACTCCTATACCTAATTGGATGGCTCTTGGGCATGATTTGAAGCCTTTTGACTTGATTGACATTATTTAAATTAATATGTTGAGAACAAGAGGCCTCAAAAGCTTTCTGTTGTCTGAGGCCAACACTGTGATGATATACATATATTTGAACATTTGTTCAAGTCTTGCATTCACATTATTCAAGACAGTGACTCCCATACCTCACTGGATGGTTACTGGGCATGTTTTGCATCTTTAGATTTTTTTAAAGGCATATTTTAGTCAAACTTCAAAGTTCTTTAGTTATATCAGCAATTATCAGTTATATCTGAATTATATTCAAGTCTGTGATTTTGACTAAATGGCAGTTACGTCAGTGTTTGATATATTTATTTATGCCATATTTCTAAAAGACTTTCTGCAGCTAACTCAGTGCAACTAGGAAGTTAATTGTTACTACACTGGCAGTCACGCCCGCTGATAGGGGGGACAAATATGAAGGTAATATGACGTCATAAAGAATCGCATGCGCAGGGTAAGATTTGTGAAAGTGTACATAAGATTGCAAGCATAAATTAAATTTGCATGCACAAGAGAAGGTTTGTAAAGGTGTAAATAGCCTTTCAAGTGTAAGATAAAAATATTTGCAGCATTTTACTGTTATTCGTAAGTGTAATTCACGTATTGTGAAACTGCAGCTTCATGCTAACGCAAAATAAATAGGATCTGTATTCATCTGACTTCCATTTTTCCGCGCTTACACTTTTGACACGTTTTTTTTTTCGCACAAATACGGCAAAAAGCACTGCAGGCCTGTGAACAGCAATTTGCAACCGAACACAACTGAGTCAGGAACTGCAAAACAGATGAATTGCATAATTAATTGCGTTTGTGTAAAAAAAAAAAAAACTGTTGCAAATGTCTAAATGACTTGTTATGTACATGAGGCAAAAAAGTTCCCGAAATAACACGATTTGTACAGTTGCTTCTTTTACCTGCGCTTACAGTTTTGGCACGATTCTCTCACTCATTGACTGGTTTTGCAAGCGCGAAGAGGAGGGCGGGTCCACCTTCTTCATGTAGCCAATCGAATGAGCTTCTCGCTGACTCTCAATTTACTCTTATCTGATTGGTTCAATAAACACGCCAGTCACCAGAACACATGATCTTTATCTTCATTTGGCTCAAACGTTCTCGTTGCCGAAATAGTACTTTTAATGCACACATGTGTTAAATGTATTTTACAAAATTATACACACGCCTATACCTGCCTTTTGATGTAAATAAAAGACGAGAGTGGTAAATGTTACGGACATATTATCATGGTACAGTTCAGCCAATTATTGATTTTTATTTCCACTTCCCTTTTATCCAAAGAGACAGAACTATTTGCACTGTATTTATCAATGGGAAATACATCATGCTAAAATAATCTGTCATACTGTGGCTTACATTATTGGGGTCGCTTGCAAGCCAAAATCACATTTTTCGTTTTTTAAACTAAACTAAAAAACGAATAAACGAGCTGGTTTTCATTTCTTGTTATTCCATTCCAAACAGGAAATGGAATGATCAAAAAGTACACGGACCATTACATTTATAGTTTTTTTTTTACTTGACAAGTTTTGACTTGTCTGGCACCGAGCAATTTAAATTAAATTTACATTTATTAATTAATCAAATTTGATTTGGGGCAGCCACCATTACATGGATCATCGTTTGGAAACATGGATGAAGGAAGACATATTGGTGTGGAAAAAAGAGTGGCAGAGAGAGGGAGGACTAGAACCCTCACAGTATACTCTACATCCATGCATCCATTCCATAATTTTTTTTTTTTCAAAACACTTGTCCTATGTAGAGTCGTGGGGAGGCTGTAGCCCCTTTTGTAATTGTTAGTTTTATTTATTATTATTTTTCCCAAATGGGAGTCTATGGCAGCCCTATCAACTGAACATAGGAATATCATAGGTTATGAATGGTAATTTGACTAATTTTGGAGTCCCTAGGACCAACTCTATAGCGCCACCACTAGTTAAAAAATTCACTTCTCTAAAGGATATATATTTTGAACCCTTTGAAAAATGAAAAAAACCCTCTCTTCATGCTGATCACATTCAACATCTTACTTTAAGACTCATTAGAGTAGCGACCATTTTGAATAGTAGAGCATACATTTTTTCGCTACTCCTTCAAAATTTGTCCAATTTTGTCCAGAATCTGATCAAATGATCTTTGGACTGAGCTGCACAGAAATGAAAAAAACAAAAGTTATGATGTCGTGAACTTAATGAGGTCGACCCAAAATTGGTTCAGAGGCTGTATCTCGACCAAAGTTTGATCAATCAAAACAAAAATTGTTACTTCATCGGAACCATAATCTAAGGGTCCATGCCAAATTTGGGAACAGTGCCACCTACAGGTCATGAGATCTTAAAAATGACTATTTCAATCATGGATTCCTTGTGTAAGGATCGGATGAACCATCAGGCTGCCATGTAGAATTTTGTCATAAATTGCAATATCTTTTAAACGATTTGACATATCAGCACAAAATTTGGTAGATATCATTTTTGGGATGTCCTGAAGGTACCTGAGAAGTATGAACACAGCGACACCTAGTGTTCCAGAGATAAAAGGATTTTTTGCAAAAACACATAACTTTTGACAAAAGATAAAAATTTGTTTTGTTTTTTGTCATTACGTTCCTTGGTCTATGGCGATTCCAACAATATCTCATTTGTCATTTTCCTTATATGTGCCTGTCTGCCATATTAAAGCAAAATAAAAAACATTTTTTTCGCTACTCCTCCTACAAATTTTGTCCAAAATCTGATCAGATTATCTTTAAACTGAGCTGCACAGAAATGACTGAACAGATATTATTCGCAACTGTTCCTGAGAAATACGTCACAGAATTTGACCTTGCCTGTGTTTTTGCCAGTTAGCTTAGCATGCTAATTGGTTAGCATCTAACCATTTGCCATTCTAATGTGGCTCTTCAGATATCAGGTTAACCATAAACCACATTAGTATTAAGTTATCTTAGCATGCTAATCTGATTAAAATATTAAGTAATGCTCTTGTGTGCTCATTCTCACAGTAAAGGCTCTCCTCGGCAGCCTAATAAACCAGCATCAACTGAGTGGCACAATCAGTAATACCACAAACCCTGACCTTTTCAGGTCGTGGGTTCGAATCCTGTGTGGCACATGCAGTAAGAGGTACTGTGGCCAGACGTTGCTCCTGTTCCATACATTGTGCTTTTCTAAGAGTTATCTCATCTGAAATTATTAAATATAACATACAGTGCATTTATATACAAAATCTTAATTTTGAGTTTCCCACTTGAACAATGGAACTACAGTATCTGTGAGAAAATAAATCTTCACAGATTGTGGATTTGAGTCCCGTGTGGGGACTTTATAAAATTATGTGTAATGTTCTGTCATTTAGAAAATAGCTGCGGTTCTGCCTTCAAAAACTCAAGTCTCTGTAAAATTAAACAAACCATTGTATAAGTGACATGCTGTTTAAAGCAACAGGCTATAGCTTTGAAAATGGTTTGATCAAATTTGATGTGTAGCAAGTGTTTAACTAGCCTGGCTCCGCCCTCCTGCATACTTCCGCTCAATTTTATTTCCCTTCAGTACTACGTCTGGGATTGTGGTGTATTCTTTGGTTTTCTCCATAGACTGTAAAAAATATGGACAAAGCGTCTGTGACGTCACCCATAGACTTTCTGAAGAACGGGTTTGAAGCCGTTTATGGGGGGTATGGGCGGCGCCATCTTGGGAAATCCTAACCCCGCCCACCTTCTAACGCAGCGCACGTCACTCAGCTCACTCTGCTACCCCGGTTATCTCTGTGTATATTTCAGGCAACGAAATATGTTATAAAACACCATACTAACTCTTTTCGTTTTCATTTAAAGAAATCTTAAACATTATAGCCACACAAATGTGGTTCAGGCAACGCATACTGATTATATTCAACTGCACATAACGTTTGCCTATTTATGAAAAATATATATATATAAAACACAAACCTGCCTCTTTTCATTTTAAATATAATATAAAAATATTAAACATTCTATGGTCCAGGCAATATGTGCATTTGTACTAAACAACAGATTTTGCAGTAAACAACATTACATATCATCTTCGTTGTATTAAAATTTAAAATGACAAAAACTCAACCCAGTCTCTTTTTGTTAAATTTCAGTTTTATCAATGTTAGCCATTTTAAAAGTATAAGTAAAAGGTATAAGAAGCTATACAAATAAAGCAAACAATTCAGTCAAACATACAAAGTCAGCGCGAGTCTAACCATACATTGGTAAAGTTAAATAGCTTATAAAGTTATGAAACTTCCCCTCAGCCAAAACGATTGCCCTGGGAAAAAAATATAGATTCACGAGACCAAAAATCGCCCGTTAGATATACACAAGATGAATTATATCTCATGTTTAACCACTACAGAGACGCCAGAGTCCGCGGCATTGGCGGCAAACCTCAGAACGTCAAGCCGATGAAAGACTGCTCCAGGCGGGGTACATCGCGCCGAGCACCCGGTCATCGCTGGATCAACTGGATAAAATTTTCATCAATCTTTAAATAAACCACAGATTTGAGCTTTAAACAACTACATTCTCGCCTGAAAAACTCTTAAAACTACATTTCATGATACAGAAACAGTAGTATTATATATCAACTGTATTAAAAAATGGCGCTTCTTGTTGTCATTCTCCGTGGCGCTGCCTTGTCAGCTGTCAATCAAGCTGTCAATCAAAGTTAACCACGCCCTTATTGTCATATATTTTATAACTAAATATGATCTAAACTAACGAGTTAGAAAAAAATTCACCCCCCTCACAGTTGTCAGGCACTCGGAACCTATCGAAAAATACAATAAAAGTCCATGGGACCAACCTGTAAAAACATGAATTTATGCTGTGAAAACGGACATTTTAACATGGGGGCTATGGACTTTTGCTCCCTTTTGGGACCTGCCCCTAGCGGATTTTCGATGTATTGCAGTTTTTCGCACTTCCGGGTAGGCTTCATTTTTCAGATCAGAATGTTGCCGCTTGGTTTTCTCCGATCATTTTTTTACCGGTCCAATCAGCGAACAGAGGGAGTGGCTGAGAACGATGACGTTGAGGTTGTGCGCTAGTTTGAGTATAGAGTTACGTCACGACCAAACGTTAGCGATTGGTTATGGCAGATCCAGAGTGACTCTGGGCAGATCCAATAGTTTTAAACTTCAACAGAGTACCCGCCAACAAGGAAGTTAACGCTTGTCAATGGAGAGAGGCCAGACTCTCTGTACAAATGAAATGTACGAGAGTCTGGTAGAACCAGGCTAGTGTTTAACCATGTGAATGGTGCAATGTTCAAAAGTTTCCCTAATAAAAAGTCCAAACATGCCAAAAATGGCCATAAGGCGTTGGGCCCGATAACTGCTGCTTGCAGCTATATTTTTACATTTATTTAAAGGAAACTGAACAAAATGAAATTAAGTTAGGACAAAATGTATAGGACTTGTGTTGCTTTATCTCATTTTAAGCAATTTGTACAACCAGCAAAAATCTTTTTTTTATTGAAGGTCTAAGCTATCTGGTTTGCTGAGGAATTGAGAAAATTCAGGTAGATTATTTGTAACAAGTTGTTTTGATTTTGCAGCCTTGGCTAAATGGAAGAGACTAGATAATAATTGGAGACGTCATCACTCTGCTGCAAACGCTCCTTCAATGTCATCAACATCAATTCCATATGACAACATAAAATCTGAAGAACGATTACAACTGTGAGTGGGTCCTGACACATGTTGTCCAACTTTAAAACTTTAATAGAGTTAAAAATGTGTACAAATGCCAATCCCAATGCATTTTTTTCCATTATCATTATTATGTTAAAATCACCAACAAAACCTTTATCTGCAAACTTTATCTGGTGGAAAAAATTTACACAGCCCAGTGTACAACTAGTGAACAAAGCCATAGCAATTTGAGATGTCGCTGATGGCATTTTATTGAAAATTTGGATAGGCCACATAAATGTTGTTTTTGGAAATAAGAGGTTTGAGACAATAAGACAAACACCTATATACATTGCCTTCACTGTGGAGAATACAGTAAAAATAGTACTTCACTGAAGTCTGATACACTATTAAGAAGTTATTTTGAGGTATGTCGCTTGGGTTGGTTTGGTCCCATATATTTAATAGGAGTGTATTTAGGTTTTTCTATCACATCCAAGCCAAGATAGTGCTGCAAGACTTCAGGAATCTGAACTGTCCCTTCCTAACAAAAGACAAACAGAGAGACAAAATTAATAATACAATGAATATCTGTTGAAAAATAATTGTTAGTTTAGTTTCTACCTTGGTTTGGTGTGTCTCCAAAATGGCAATGATGGTGCGTGGAATAGCACAAGCTGTAGCATTTACCTAAAATATGAAAAATAAAGTGTTATTGACTGCTGCAGATATTTTTTACGGAAGCTCTGAACCGCAACTTAAAAAAAAAAAAAATCCCCCCCAAAATATAAAAATCTAACATTACGAGAATAAAGTTGTAATACTTTGAGAACAAAGTCAAAATTACGAGAAGTCTTCCATAGAAGTTTTTGTGTGCGTTCGTGCACATGTGAAGAAATGCGCTTGTGAAGTCAAACTGCCTCGGACATTGATCTAAATATAATAGTAGCTTTTTGCTTTTATTTGGGCTTTCAAAAAAAAGGAAATTCTACAGCTGCTAATCTACCAACATGGCATTACCATTTGTTTTAGGTCTAGGACATTACAAAATATATACTGCGCCAGAACAGACTTTACAGGCGAAAACACTTTTCAGACTGAGAGGAAATCACGGGATTCGGCCAAATGATTCGATACAGAATTATGCACTTAAAATGTATCCAGAAATGATTTACGGTAAAGAGGGAGACAGTACGGTTACTGTTGAGTGTTCTCGGCCCAGATGGCGTTGCGAGTCAACGTGCCACATAAAGTTTGGACCAGCTAAATTGTGGTGCCTTTACCTCCTCCGGCGGAGTCTTCGTGCTCGTCTATAGGTGTCCTAAGACAAATGGTAATGCCATGTTGGTAGATTAGCAGCTGTAAAATTTCCTTTTTTTGAAAGCCCAGATAAAAGCAAAAAGATACTATTATTTAGATCCATGCAGAAGCAGTTCGACTTCACGAGCGCATTTCTGTACAAAAAAAATCAATAAGAACTTCTATGGAAGACTGTATTATCATAATTTTTACTTTATTCTCAAAATATTATTATTATTATCATTTTTTTTTTACTTTTTTATATTTTTTTTACTTTGCAGTTCAGGGCTTCCGTAATTTTTGTCCTGAAAGAATGGTTCTGTTCTCTTAGTAATCTCCTATAATCATATTTTTACTATTTTTTTTTTTTTTACAGCACAACAAATAGAATGGACATATTGCAGCCATGGCTCACCACACTGTTATTAAGATGGTATTATAAATAGCCTCTTACTGTATGCGCATACTTAGGGTTTCCATCATTTCCCTCATAGAGAATGTTAAGACGTCGGCTCTGGTAGTCTGTGCAGTTTGAGGCACTGGAGATCTGATAAAGGACTAAGTAAGTTGATATTCAACAAAAGGATGCAAAAGTAGAAATGTATTCCTTTTTGACTAGCAAAAGCAGAAACAAATTCAAAAGCAAATTCTTATACATAAAAAAACAAGTACAAAAAATTCTAAAGATGCTGTTTTATTATTCTTGTTGATGGTTCTCTTTTTTTTATGCATTAATTTAACGATTAATTACAGTGACTATTAACTCTTCATTTTAAAATACAGTTCCAACCTCTCCAAAGCTGCCACGTCCTGGCATCCATGCCTCAATATCATACTTTCGGAAGGCAGGAGGCCCCAATTCTTGAGTGGGCATATCCAAGACTCTGTGAGGGAAAGAATTGCTATTACTATTTTATTAGCAATTACCCATCTACTGGTTTCATATCTACATATCTTCCTAGTATTCACTGACCACTGACAGCAAGTGAAAACAACAAATATTTACTTCTTAGTGTGAACAAAGTTTAAGAACCACTGTTAGCCAAATAAATACTTAAAATAAATGCTTTTCAGGTTTTAATACCATACCATTTTCAAAATAATATGAATGTCACATTTTCTAAATCAAAACATGAATGAACTAACTATGCTTAATCTTAGTGTGTGTGAACACTGGTTAGATTTTAGACAAAACCTGTAATGAAGCTTTAGGGAAGAGAAAATCTCCTTCTGTAACATGACAAATTCATCCAGCAATTGGGAACTCTCCTCTCCCGTCTCATTCGAAGTCACACCGAACATTTCAATCTGCATAAAAGTAAACAAAGTAAACACCCTAAAGGTAACAACAGATCACAGTTCATACAACAGTTCATAGTTCAAGCAGAACAGGTTCATAGTACTGCAATTACATTAATCTTGACATCAAGGATCTTAACTTTTCTGCTTTTCTGTGTTTCTTTCATTCCCATGCTACCACTTCTGTTTTCTGATTACCTTGTTAAAATGGTGAACTCTGTAGAGCCCCCAGGTCTCTCTTCCAGTATCTGTTTCTGCTCGATAACATGTGCTACTACAGATGGTCCTAGAACATAAAAGCAATATGAATGACACTTTATGCTTGCATCAATCAAAGAAAAACTGAATGTAGCATTCAGACAATCAATCAATAGGTAAATCAGGGACTTTTTTTTACCTGACAGGTAAATCCTTCAAATTTACAGCATGATCCATGAAATATCCTAGTACAATATAGGTCATCATCAATTCATTGTGAAGTATTCGTGGATACTAAAAAAAATTGCTAAACTAACATTTGGTGACTACTGGTCTATATTTTACTATAATTTTATTAATAGTAATAACTTAAAATACCGGTCAAAAGTTAGGAATAATTAAGAGTTTTTAATTGCTGCTCACTTTTTAATAACGGTTATTATTATTATCATCAGCATTTAATACAGTTTTTTCTGCTCAATATTTTTGTGGAAATCATGATGCATTTTTTCACAATTCCTTGAATGAATAGAAAGTTCAATCAACAGCACAGAATGATTTATGAAGTATCATGAGACAATAAAGACTGCAGTAATGGTTTCTGAATATTCAGCTTTGCCATCACTCAAAAAAAAACTTTTTAAAATATATTCAAATAGAAAAGTTTTTTTTTAATTTGTAATAATATTTCATAACATTACTGTTTTTACTGTATTTTTGTGCAAATAAATGCAGTCTAGGTGACCATAAGACATTTCTTTCAAAAATATAAAAAAAAAATCTTAATTATTCCAAACTACTTTACTTTTGTTTTAATTTATAATAAATCTTATAATTCACATTTTTAATTATCTCTGAATTATCATATATTATAAGATTAATTATCATATCACATAAGTTCATGCTTTTATCACCTGCCACTCCTACTTCCCCTGTTCCAGCAAGATTAAGGTCAGGAAATCGTGACGGGTCCAGAGAGTACACCTGTGATTTATGAGCATGAGGCTGCATCCCACAACCTTCCTGAACAACAGATGCAAAAACAGCACAAATATCATGGAGATTCATGGGGATTCTTTATAGGTTACTACAGTTGTCACTACATTAAGAATCTTAATACACAGCTGCATCTAAAGTATTCAGGGTAAATGATTTTAGATTATATTGCTAAAGCCATTAGTCATAGTAGTATATGATTCTGAAGATCTAATTAAGGCCCTGTTTACACTAGTGTGTTTTCAATTAAAAAGGAAAACTTTTGCTATGGTTACACCTGGCGTCCACTACTCTGGAGTTTTCGACCCTAGAAAACAGACTTTTGGAAACACTGCAGACCCCATTTAGTTTCAAAACTGTCAGTGTAGACAGACCAAAACAGAGACTTTTGAAAGCGAAGCTTGGCTGCCCACATTCACTCGTCTCTCTCAACGGCTCTGTAACAGACCAGCCATGACGACCGTGTAAACAAAAACAAAGAGACGGAACTGCAAGCTTTGCTGACTTTGTTGTCCTTTTTAGCAGCCATTGTGTAGTTAAAATCAGCATTTTGTACTGCAGATGCCTATATGCGCTAGAGGCAAGCTATTATTAGAGCAATCGGCAACAATTGGCTAAGGGCTAATGTGCCGTTTTCGGTCGTGTAGTGTGGACGGAGATCTTTTCTGGATTGCAGTGGAAACGCCAGTATGGACAAAGATTGTTTTCATTTTAAAATGCCTATGTTCATACATTTACAGTTGTGAAAGCTCTTCAAAATTCAGGAATAGTTGAAAACAAAATAAAAACAGAGATATCTCTGTAAAGGAATGCAAAATTTTGGCAACCACAATGTTATAAAAATGTTGTTAGATATTATACCGTAAGATTAGAACAAAGCGATACTCACAAAAACCACTGATTTTAACATGTCAGGAACAACCATGGGAATAAAGCCCTGTAAAATGTTAAAAAATCAAAACAGAGTTTTAAGTGTACTCAACCTCCAAAAAAGAAACGGAAACATTAATGTTGACATAGATGAGTCGATATGAAATCAAAATTGATTTTGTTTACTTTTTTTTTTATAATAAGTTCCTGGTTTTATAATGTACCATTCATGGGTGGAGACATTATTCTAAATAACAGAAATAGATCAAAACATACTAACCAATTTCTGAAGAAGATCCATAGTAAAATTTTGCAAGGCAAACTGAAGTCTGGCCCCTGCCCCTCTCAAGTAGTACGATCTGTGCCCTGACACATGGGCAAGCCGTCTAAGAGGAAAGAGATGCAAATGAAAAACAAATCAAAATAAATAACTGACTAAAATTAAAACATGATAGAGAAAACATCTAACCTCTGTCTTATGATGTCAAGACCCTCTCCAATTTCCAGGTGGCCTTTTGGTTTGAAATCAAATTCTATGGTGGACACATGACACAACAGTAAAATTACAATACTTTTTTTGTGCAACATTTCCTAGCATTTACAAAACATTTGACCAGGTTAGGAAATATTTCAAATCAGTCACACCATGTATTGATCAAAACTGCAAGCACTGGTAAAGCAGCAGATCCAAGGAGCAAAAAGTTATTTAAAAATATCAGCAACATAATACAATACAGTTCTGCTCATATTATCCCAGGCAGAATATGCAAGATGTTGAGTTTTTTTTTTTTTTTAAAGAAGATAATAAAAAAGCATGTTGTTTATATTCAGTACTGCCCCCCTGATAAAGCTAGTTGACATAACAGGTATATGCATAAAATAAATCAAATACACATTTCAAACACTGATCTCATTGCTAGAGATTTGCTGTACATTGCAGCAAGAAATGTAACACAAAGTCAAACCTTAAGGTCAGGGAAACCCATGGCTGCTGCTTCAAATCATACTCCAAATTGTATTTTTGACCAAACCGATTTCAAGAAATGGATATTATGGTTTATAGCTTTATTCAAATAAATTTACCTCGTCGCTGACCAACCAATTCAACCACTCTTGCCTGGCTCTCATCTCCGATGGGCTAAGAGAAAAGACCAAAAAATAAATAAAATACATTCCTGTCAAAGCAAGGGTAGGCAATGCTATTCATAAACACTTCTTGTCATACTGGGTGAAACTCTCTTCACATCCTGATAGCAATCAATAATAGAAGTCGTTTAATATTAATTTTTTTTACAACAACAACCTTTTACAGTTCCTCCTGAACCAAAACAACGAGCTTATGCGTTCACGCCATGTTGTTATTACAGTAATTAAGAGATGCCAACCCTTGATGTTATACTCGGAGCTGTTCACGTCCTCGGACTCGGATTTATGCCCATCTATGGCAACACTATCAACGCTGAAATGAGCCGCTGCGCTCGCTCATGTGTTTTGAAGGAAGCAAGGCTTTGGAAAGCGCTCTGAAGGGAGGGTGGGATCTTGCGCTTTCGAAGCTAGCTTGCTATAGCTAGCCTCTCTCAAATTGCCTACCCAGCTTTCCTGATTTTTCAGTTATTACAGAAGCATTAAAAAAATCCATTATGATGATGTGCATGTTTTTGTATACTGTTATTTGATTAGGTGCAAATCTGATACTTCATTTAACATTTAGTAATACATTGTTTAATAACTTAATAGCAGTTAATATGACTGGTTTAACATTTTTACAATTTTTTGGATTACTTTTTTTTTTTAAATAATACATAATATTTCCTTTTACATTTAACTTTTTTTATTATTATAATTATTATGAAAGGTGAGTGGTCCCTTACCACACTTGGATGTGTTCTGTTGGGCAGTCGTAGAGCGCGGCAGTAATGTTCTTTCTCCAGCTCGCTCTCTTGCAGATACAACTGACTAAGTTTCTCCCTGAGTGCTCTGCCTTCTTCTCTCGCACTGTTGTACTCCACAAGCTGTAAGTACAAAGAAGGGAAAGAATATCATACAAATATTCCAATGCATATTATGCATACTACATAATCACAAAGCAAGCAGAAAAATCACTAAGCAGCTTTCCATTTTAAAAAGCTTTCATGCTTTTATTAATTAAAAGGCCCATATTTAATTCTTCAAACTAAGGTTTAGAGTGTTACGTAAATTTAAAAAGAAAGCTGTAACTTACACTAGACAAAGTGGATTTGTCATGTTCATCCTGAAAGGGAAAAGGGTGGGAAAAATGGACTGAACCAAATTTTCATCCAGAAATAAATCACAAATAATATCAACATTAACTTTTTTTTTTTAACATCAAGATGTTATGTCATTATGTTAAGGAATACAGTGAATTATTTCTACCGACTGTTAACTATTCAATTGACTATTCAAAGAGAAAATAGCCAGAATTATTCTTCTTTCAAATTTACCTTCACCAACCATTTTTGGGTAAACTGTTTATTTAAAATAAGTATAAAGCAATTATAAGTATAAAGCAGTATGTATATTATAAGCACTGTAAATAATAAATATTTGTTGTCATTTCCCCCCACCACTGATCTTTTAGCTTAACGGTTATGCAATTTTAGATGAATAACATAGCACACTGCAGGAAACGTCAACTGTCCCCACACTTCATATTGAAACTTTTATTATGTAAATGTGTATGGACACTTACTACAAGAGCGCGGACTTTGCCACTGATCACATGCTTTCTCTTTTCCAAATCTGATATTTCCTTTTGCACCTTCTGTAGTTTCTTCCAGACTGAGACCTAGACACACATTTTCCATTAACTTTTTCACATGCATTATCTGAAAATCTCAGTTTAACTAATGTCAGTCAGAGACTTTGTGTCAGTGCAGCAGTATTGTTTTAAAGCATGCTGTGTCTTACTATAACTCCGACATCAGCTGCCTGCAGATCTCCTTTCCGATTGTGCACCTCCGCTGTCACCGCATCTGTCTCATCGCACACACGCTGCATGTCCAGCTCGGGTTTGTGACTGTACCCGTCCCGTACATGCTCATAGAGGCTGCTCCTGACCGGTCGAGAGGAGCAAGGTCGGCAGGACCATCTAAATCCACTGCTGACATTTAGTCTCGAAGACGTAAGCAGATAAAAAGAGCAACACCGTGTAGCTGCCCTTACAGAGGACGCCATGGTTAACGGATTGACAGTTTAACAGTACGGAAGCCGAGAGGAGTCATTTCGTGGAAATTCAGTTGGAAATGCGATGACAGTGATACTTTTTTTCAAATAATTATTATTATTTTAGTCTATTGTTATTATTGTTATAAATAAATAAACAGGAAAGCTTATTTCACTTTGAAACTTTTGCTGTATTGTATGTATTTTGCCGTTGTAGTGCTTATATAATTTTAGTGAAAATTATAGTTAGTTTGCAGGGACTTTTACTATGAAAACCATAATAAATATTCTTGCAAGCTGTTCGGGGTTTGTATTCACCCGACAAACTGAACATGTTCAATCAGCGTTTGTTGGGGCAGTGTGAAAATGACAGATGGTTTTCATTAAATTCAAAATACAATGGCCAACTTGTTTGTTGGCGTTTGCCTGTCTGGTATGAACTGGACTTATGAAAAGAGAAAAAATTAAAGAGTTCTTAGAATTGTGTATGTCACTACTCGATCCGTAGTGACAGTGTATACACATTTTCCCAGAATAAAGATGTTATTAACCAAAAAGTTATTTATCCAAACAAGTCCATAAACAACGTATTTTTGAGAAAAGACCCCAAGGAACCAGTAAAGCAGAATGTACTCTTTGGTTTCACTGATTATCCTTAATATTTTATTTAATTAATTTATTGATACTTTTTACCAATTTTTCACAAATGTAGGTTTACTAATCAGAACCCCAATTTTATAATTTTGTTGACTGAAGTAAGACTGGATGTAAACAGTATTAGAGACTCTCCGACTAAGAACGCTGTAAAGACTTTAAAAATATGTGGAATTTACAAAATATTTACTTGATATCTTTATGCACCTTTATTCTGATCTTTATGTGATTAAGTTATCTCCCCCTTTTCTTTCGCTCGGGACTCTTAAGATTCTCGATTCGCGCTGAAACGGAAGTAAATATCCGTCACATCCGGTAAATTGGCCTATTTATTACTAAAGCGGAAGTTTAGTATGTTGTTCCGGCAAGTGACAGAATCCGCTTGCTTCGTCTCTAATCATGGCGCAATGCTTGCAGCTGTGAGAAATAGTTGCAATAGACATTACTGGTCAAACAATCATCCATTTTTCCTGTGACTACGGTGCCTACGGCCAATCCGGATTACAGCCACTAATAATCTACTACATGGAGCCGCGGTCGTCAAGGTGGATATATCAGACGCGCGTGTATATTTCTGAGCTGAAATGCTAAGGATGTGCAACACACCGTAATGAGCCGAACAATTTGCGCTGAAACTACCCAGGAAGGTCAAGGCGTTGTGAACAGGCCGAAGGGTGTCAGGCCGTCTGTACCATTGTGGCACCCTGATAGCCTTGATACACAAAATCGAACTGAAGACGCACCAAGAATTCAGAGACTGTCCGTTACCTAGAGCTACTGCTAGGGTCAACTCGCTCTCTGATAGAAACCTTCACCTCTCATGGTAATATTTGAGAAAATATACATGTTTTTTATATATATATTTTTTATAGACGAGTGTTTTATGCTCGCTGTTGTATTTGTTCGCGTCAGTTTGCATTGCAATATTCTGATTTATTTACTTATGGTGCGTGAAGAATCAGGTCCTTCAATCCCATTGCTAATATTCACCAAACAGAGATCATCTATAGATAGTTTTGGGAAATGTTTTGACGAAGAAAATGCTGGAAATAGCAGATAATTTTATAATTAAAGTCATGAAAATGAACACAATTACAGTCTTAACATTTTTTTAAAGTTTCTATTGGTGAGCTTTTTAAAAAAAAATGTATTTATACCAGTAACGTTAGTTGTGCTCAACTCTAATATAAAAATTTTCAATTCTAGAAATTAGGGAACACTCACTGTAAATATTTTCCCAGTTCAGGCCTAGAAACTGGCACGCTGTCACCAATCAGATCTGTCATCAATGTGCATTAAATGTAATCACAAGTTTTATACTGTCAGAATAAGAGCATCTAGTGAGTAAACAATGTATTTTTACATTAAATCCCTGTCACAGATGAGTGTCAGAGGTGGTACACTCAGAGGTGGTACTATTACCTGGCGACCACAGCCTTGGAAGGATGCAGATAGAGGTGGTGGAGAACCTCTCTCGGATAGTGACTCGGAGGAAGAGGATTTTCCTGATGACTACTCGACTCCTTTGGGGGAATATGTAACTCAGGGTGAGATATTGGTTGTTTTTAAACATGGATTGTTTATATAATTATATATTTATGGATTCTATGATGTAATTTCTTATTTAATTTTAAATATCTCAAAAAGAGTCTGCATAGCAGACATGCTTCAATCTATCTTCCTCCTGTTTTATTGCTCTTTACACGTATGCCTTACATAACAACAGCCACCGGATATGCATTGGGGTCCAGAAGATAGAAAATCTAGGATTTTTCTTTCATTTGAACCCAACAAAGGCCCTTTTTACACCTGGTATTAACAATCTAATCACACGTGGACGACGCTAAATACAGGTGTAAACGGGGTCTAAAACGTTTTGAGCTTGTCCACTTACGACCACTTAGTCGAAAACGTAAAAGACCGGATTGCTTTCATTGTGTAAACGCTCATGTTGTCGAATGTGTTCAAACAGCCACAAAATACCACCTACTCTCCGCATACTGACCGTAAACATTATGGGAAGAGCTAGCCATATGGGATGTAAACTTTGTCGCCTGGAGACCCAAGTTTGGTTTGAAGACTAAAAAGATAACAAGCACAATGTTCTCTCACCATTCCTGAATTCTAACATGCGCTCACTGCGTTTGGTGTCATCTTGCGGCTGTCAGAGCAGAAACAAAAGCTGCTGTTTCGGTTTTCTCCAGCTGTGTTCATATGTAAATTGCGAGAGTTTATTTTATCCGTTAAATCAAAGATATGAAAAAGTCCATACATTTACCCATGCATAGACCCTCGACGAAATCAGGACAGAAGTGGTCGAAAGTGGACAAAAGAGACTGATTAAAACACTAGGTGTAAACGGGAATGTCTTCCTCTTCTACTTGTGATCTTAATACCAGGTGTAAACCGGGGCAAAAGGTTTAAGGCTTGTGAAAAATGTACATCAAGGGAAAGCTATAATGTAAAATGAAGGAATATTTATGAGTGTGCACTACTTCTGGGTCACCATCCAAATAATGTCAATTTGTAATGCAAAACAATTAAAAAAAAATAATAATCAGATATTATTATTAAATTAAATAATGAAAAATAGGAGCATTTTGACTAGTGGTTGCAGACCTTTGGACCCTGAAGATCCAGCCATGTCATGAGTAAAAAAAAAAACTCCTCCATTCTTCAAAAACAGCAAAACTAAATTTCACCATATTCATCACATGTGGAAGTGTTGAGACCATTATGGGGACAATATGAATTTGATTAATTTAGCCACCTTTTTATCTGCCTTGTTTCCCTCTGTCAACTCATTCAGGGTTAAAGCAGTTACTTGATGCTCAGCAGTTGTGTGATGTCACTCTTTTGGTGGAAGGAAAAAAGTTCATGTGTCACAGGTTGGTTTTATGTTTTATGGCTTTGAAGGTTATTTTTCTGATTGTCTTGTACATACAAAGGTTTTATTTTCACAACTAGAATCATTTAAAAAAAGGCATACAATCTATTGTATCTTACTACACATTAAATTGTATGGCACATTTTGTATGCTGAAATTATACACTACCACATCACAGGAATGAATTATATTTAAAAATATATTAAACAAAAATTATACTGAATTTTTCATGAAATAAATGCAGCCTTGATGAGTATATGAAAAATTCATACCAGCCACAAACTTTGAAATGGTAGTGTACATATAAAATTGTTTTGTTATATGTGAACACTTTTTTTTGTTTGTTTCTTCTTCTTTTTTTCAGAGTTCTTTTAGCAGCGGTCAGTCCGTATTTCCGTGCCATGTTTACCAGCCCTCTCGTAGAGTCACGTCTTACTGAGATCCGACTGGAGGAGGTGACACCCTTTGTTATGGAGACGGTTATCCACTTTGTTTATACAGGAGAAGCAGGTCTTAGTCTCGACACAGCAGAGGATTTGTTTGTAGCGGCCAATCGTCTTCAAGTGATGCCCTTGCAGGACCTTTGCTCTAGGTATTATTTAGATGCTATCTTTTTGTGATCGTTCTACCTTGTATCTTGTCTTGCTGATGCTCACATTGGTATCTTCCTGTTTGTTAGGTTTCTTTTTGAACACCTGTCTGTGGAGAATTGCCTGGGCATGTACTCTCTGGCTCGCTCACATCATGACCAGCTGCTTCTTCGGGCTTCTTTGAGGTTGGTGGGTCAGCATTTCCCTCGAGTGTCTCGGCAGCGAGATTTCCTGCTGTTGGACCCAGGAACTCTCGGCAGCTTGTTGGAATCTGATCGATTGGGTGTGGAGACTGAGACCGAAGTTTACGATGCAGCAAGGCGCTGGGCAGAATACCAGCCCGCAGATCGTTACGTTCACATGCCCAGTTTGTTACGCCATTTACGTCCCGGCCTTTTGGGCCCTGAAGAGAACGTCCGAATGAACAAAGAACTTGGGCCTCGAGCCATTACCGAGGGCATGGGGGGACCCCTGAGGCCTCGAGAAGGCATGTTTGAGAAGAAAATAGTCTGTGTAGATCTCAAGCCGAGGGAGGATGATTCTCTACAGGACAGGGACTTCACGGTGGATTGCTTTGACCCTCGTACAGGGAAGTGGGAGAAGCTGGCAGCCTTGGGCTCGTTGCTTTGCCCGGGCTGCATCGCTGTTGGAGGTCGACTGTTTGTGGCAGGCGGCATCCTGCGAAGTGGCCAGGTCTCATCATCACTGCATGAGTACGATGTCGTGGTAAACCGCTGGATTACACGGCCATTGATGGCTGAACCACGTGCGATGTTGGGTCTTCTTGGCTGTGGAGGTTTCTTATACGCTCTCGGTGGCTGTAACCGAACAGCATTTCTAGACACATGTGAAAGATTTGACCTTAATGCGCTGACCTGGGCATCAGGACCTCGTTTGCCATTGCCGTTGCGTTCTTTTGCTTGCGCTGCCCTTCGCTGTCGGCTCTACTTGCTTGGTGGTACCACACTGGAGCAGAGCAGGGCTGTGGTACATGCTGGCGTGCTTATCTACCACACAGTTACAAGGACCTGGAGCCGTGTCGCCCTAGACTCTGGCGCCACCTGTCTGGCTGGAGGAGTAGCAGTACGTGGGGGTGTTTGTGCCGTTGGTGGTTACTTGCGTGATGCCGCCAAGTTCATCGATGGCAACTACACCCAGGCCGAACCACTTGATGCCACAGGACGCGTGTTGTTCTTCCGAGAGGGACGAGGATCTGGAGTGGAGCGGGAGGTCCCGGTTGGAGTAGAGCGAGGGGGTGGCGGTAGCGACCGTGCCCCTAGTCCGGTGGTTTTTCCAGGTCTGCCGAGGCGCATTGCTGCCGGTGGTGTGGCTAGATGGAAACGCAGGATATATGTTTTGGGTGGTGAGAACGGATCAAGATTTTATGATAGCGTCTACTGCTGGAAACCTGGCTGGAGAAGCTGGGTCCAAAGACGGGAGAAATTGCCAGGGGATACAGGAGGAGTTAGCCAGTTTGGGTGTACTACCCTAAAGTTCCCCAAAAAACACATTTTAGCACGTCTTCGGACTGCTCAACAGAAACGGGGGAAGGAGAAACGGCCGACCCGGTCATGCAGAGTCATGCGGATCAACAGGGCGAATCAGGAAGTGTGATTTTTCAAAGAGACAAATCGGCATTTCGGACAAGTTTATGCACCTACTTTTACATCTTTACTCTTAGTTGATGTCTAGATGTTTTGAAATTATTATTTTTTCATTTTTGCAAGCTGAACGCAAGTTTTCGTTTACTAAGTACTGACAGAAAATGCATAATATTTGGATATGATTTCAGAATTTTTTGCTCTTAATTTTTTTCGGATGCTAAAATTTTATCTTAGAAACAGCAATCTTGGAGAATAATTAAATGTTTGAATTGCAGCAAAAAAAACAAAAAAAAACAGGTTGTAAAGATGCTTGACTCGATGAATAAAAAGTCATTGAAGTTTATTTGAAATTTTTTGCTTAAAGCCAAGAGTATAGTTTTACATGCATTAGAACATCAAGATTGCTACCCTTACAGCAGTTGATACTACTGTAAAGTCATAGATCTTTAATATGGGTTCTCTTTTAAACAGTCTAAGAAACTTTAAAATCTGTCATTTTAATTTATTTTTAATGACAGTGGTGACAAATTACACTTATATTAAACCGATATTAAGCAACATCATGAATTTTTTCTTTTTTCTTTTTTTTCTGGGTTTCCATCAACCAGCATGTTTATATAGTATCCCAAAATTTGCAAAAACCGCTATGCGAATAAAATATCCATAATGTTCTTAATAAATGTATACACTTCTCTTGAGATGGATTTTTTCCCCCCGAAAAACATACGTATATACTATGATTGAAATACATTTACAGATTAAATAGTTTGATGTGCATTTGAAAGACTTTAACTCTTTCCCCGCCATTGTATTTGAAAAAAGTTGCCCACCAGCTTTTTTTGATAGTTTTTGGAAAACTTTCTTGGACCTCACAATATTTTGTTGTATGAATATCTGAACATGCAATATATTCAACGAATGAACAGACCCTCTGCTTTTTATAACAAAACATTTGATTTAAATATTGTTTAATGTTGATGGCGTTATTTTACATATGCATCTGCTTACATATGCTATGGCTTGTTTCTGCTTCTTTGCCTGTGTTTTGAGCCAGAGATTTTGTACTCTTTCAGAGGATATGTAATAACATCCCCCCCCCCCCCCCCCACCATATGACAGTGAAAACACGGATAGACAGAAAATTCAGTCAATGGCGGAGAAAGAGATAAAGTCATGTGACTGAATAAATTTCTTAGGTAAAAAATGTTGCTCTGGTTATTCTGAAATTTTATCTGGCAAGTGATCGCTAGCAAACAATATGTTTTTAAGAGCATTTTATCTGTGCGTTCTAAGGTAATTTATTACATTTCATAAAGGAGTGGCTTCCCCCATTTTCTTTCTTTTGACATTTCTTTTTATTTGCAAATTGTTTTTGCATTATTTCATTTTACGTACAATACGTACAATTATAACTGAGATTGAAACCCAGAACCCAGATGATAATCGCCGTTTTAAATCTCACATGACTGAACTAACATTGAATAATAATGCAACACAACATGAGTCTTAACATTAACACAGTCTATGTTACAGTCTTTCAGTATCATATGTGATTTTTGTAGTGTCCACTTCAACATCTCTGGAGGTTTGAGTTAATTATGACAGTGATTGATGATTTTCTGCACATCGTTGTAACGCACTGTTCAGCTTGCCCTCAATGAAGTGGATCAGTAAACGTATCAGTAGTGCTTTAATGGCATCTTTTTGGGTTTAGCTGGTCATCTCATCTGACATGTTTTAAACATAGAATCGCAATAGGAACCAAATGAATGCTTTTTGTATGATTTAATTGTTCTTTTAATCTTTAAGTTATTGTAATTTCATCTTACAGTAACATTTTCTCAGAGACAAAAAGGACTCTGTATTTACATCTGATGTCAAACAGGTCTGTTTGTTTTAAAGACCTAGAATTGTCAAATATTGAACGTTGTTTGAATGGAAAGTCTGTGCTCTGGTTTTCATTAAAATAAATTGAACATACGTTTTTTTGTGGCTTGTCTTGTAAATATAGGTGAATTGTTGTAGCATTTAAAACCAGTAAAGTAGTGATACTGTCACACACACCAAAGTGCAGGATTATTAACCAGACCATAAAATAGTTTTTCCCCCTCCTCTTTTAGTGATTTCCAAATAAGGCGAGGACTGTATTGCTGGGGAACTCACAGACCAGTGACTATTCTAATCAGTGATGTATTTTTAAAACCATTAATACTAAACATTACTTTAGGTTTTAAACATTGGTGTCCAACACAAACGTGTTTCAAACAAGGGAAATTAAGAAAATTAATGGAAGGAAATGTTTTTCTGCTTATGTAAAAGAAAAATAGTAACTATTTCATTGTCTTTGTTACATGTAGTAACAACAGTAAATTATGCATAATTTCATGTAACTAACACTAAACCAAACCCTAATCTAACCCTATAGTAAATACATGTAGTTAATGAACATATACTCTACTAAATGTTTTACACTAACAAGGAATTTGTAATTTAACAATAGTACTACGTTGTTTCGTTTTCAAGAAAGTACCACAGCATACAGTAAGCTAAGATGTAAGTTTGATTAACATTTAATGCTTAAAACTGTTAAAGTCCCTTGTGGGTGGCTAGTAATAAGTTAATTATTGTTGTTAATATTCTTTCATCAGCACTTTTGCAATGTGGGCAAAGATCATGGATTTTAGCCTCAAATCCTGTATGAATAAAATTCTCCTCAAGTGCTTCATCTGTGGTGTTTGTTTCATATCCTGTCATCTCATAAATGAAATTAGCATCGTGTCTGTCTGCCTTCAAAGATGGAAAACACTACAGTGAAATTCGCAACCATCAACAATCCAGCTGACATCAGCGTGATCATTGGCTACTTTTTGGTGGTTATTGCAGTGGGAATTTGGGTAGGTGAAAAGTCTGTTTTTGTGTGTTTTAAAGTGGCAAAATAGCTATGGCCCGGTTTCACAGACAGGGCTTAGACTAAGCCAGGATTAGACCATAGATCAATTAGGACATTTAAGTAATTTTTATAAACATGCTTAGAAAAAAACATTACCGATGTGCATCTTAAAACTAAAAAGGCACTGATATATTTTTAAGATCAGTCAGTGCAAGTTTATTTCAGTGGAAACAGCTCAGACTTACATTTTAGTCTAGGACTAGTCTTAAGCCCTGTCTGTGAAACCAGGGGTATATCTGTTAGAATTACATTTTAAATTGATGTAAATAAAAATCCCTCTTTTTTCATCGTAGTCTACATTTAGGACTAATCGTGGCACAGTAGGCGGCTACTTTCTTGCAGGTCGGACCATGGTGTGGTGGCCTGTGAGTACTAACTTATTCAAATTAAATGTTTAATTAAAACTTTAATTTGCAGTTTAGATGTTAAGTCACACAGTTTTGTGGCAATATCTCCTTTCCTCGTATGAAAAAAGTTTACTAAATAATATAAAGATTTCAATGCTTATTTTAAAGCTTGTTTATTTATTTCCGCTCACATCACACTCAAAGGTGGGAACGTCTCTTTTTGCGAGCAACATTGGCAGTGGTCATTTTGTTGGCCTTGCAGGAACAGCAGCTGCAAGTGGAATAGCTGTGGGGGGTTTTGAATGGAATGTAAGCTGGACATTTTAATAAATAAGAATATTAGCATTGGTGTAATTTGGATTAGATTGTAATTCTTCAAAAATTCTTCTGTTTCACAGGCATTATTTATTGTTTTGCTGTTGGGCTGGGTGTTCGTCCCTATTTATTTGACCGCAGGGGTATGTTCGTTTTGCATGTTTTGCAATGTTTATTTGAATAATGTAAGTGAAAGAGACTTAATATACTTTCACTTCTTTTTTTTCTTTTTTCAAAAGGTGATTACAATGCCACAGTACCTCAAGAAAAGATTTGGAGGGTCTAGAATTAGCTTGTATCTCTCTGTCATTTCACTTTTCCTTTACATCTTCACAAAGATTTCTGTAAGTATAAAGTCATATCCAGACAATGGAAAAAACGATGTAGAATCATAATGAGCTGTTTTCCACAAAGGGGCACCAACTCATCAATTTCTCCTCCTCGCTGCATGAACGTAGGTTGACATGTTCTCAGGAGCGGTTTTTATACAGCAGGCTCTTGGCTGGAATATCTATGTTGCAGTGATTGCTCTGCTCTGCATAACAGCACTCTATACTATCACAGGTAAAATCGGCCACTGATCCATCTCATTTCATTTATACTTAGCAGACGCTTACATCCAAAGTAATCAAAGACTACATTTTATCAGTTCATGCATTGCCTGGGAATCAAACCCATGACCTTGGCGTTGGTACAGCGACATTATACTAATGTTGATACTGAATAGCATTTTAGGAACAAATTATCTATTGAGCTCCGTCCATTTGTTGAGGCCCGCAAATGACAAGCAATGCCTCTGTAGGAGGACTGGCTGCGCTGATGTATACAGATACTGTCCAGACCTTTGTTATCATTGCTGGAGCCTTCGTCCTCATGGGATTCTGTAAGTACCAACTGCATGGAGTTCCAAATCCATTCATCCTTATTACTTGATGACGCTTTACATAAAGTACTAGTCAATGTCATATTCCTGAAGAAAGACAGCACATGCACTTCTTGATGGTTGTTTTTTTCGGAGTTAAACATCAACTAAGTTTAAGCACTAGCCATCTAACCACTGAAAACCGCCATCAACACTTGACCCATTAATACTAACACTTACCATTCCACCCCTACCCCCCCCCCCCCCCCATGTTTTATTGTTTTTTTTAAACCTTGCTACGTATACTGTGGTAGCCCTACTGTTGGTTTGATTGATTGCTTCTAATGTTCTCCTCATTTGTAAGTCGCTTTGGATTAAACATCTTCTAAATGATTCAATGTAAATGTCGCCTTTGGCTTTTTTAGTTGGGGACATTTAATATTCAGCAATATTATTGACCTGCCTGCATTGACACCTTTATATGAGAACTGAACTGAGCTGGACGATGACATCCCTGTTTTCTCCAGAGCGGCTGTATAGATAAATTAACTAAATTAATATGTTTTTTTTTACAACAAAAATGAACCATCACTGAACATACTTAAGCTGGACTATGACACTATTTTCTTCTAGATCCTCTGTCCAGCCGAAACAAACTTTGTTTCATTATTTTCCTGTTATCACTGTAAAGCTGCTTGTGGCACGGTGTAGTAGCACAACTTTTTAAAAGTGAAATATGTTGTTTTCATAAATATTCTATTCACGCTTAAACACAGTTGTTACAACACACCCGGAGATAAAAAAGGTCAGATTTTGTGTTTCAAAATCATAATGTAGTCCTACCTCAGACATTTGCAAATGTAAAAAAAAAAAAAAAAATACTTATATCAGTAAAGCTATGTTATAAACTGACCTTTGTGTTGTCCCCTACATGTCAACAGCCTTCTATGAAGTTGGAGGTTACAGTGCTTTATTGGAGAAGTATAGTTTATCGTTACCATCTCAGAGGATTTCCCTATACCCTCTGGAATATAATATTTCTGAACATTGTTACACTCCACGAGAGGATGCCTTTCACTTGCTTAGGGATGCCACGACTGGGGACCTGCCATGGCCGGGTGTGTTATTTGGCATCGCAATTATTGGTAGCTGGTACTGGTGCACTGATCAGGTGAGGACAGTGTTTAAATAATTATAAATATATAACTCTGCCTTCTTTGCTCCATTTCTTCACATTACATATTGTATTCTGCAGGTAATTGTGCAGCGCTGTTTGGCTGCCCGCAGTCTGACGCATGTGAAGGCAGGATGTATATTGTGTGGTTACCTGAAACTGCTCCCTATGTTTCTCATGGTGTTTCCAGGCATGGTCAGCAGAGTGCTTTACCCTGGTATGTATTTTAATAGTATGAACATATTTAATACCACATGTCTTTATAATTACAGTTTTGCTCAGAGAATATCAGTGTATATAGGTATGTATTTTTGTATATGTATGTATATGTAGGTTATATATTTGTTTGTTTTGGTGGCTTCGTCAAATATGGTTCTCTCCTGTAATATCTTAATATCATACTATACTGTTTATGCGAATACGCTTTGGACAGAGTTGGGACAGGTTGGGGTGGTTGGTTGTGAGGAAGAGCTTTATGCGAGTGTGTAAGTGTTTGGTGCTATCTTGAGGACCCCCTCGAAAACAGATGTTCCATCTCAAGGGGTTATCCTCCAATAAAATGAATTGAATATCAATAATAAAATCAATTTTCAGATGAAGTAGGTTGTGTGGAGCCAAGCATCTGTAAGGAAGTGTGTGGCACAGAGGTTGGCTGCTCCAACATTGCCTACCCCAAACTAGTGGTTTCTGTAATGCCAACAGGTGATCAACCAAATTTATTATAATTATTATCCTTATACCTTTACAAAAAATAAGTTGTTTGGGTTACAATACATTTTTGCTCTCAATCCTATTTCTATGTAATCAATCCCTAAACAGGTCTCAGAGGTTTAATGCTGGCAGTTATGTTAGCAGCTCTCATGAGCTCACTAGCATCTATCTTCAACAGCAGCAGCACCTTGTTCACCATGGACATTTGGACTCGTATCCGGCCTCAAGCTAGAGATAAAGAGCTTATGGTTGTTGGAAGGTTTGGAACCAGTTAATTTGTTAATTTACACTAATTAATGACTTATTCACAGCCAAGATCTGGCTGTGTAAAAATGTAATTTACAAATTTAACCCAATGACTGGGTTTGTCCATATTTGACCCAAAGTTGGGTTGAAACAACCCAGCATTTTTTAGAGTGTCAAAATACACTGTTTTAAAATTATACTTATAGAGTGAATTACATCATTACCAATAGTTCCTAAACAGGACTTGCTCCAATTCCTAGTCCTTAACAATACAATTGATAGTCATTTTGAAAAACTGTGAAGAAACAATGTTCAGAAAATAATTGTAATTTTTTTTTTACATCAATTGCATCAAGCAACGTTGCTATATCTTTTTTATCTCCTCAACACTCTCATTGGCAATTCATAACTTTCCTTTAAATTCTGCTTCTGCTTACACCTCATTGACAGTTGGGTTTAAGGGTGGACTTTCATGCTTACTTTTTTTTCTCCAAATTTTCCAAAGAATTTGCCACCAATTCGCCAAAGCATAAAAAAAGAAACGTTCTCTCGTGAGATTGGGTTAGCTATCCCTTGTTTTTCTTTTTAAATGGAACCTACTAAAATAAGATCAGTTCTTGATCATTTCCAACCCTACTCCTCAATTCCAACAAATGTGGGAACTTCTAAGAAGAACAGGACAAATATTAAATTATTAATTCAAATAATTAATTAACACTTTACAACAAGGTCTCATTAACTAACATTAACAATGAGCAATACATATGTTACAGTATTTAGTCATCTTTGTTAACATTAGCTAATAAAAATATAACTGTTCATTGTTTGGTCATGTTACTTCACAGTGCATTAACCAACGCTATCTCACGACCAATTCGTACGAATTCGTACGAGTGATAAAAAAGTGGCTAATTCGTACGAATTCGTACGACCTCACTCGTACGAATTTGTACGATTTGTCTAAACCCACGTGATGGGTAGGTTTAGGGGCGGGGTCAGGGGTAGGTCATTCGTATGAATTCATACGAATTGGGCAATTCGTAAAATATGTACGATTTAGTAAAAATCGTACGAATTCGTTCGAGTGAGGTCGTATGAATTCGTACGAATTAGCCACCTCGTAGAATTCGTACGAATTGCCGTGAGATCAGGCTGCATTAACTTATGTTAACAAATACAACTTATGATTTTAATAATGTATTAGTAAATGTTGATATTAGCATTAAGATTAATAAATGCTGTAGAAATGCTGTTCATTATTAGTTCATGTTAACTAATGTAGTTAACTAATAAATGAAACCTTACTATAAATATTAATTGTACTTTCAGTTTAACCTTAATGTCCAGCATATAACATTTCTTTCTACGATTTTCATGGACTGAACACATGTATCAACTTCTGTAACAGGGTGTGGGTACTCTGCATTGTCGCCATTAGCATTTGCTGGATCCCAGTTGTCCAGGCAGCCCAGAGTGGTCAGCTATTTGATTATATTCAATCTGTGACTAGTTACTTAGCTCCACCTATTGCAGCGGTCTTCTTCCTTGCTGTTTTTGTGAAGAGAGTCAATGAGTCAGTAAGTGTCTGCTTTGTACATATTTAGTCTTCACTAAATGTAACATCATATGTCTGCACCACAAATTTACCAAAAACTTGCATCCTCACCTTTTGTTCCTTAGGGAGCTTTCTGGGGCCTGATGGGAGGACTGGTTATCGGTCTGTGTCGCATGGTACCCGAGTTTGCATATGGCTCTGGAAACTGCATCTATCCATCCGACTGCCCAAAACTTATATGTGGAGTTCATTACCTTTACTTTGCAGTGCTGCTCTTCTTCTGCACCACTATTCTAGTGCTGTTTGTAAGCTACAACACCCCACCCATAGAGGACAAACATGTAAGTTAATGAAGCTGTGTTATTATTGAATGGATTGATTGTGCTGTAATGTTTAATTATTTGTGCTGTGTAATGGTGTCAAATGAGTTTCTCCTTAAAGGAATAGTTCACTTCAAAATGAAAATTCTGTCATCATTTACTCACCCTCAAGTTGTTTCAAACCTGTATGAATTTATTTCTTCTGCTGAACGCAAAAGAAGATATTTTGAAGAATGTCAGTAAACAGACAGTTGATGGACCCCATTGACTTCCATAGTATGTTTTTCCTACTATGGAAGTCAATGGGGCTCATCAACTGTTTGGTTACATTCTTCGAAATATCTTCTTTTGTGTTCAGCAGAAGAAATAAATTCATACAGGTTTGAAACAACTTGAGGGTGAGTAAATGATGACAGAATTTTCATTTTGAAGTGAAATAATCCTTAAAGGGGATTATGAAAGATTTCTAACCTAAGTAGTTTTATCAACTGCTGAAGTTGTTTAAAATGACTTTGTATTCATAACATTTACCTTGCTCTCTTTGCCAAGCTCCATCGCCTTGTCTTTACCTTGCGCTATTCTAAAGAAGAAAGGGTCGATCTGGACTGGGAAGAGGAGGAACGAGGAAGGAATGCACGAAGAGGGGCAGATGAAAAGGAAAAGGTCGTTACTGATGAGAATCAAAGTAAGATGACATGTTGCATCATTTATTTTAGAGAAATTAACATTTGTAGATAAAATGTATATTTTTAATGTGTGGTCAGGGGTGTCCAATCCTGCTCCTAGAGGGCCATTATCAGGCTTTATCAGAGTTATCAGAGCTCAGCTTCAATCCTAATTAAACACACCTGAAAAATCTAATGACGGTCTTCGGTTGCATTCGAAATCGCTTACATCCCTACCACTGTATAGTATAGGCGAAAAACAGAATGTGACTGACAAAAGAGGTATGTCCGAATTAGTACTCGGATAACCTACTATTTCCGGGGAGATTCTGAAGTGTGCATTCGATGAACACTTTACTATCCCATGAGGCAACTGAAGAGGATTTGGGAATGGCATTTAAGTGACACAACTGACTCTGGTAGGTCACATGATAATGACAGCATGGCGAATGTAGTAAAACTAGATTACATACACACACACTCTTACTATATCAAACATACTTTTTTTCAAAAGGTCACAAAGTAATTACTTATTCAAAATAAGTACCTACTAGTATGTGATTTTGGACACAGCCTTCCAGTTAAATGTGTTGGGGAAGGTTGGAGCAAAACTTTGGCCAAAAGCAGGATTGGATACCCCTGGTATGGTGTGTATATATGTATATATATAAAATATCTTTACTCTCTGCCATAGTTGAACATGGTGACCGATCCATAATGATGAAGATTATTGGCTGGGTTTGTGGCATAAGTGATGCTCAGGCTCCAGAGCCTACAGAGGAGGAAGTGGCAGAAGCATCAAAACAATTACCTGACATAAGTGAAGTCCCACTTTGGAAGTATATAGTCAATACTAATGCGCTAATAATGATGACTGTGGCTGTTTATTGTTGGGGTTACTATGCATGAGGGGAAACTACTGACCATAAGACAAATCAGTGTTTTCCTACCCTGGTCTTAGAGTCTCCCTAATCAAATACAAATGATTCAACTCATCAGTTTGTTACTAGAGATACCTGAAATAAGTGCCAGATAAGGAAGACATCTAAGTGTGTACTGATAAGTGTACTCCAGGACCAAGGTTGGGAAACACTGATTTAAATCTTTAAATTTTCGCATGTCTGCAGAATCTGTTAATGACTAACATCTACCTGATACAATGTGTGAAAACAGTACTTTAAATGATCACTGAAAATGCAATAAAATCATTGAATAAATTGTTTAGTTAAAAAAAAAGAGAGAACATAATTGGATTGGTATGTTGGATTTCACTTATGAGATGCTGACACTGTCAGACAAGATACCTGTCACTGAAATAAATAAAAAGCTTTGATTTTTTTAAAAAGTTAATAGAACAACTTTTTTTTAAATAAGTTCCTATATACACATAAAAGATGTACTATGGACGATATTAAGTAAAAATGAACAATTCCAATAAGTAGTACCAAATCATAACAAACAGAGCACCTTCCCAAGTAACTTGCAATTTTATATTTTAACCACAGATGGCAATAAAGAGCAAAAAGTTTTTTTGCTAAAAGAGAGCAAAAAGAGAGCAAAGTGCACCTTTTATTAAAGGGATAGTTCACCCAGAAATGAAAATGATCATCATTTACTCACCCTCAAGTTGTTCCAAACCTGTATGAGTTTCTTTCTGTTGAACACAAAATATATTTTAAAGAATGTTGGTAACCAGACAGTTGACGGTGGCCATTGACTTCAATAGAAGTAAAAAAATAAATAAAAAAATATACTATGGAAGTCAATGGTTACCGTCAAATGTCTGGTTAACACCATTCTTTAAAATATCTTGTTTTGTCTTTAACAGAAGAAAGAAACTCGTACAGGTTTGGAACAATTTGAGGGTTAATGACAGAATACATTTTTTTGGGTGAACTATCCCTTTAAGACCATATCCAAAACAAATAAAAAAACCATGTACATTGCAGAAAACAAAAAAGTAACAACAATGAATTGATTATTTACAAACAAAACAAATATTTCACTGTTGAAGTACCAAGAAAACACATGATATCACAGACACCAGTTTTAAATATCTTTTATTCATTTTAGAGGCAAAAATTCCCAATAGCAGATTGACGGCGAAACCTAGAACGGTCTCCCAAACCAGAGGGATCAGCATCAATGTTTCTGTTTGAAAGATTTCACAGACTGGTGGAATGAGCAGAACGAACAGGGTTAAGGCTAGAATCAGGTTTTGAGTTGTCCTGTTCTTTGTTGTTCTTTCAGCCACATGAAGCTAATTACTGCTTTGGCAAAAGCTTCCTTTGCCAACAAGCACAGAGACAGCCTGGCAGGCAAAGAGATAGGTAAGAGGAAAGGTTTGGTCAAGAAATAAAGACTGATTTCATAAATCAATTTGAAGGAGGGGAAAAATGAAGTCCAACAACAACAAAAAAATATTATTCACTCACATTCACACAAAACAGAAAAATCTAACAAGCAGTCAAACTGTTGATTACAAAGTGACATCAGGGATTTGGATTTGTAAAGTGACATCATTCTGCACGCTTTTGACCAAAGGGACAGCAAATTAAACTTGACAACAACCTCTGACGTTATACTCGCAGTCCTTTGTCTAGCCTGCAGATTTTTTATAAGGTTGGGGTCAGAATCAGAGCTTGTCTTGGAAGATTGCCAAGCCGTGAGAATTTCTAACCAATTAAAGTACATGTGAAGACTAGTCCCATGCAGCAGACAACTCATTTAACCAGCATTGGTTTTCAAATTTCAAAACATTGGTCTGCTAATGTAGGGACCGATAATTAAGTATGGTGCACTGATAAGAACTGATACTGACAATGATAGCAAGGTTAACAAGATAAGATAGGAGAGGCGAGCGCAACCATAAATAGTACAGTGGCATGAGGTTTCAGTAGAGCAAAAGCAGGGAGAGAAAAGGACAACCCTGACTCAATCCTTTACCTCCCATCGTCTCTTTTGGTGCGGGCCTGAACCAGCTCGCATGGCTGTACCCAGTTGTTATCATGTAGCCCAACTCGACAGCCAGGTGTGTCCTTATCTGTGCGCCGACAACACATCCAGTAGGAACGTCCATAAGGCAAGTCATGGTGGTAAGGTTTAGGGTGCCAGCGGCAGAGCGATACATCTCCCCGCTCATACTGCCGCTTGCACTGCTTGCAAGGGTCATCACGGTACAACGGGTCCTGGTTCCAGCGAGAGTCTGTAGCACGCACGCCGTAGGTCTCGATCAGGGTCTTGAAATCATGGCAGGTGCATTTGAGTGCTGCTAGCGAATGGGTGGGCAGGTAGCTGAAGATATTGACCATAATGTGGTCCGGAAGCAAAAGCATGTATTGCCGTGGTTCCAGAAGCCGCTGGATCTGAAAGCGAATCTCAAGGAAGTCATGGGAGACATGTCGGTAGAGGCGGCACAACGGAGGATCAGAACAATCATCCACAGTTGTCAGTGGGGAGTCTGGCCTCTCGACAGTAGGCCCCACTTGCCCATTATTGTTTGCACAGTCTAAAGACAGCATCCCACTGTTTACTGTTGAACAACTCTCATCTTCAGTAGATGGTGACTGCAGAAAGAACAGCTGGCCAGGAGGTGGATCCTCTGAGGATTCAGTTGAATTAGCCCCATTAGGCATAGCAAAACATACAGTCTCTTCTTGAACATTCTCTGTGCTGTCCTTCCCATAGAAGACACATTGGTCTACTGCACCCGTGACCACAACCTCAACGTGGAAGCCGGTCACCCGCTCTCGAGTCACCGCTGCCTTCTCTCCTGAGGCAGAGTCTTGGTTAGGATCTGACGTTGTGGAGGGAGGCCTGTCGTTGATACCTTCCCCAAGCGGATCGGCCTTTGTTGAGCCAGCAAGGAGGGCACCTGGATCTCGAGATGAGGGACTAACCAGTTGGTAGAGGTCACAAGTGATCTTTTCTTTGCCTCTAGCTCCTGCTTGCCCCCCTCCGACTCCACAACTCATAAACATGCATTTGGGGCGGCCAACAGGCTCAGACTGGGTGCGAGGGTCCAAACTTGACACTCGAAAAGCAATCCGTACTTCCCCTCGTCCATGGCTTGGAGCACCACCCACAGATTCACCAGTGTGAATGCTGTCTATTCCTGAACCATTAAGTTCAGGCTGCAAAGTTGTACTGTCAAGATTCTGCTGCCGAGATTCAAACTGTGCAACAGTCTGAGCAACCCGTCGGGATTCCTGCTGTTGCTGCAGCAAATCAAAGTCACTTTGAGAAGTTGGTGCAGATGAAGGGGGTTCTGAGAGGATTACAACAGGTTTCTGATGGACTGTATAATGACTAGTTTGTCCTTGCGCTACCATACCTTGAAGGGCCAAGGCTGTACGCTGTTCCACAAGGGCAACCATTTCGGCCACAGAGAGCAGATCTGTTTCACTAACTCCAACACCATCCTCCCCCAAGTTGGATTCTGTGGCTACATCAACAGCAACATTTTGAGCTCTAGTGGGAGGGTCATAAGAGGAACAGCGACGACGCCGCTTGGCCTTGGTACAATCAGTAGCCCAGTTTCCCTTGACTTTCATGGCACTAGGCCTAGGAATTCCAGCACCATTACACTGGTGAGCTACAAAGAAGGCAATTTTCTCCTTGGTGTTGCCTGGTTTGATGACATACCAGGTATCAAGCAGTACCCTGCCATCCTCCATCTGTGAATTCGGAGAGGGTGGTGCAGGTAGTGGTGGAACCAGAAGGGTAGATGAAGCAGCTGGTGGGGTGTTTTCAGTGCCAACATCCTCATCTTGCTCCTCACCGACTACATGGGTCTCTAATGTTGTAAGCCCCGAATCATCAGCCTTGCAGTGGGTGGTAGTTGTTCCATTACGAATTGTACCATTGCTGTACGGCTTATTCTGGGAGTAGGTGCCAAAGGGGCGTGGGCACCACAGCCGGATGTGGGAAAAGGTGTCACGGTTCATTATGAGCCCATGGGGAGCATACCTGCCTCTATACTGGGCAGCTACTTTGCATTTCACCACTCATCTTCACTTTTCAGATCTGCATGTTCCAGCTGGACAGATTACTCCATCTGAGGACTAAGAGAAAAAGAGGCAAGACTTAGTTTCACTCAATTAATCTAAATCTGTTAAAATGTCTTAATCAGAATTACAACAATAAATAGAGTAGTGAATCATCTGAAATGAATGTGAACACCAACTTGCCTCCAGAAAAGGCTACATTATATGATGAATATTGTATTGAGGAGCTAAATCTGATATCAGACATATCAATTAAGCCACTATGTTGAGAATTGAGGATCCCGTTAGTAGGGTACGTTGTCTTTTGTGTGATTTACTTTATGTAAAGTTTCAGTGTCACAGCTTTTTACAACCAGCCTGTTAATAAGACTGGGCTGACAGACTACAATCAATTCTATTAACTTAATCACTGATACAAATGTCAGTGGATTTTATTAGTCAACTAAATTGATTAATCATTCCAGCTTACAGGAACAGTACTGGTGTTGCTGCTGGTGTATCTGTAATCTCTACTAGAAGGAAGCTATACTTGGAGAACTGAAAAATTCCAATCAATAAAGAGTGAAAATTCAGGAATTTTGCTTTCAATATTGAGTTAGTCTAATTCCTTTTGTTAAATGTAGTTGTTTAACACTTAGGCTAAAACCTTTTATTAAAGTGGATCTTTCCGATCCCATTGCATTCCAACACATGTGGTACACAATTACACAATTAGTGTAGGTCAGTCTTTCATTCTGGGTGGCTTCGTACAAAACCCATTATTTTCTGTGGCCATTAATTAGCAGAAGAGCTTATACATTCTGAAGACCACATACAACAAAAACCCTTTGCCAAGAGACGGAATGCTATTGTAGAGGAGGACAATCTTAAGTGTTATACTATAGTTATACAAACACATTGCTTTGCTAGTCTCTTTAATAAACTAACATAATATTGTGAGTGTAACACATATAACTGGATAGAGAATGAGAAGCCTTGTTTTCATACTGTATGCAACGTTTTAAATGACCTTGAAAAACCTATCACAATGTTAATGGGTATAGCCTTTTGAAAATCTTTAAAAGCTGCTATTTTTAGTCCACAATGCATTTTAAATGCATTTTTATATTGCATATGAAAGATGACACTACATGCTTGCTAATAGTTGCTATGAATGAATATGGGTCAATGACAAATAAAAGTTAAAAGTAAAATTGATGTAATGCATATTTTCCAGTCAGGAACAAAACAAATTCAATTTCAATTGCATTTTGCAAGTTTCCTAACATTTAAATACATTTTTTGACAACCAAATGTTTGTAAATATATATTCCTAATTGTATTGTGAAATCTTAGCAAAGTAGCCTAATCTCTTAGAGTGTCTACAATGCCTAACTTATTATTTTATGGTTGTGTATTTTATTCATATTAATTTATAATCATTGCATTCTAGTGGCCAGGTATTTAGTATCTTTAGCATCTGATTTAAAAGACTGATTGATATCAAAAAGTATACCAGTAAATGCATTCAATACAATAACTATTCACAATCAACAATTTTCAGCCATTTGTTCACTTTGACCAATTATTTGTTGGCTTAAATCAAGAATTTATATGGTTGTAAATGAATATCAGTTGTGCCACCTGACCTGACACATTAATAATGACAGGAAAAATGCTGAATACTGGACTTTATTTATTTATTTTATTTTCATTTCATTTCAAGTACATTTATAAGTGTTTTGGTCAAAAGTCTCTATTGAAGTAAAAGTAGTAAATTGATCAAAAACAGAATAAATCACGACATCGCATTCAGAACGTAGGAACTGGAACAGGCTACAGTGCAATAGATAGGGTTTAGATACACTGTAATAAATTGTGATTGAATAACAACAAAGTATTTTTTCATATTGATACAAAAATAATCATCAGCTTGATAATCAAGTCAGCTGAGAATTTTAAAATAAAATATCAAAAATGCATTCATCAAAATGTTTAAAACATTAAACGCATAGCAACTTTAATTGAACACTAGGCTATATAATAACCACTAAAGATTCGTCACCCTTCTTTTTGCAAAAGATATGTTTCTCTTTCAGCCGGATCTTTTTTTAATGCGCTCCCTGTGTCATGCAGAGTTCTCATTCCTACTTTATATAGGCCTACAGTCTTCAACTACAAATACAGTTAATTACCATCATGTATTAACATTTAAATAAATAATTTGTTACAATGCACTTATTGTGTACATATACACGTTTTACATTTTACTTATAAAGAAAAGCCTGCATATTACATCTGTAATTAACATCTAGCCTATAATTACACTGTTGACTCTTCCCTTACCCCTTAACCCTACCCATACTATCAAATGTGTCCTAACTTAGCACTTGACGGCATCAAATTTTCATGTTGTGATAATTGCTGAAGCTTTTATTACAGTATACAGTATTATCACGATATTGAAATAAGTTGCAAAAAAAAAAAGTGTTGTCATACTATAACTTTTTTCTTATAACAAAAATAATTGAACATTTAAATAAAATAAAGCAATACACAAAAATGTATAAATGTATAACATTAAAATGCAAAAGAATGATAGAGAACAACTGGCATCACTTTACAATAAGGTCTCATTAGTTAACATAAGTTAAAGCAGGTGTCACCAACCCTGCTCCTGGAGGGCTACAGTCCTGCAGATTTCAGCTCCAACCCCAATCAAACACACCTGGACCAGCTAATCAAGCTGTTCAGGGTTGCTTGATAATTACAGGCAGGTGTGTTGGAACAGGGTTGGACCTAAAGTCTGCAGGACAGTAGCCCTCCAGGAGCAGGGTTGGTGACACCTGAGTTAAAGCATTAACTAACATTACAATGAGCAATGGCTACATTTGTTACGGAAGTAACAGAAGAAAAATACAACTGTTAGTTCATGTTAGTCTGTTAAATAATACAATTAGAACTTATGATTTTAATAGTGTTATTAAATGTTGAAATTAAGATTAACAAATGCTTTAGAAGTATATTTCATTGTCAGTTTTTTTAAAAACGAATTAATTAAATAATGTTAACTAATGGAGCCTTAATGCAAAGTGTGACCGAATAAAGAATCAAAACATTTTCAAACAATATCTCTAGGGCATGTTGTAGTCCAGATTAAAATGTAAAAATGTTTAAGTTTGAAAATAAATAGCCCATTACAAGGCTCGAAATTCCGTCCCTTTTGGTCGCATGTGCTCCCGAAATTTTATCTGTGCGACCTCAAAATATATTTGTGAGCATTTTTGCGAGTGCAAATAAATGTTTCTCTACAAAACGTTTGCTAATTACTGCACAGTATGTGCCTGCTGTGAGCTGATACAGTGACCGGTCCACCGTTCTATCACATAACCAATTAGACTTCAACTTTACGTTGTTAACTTTAAAGCAGATTAGATTTAGGTTAGTTAAAGGGATGGTTCTAGATTGATTTAACTCCGAACCATCCCTTTAATTAGCCGTCAATCACTCCCTTTCACTAACTAGCGCACAAAATGTAAAGAGCTGAGGAGAGAAAGATTTAAGGGTCAAGTGAAAGAGAATTTTATTTGCCCGACTGGACAAGTAGCCTGACTAAAACGTCAATAACAAAATAAATTTGAGCATTTTCAGTTGATTCCTATGGAAGCTCAACTTATGAATGTCCATGCATCTGTGCGAATTTTACGTTCGCTTTCGAATTAGCGATTTCAAAGTGAGGTGCAAAAGAGGGAAAAACTCTAACGGGACTAACTACTGGAGAGTTGCCTATTTGCAGTAGTCGATAATACGTGACAGATTAGATCAGTCCCAAATGCAAGCACGTCAAATTTTAACTAGCACATTTTCAAAAAATGGTCACAGTCCAGAGCCCTGCAAGATTGTGCTGTTGAGGCTCACGCAGTCTCTCGAAAAGAAATCGAAACAAATGAGCGCAGTACACATAAAGAAACTCAATTCAAAATGTTTTTATATTTATAACATATAATACATTCAAGCAACATCACACAACCGGGAGTGCTGTTTTCCTGAATAACATCACGATTGAAAATGTGACATCGATTTCATATATTACAAGTAAATCGGTCAGTCGCTTGTCCGGAAAAAAATAGGATTTTTGTGTCGTTATTATACACTGTTCAGAAACAGAAAGTAGTGCAGATGCTTTGTTTATGGTGTTACCAGGGTAACGGCTGCATGTCTGCCGTTCCCATAGACAGTATAAGAAGTGGACAGAGCCATCTCATTGGAACTCAATTGAGACAAGTGGGCTTCATTTTTAGCGATTTTTTAGGCCTTTTGTTCCTGACGCGCAGACTCAAACCGACTCAAACAGAGCTTGACGACGTAGATGTGACGTGAGCAACCCGTCTGTCTTCTAGTGGCTGTGGCATGAGAAATCTGAATCATTCCCTTCCGAAACTTGCAAAGACGGAGAGCGTGAGTAGGAGGTGTCCATGAGCTTGGAGCAGGAGAAACTTTTGCTAGGTATTCTGATTAATTATTTTGTAATTTTGCCTCCACGTCTCCCCGATTGCCCGCGAGCTTCTCCTCCTGTCTATACGGTAATCTCTCTACTGTGCGACAGAGAGTCGCGTGGTTATGACGCAATCGTTAGCCTATTTTTACAAAAACTGCTTCTACGGGGCCATAACATAAGCTACAAGGTAATGGAGCATTTTATACATTGTCGTGTTTCTTTAGAAATAAATAATGGACAAATGGAGTCTTTAAATGCCTCAGATGTAAAGTTATTCGCTGTCAAAGTGACGCCAAAATGAATGGGAGTCAATGGAATGCTAACAGCAGGTGAGGGTCTGCTACAAGATGGTGGCACGCGGCCGGCTTCAACTTCCGGTCGACTTCCTTCCCGCTTGGCCGTTCCATCAGCGCCATCTTCACTTGTTCCGCCATGCGCTCCTCATGCGTGTTGGGCTAGTTTACATCAGAGTGTGCGCATTCCTCTTTGATACAGCGGTGTTGTGCATTTTAAACAATTAAAAGTATTCTTAAGTTTCATTCTAAAAATCTTAATAATTCGTAATAATTTACGATATTTTGAAGTCCCCACGATAACAATATAGCCTATATATAAAGCATGTTCATTATTGTAATATATCGTATTACCTTATATCGTATTACCTATTTTTCTTCATGGTGGCTTTTAAAATGATCATGAAAATAATTGAAAGTGTAAAACATTTTTAACTTATACATTATTTTGAATTTCTCATAATTAAAACACCAGCTTATAGTTTTCTTAGTTTGTTTATATGTGCTAATGGTTAGCCGGCATCTAATATTTTGGGGAGTTAAGATCCCAAAACATAAAATAATATTAATTATTTTAATGTACTTATAATTAATCCAAACTAAATAGGTTTTTTAGAATAAAGTGATACATGTCATTAACTTATTAAATTATTTAAAAAGGAAACAAAACACAAAAATATGCACCTCATGTCATTGACCCATATGAGAAAACTGCTAAATAAGGATAAATATTGAGCAGTATAGTTTTTAAGAATAATACAGAATAGTTTAATGTGTACTGTTCAAAAAGAGTTACATTTTTATATCTGGCATGACAATAATAATTAAATATATGTCATTATATTTATGCAAACTTGTTTTGAAATCTAACTAGTACCACCTAATAGTCTTGTTGGTTGCTATTCTTTAGAGACTGAGCAAATGACTTTAAATAAATAAAGTCATGGTTCAGATCAATACACTATCTCATCTAATCTCCATTGCTCGAACAAACTCTTTGTACAAATAAAAAAAAAAAACCTTCCTGAATAAATAAAAATCAAGAAAGTGGGAATTTAGTTAAACTGGGGAAAATTTAATTAGTTCATTTTCATCGGGAAATAATCCATGCTGGATCTCATTATTGTTAGAAAAAGAAAAGAAAAGAAAAGAAAAGAAAAGAAAAGAAAAGAAAAGAAAAGGGGGACAGAAAGATTTGATGACTCCAGTATGCTTCCAGGTAATCAGGACAAACAAAATGTTAAAAGACTTGTTAAACAAGTCAGTCGACGACGAGATGATTAACTCAGGAGTGAACAACACAGTACATTATATTTGTATCTTATTTTCTAAATACCAATTGTACCTTATAGAGTGAAATCGTTCTTTATTCGTTTAATGTTAATATGACCATATGTTTTTCGGTCTACTCTTGGAAAATCTTAGAAAACGGTCGGATTAATTTAAACCACCAAAAATTGATTGAACCATATCAACCGTTCACCAAAAGCAAATAACAAAAAGACAGCAAATATTCGCATTGGTGATGATTAACCTAGCAAAGATATCAGTCCAAACAGTAAGATAATATAAGTGATTTCATATTTAATCCTACGGTACTCATAAATGATATGTGAATTATGTTGTCATGTATTGCATTCCCAGCTCTCCTCCTGCTCACTAGGCCTACTCATCAAGTTAATCCATGGCTTGTCTGAACATAATCGCTTGGCATCTTCAGTGCTTTTAATTTCAATAAACACTCTGAACTCAAAACAGTAGCCTAAATAGTCGAAATAAAGACAACGCGTTTGGGATCATTTGACTTGAGGCAGTAGTTAAAGCGAATCAAACCGACTAGCAGCTAACTGGCAATTGCAAACTATTAGCCAGCTTTAAAACATCTGAAAATGACCGAACCTCTCCAATTCAGTTTCAATTAACAATCATGTCAACCGAAATAATCGGTAGCATTATAACCAACACTAGTATTTTCTCCACTAAAGGGAATGTGTATTACTGACGCTGTTATTTATCTGCGCCAGTGTGTAATTAGCATATGTTTAGCTAAGCTGTCTTCATGAAGTGTAAACCTCAACTTTTCTATTATACTTTCCTAACTTGGCTTATTTCAGTATTACATAGTGGAAGTTCAGCGACTCTGTAGAATCAAATGTTTACATTTTTGACAGCCTTGAACGTTTTGAAACATTTCCACTTGATGTCACCATCAACAATAAATAATAAGCCAAGCTAAAACAGTAGCAGCTCTGCTAGAATTATGTCTCTGCTTACCTTCTTCTGAGACCAAATCTCCGATGATTTCGCTCCGACAGCTTTACTTTTTTAACCAAAAATGGCTATATTGTCGATTTAAACCAACAGTCATTCAAAATTTTCTCTGTGCTTTTAAAAACAAACAGAAATGTAAGCTGAGGTCGATGAGGGTTTGCAGGTAGACTGTTAGCATTTGCAAGCTAACTCGAAAATGAAGCAAAAATCCCAATATTCATCTGGCTTTATCAACTGTATATGTCTGTTTTGAACACAGTAATGTTTTGGTAAATACTGTGTCTAAAAAAAAATGGTCGTCTCTATTGTTTAACCAGAGTTTCGATACTATTTCACCAAAACAGAAATAGTTAGTAGGTCCTCGAAAAGCAATTGAGGAAGGCCATTTTGTTGACAAGCAGCTGCAAAACGCTTGTAGCCAATGGGGAGAGAAAGTTGATGGCATGCCCATATATGGATGTTCAGACTCCCCCTCTATCACTACACCCACAAAGAGGAAAATTCTTCTAACTCATCTCATCATAACAATCAGCATCTTTCACTTTCACCACATTTCACATAAAAGTCAAGTCTGAGCAGAAACATATACCGTAATTGCAGACTCTGTTTGTTTTTGTTTCTGTTACTGTACTTTTACAATTGGTCTTTGGCTGCCACTGCCACTGGATAAACATAAATAAGAAAGACAACAATTCTCAAATATTGAAATACCAGTAAATAAAATATCAAATGAACACAGATAGTGAGAGAAGGATAAGAAGCAATGTGCATCAGAGTACGGGCACCACACAGTATGTTCATTGTAGTAGGCCTACAGGGGTGAATGATCTGTGTGGATTATGTCTTTATGTACAATATGAGGACTACAGGGATACTGAACAGTGCAAAGGTATTGTGTTTTTATGTTTAGTGGGGCACAGCTGTAGACTATAAAAAAACGTTCCTTATTGTTTCCTAATTGTCTAAATATGCTGCCATATCACAGTCAAAGTAAGCATAACTGGATATGATCAGTATGAGAACACGGAGTGAACTTGAAGGTGCTAAACACATATCTTTAGGACTGAGAATGGTAAAAAGAAAATGCATTCAGCTATCTTATAATAGCTTTAGTGTGTAGTGAGAGACGGCCTTTTAGAGGAAACAGTTCCCAATGAGAATAACTGATAAATAATGCAAGAGATGTAAATAAGACCATACCAGAGATTGTATATGGAAAATAAATGCAGGTTGTGCAAGTACAGGAAGATATTCACAGCTGTTGTCGGTGTGAAACGGATGCTGCAATCATTGTTTTTTTCCCTATTGTGACATATATCCAAGTGAAACCGCTTCTTGAACAAGAAAAAAATTTAGCCAGTAAACATGTCATCAAAGAAGAGAAGAGAAGAGAAGAGAAGAGAAGAGAAGAGAAGAGAAGAGAAGAGAAGAGAAGAGAAGAGAAGAGAAGAGACGAGACGCTGCATGAGGGAGGGGAAGTTATTTTAAGTTTACATGGGCAATAATGGTGTGCACAGATAAATCATCAGGGTGATTTTAATAAGCTACAGTAAAACAGCACACATTTTGTACAAAACTTTTAGATTAGACTGTTATTGACTACAGTTAACCTATTACAGTACAAATCCTACTTTAATGTTCTTTTTTGTCCTGTAACAGTCATAAATGAGAACCTGTGAAGTACAAAATCATGGCCTTTATCAACGTTGATTTTTTTTTTCTCCATTTTGCCTGAATTTTTAAATGTTTTCATAAATATTTGACGGTGATGACAAAACTTAGTGACATAAACTTTATAAAAGAGTTATGATTTAAAAAAAGTTCCTTCTTGCAGGACATAATGTATCTTAAAAGACACATGGTTTCAGGGGTGGAAAGCGATAATGCCATCATTTTATTAAAATAGATAGGCTAACATGAACGGTGCATTTATGTAACGTTAAACAACATTTTAAAAATAATCTTCGATTTATTTAGTGTGGATGTAGCCTATTTAAGTTTTAAAAATTTCAGGAACATTTAATAATATTCTATTGGAGAATCACACACATACTCTGCAGTTTTCTGATAATATGCTATTAATTCCTCCAGAAAGTCAAATGAAAGTCACTTAGCTCCGCTAGTCGCACTTCACTCATTCAAAATCAGCGACAGCGTCGTTTGTAACTGCACTTCTCACACTGGCCAGTATACGGCGTTATCCTCCACCGGATCATTGGTCACTGAGACATTCGGATACGCCCCGACCAAATTCTATTGGCCCAAGACGTGTATGTCAAAACTGATACTATGGTTACCATGTTAAACGTGTTTGCTTTCCGCTCGTGATTGGTTGTCAGCAGCAAAACCAACCCCTTTTTGATATCCGCAAATTTGGTTGGCTATGTCAGTTGTCAATCACAAGAGTCTTTCCGTGTCCGGTAGTAGTTGCAAAACAGACAGAGGTGTGCGCAGCAGAAAGGACACTTCTCACAGACGCTGAGAAGGATACAAATCTCTCAAGACGAGTGAGTATTATTGTTGTTAGAAAACTACACCTCTGTACTTATTTATTAAATGCTCCATGATCGGATACATTTTTAATACTGAAATATTCAATAGTATTATTAATGCCCATCTCAATGAATTTGGACATGGGATAAATGCACTGTAATGTGCCTTAGCTTTAGTTACATCAAGCCTAATTGCATATTTGCAAATGCTAAATTGTAAATGCATGCGTTTCACAATGACAAGCAAAGTGAAAGTATATGATATAACATAATATTATATGATTCGAATAAAATATTAATTACATAATATTATAATGTTATAACATTACATAACAACTTAAACTAAATGTAAATGAGAAATGTTGCCAAAGCAACTAACTGAAATAAGATTAAGTTGAAGCACTAAATAACTAACTGGAAATAGATCAAATCTAAAATAATAAATAATAATAAAAAATAATTAAAATGACAAAGACACATCAAAATTGAAAACTGAAAACTAATTAAGAAACTATAATAGTATATAAATAATACTAAAAGAACTGCCTGCTCTGAACTTTTCAGTAATGATATGATGTTTGAAGGTTCATCTGCACCTGTGATTTTCAGTGATGTTGGCAGAAGTGCTGCAGGTGTTGAGGGGGGCCAGCAAGGTGGGTGCTGCCTTCGCCAACATTCAGGGCGAACAACTCCGACTGATGGCCTGTAACTCGACCTTTGGTGCAGGGGTCAAAGCTGCAACGGAGGCGGTCGAGGGTGTGATGGGCACTGTAATGGGAGGAAGCGTGGTTAGTGAACTCATAAAGATTTATCTCTCTGCCCATTTATAGATATGAATGTACATAGTAAGAGAAATTCTTTTTAAATGGACATTTTCAGACTCCCAAGACTGACGAGTTTCCTGACATTGAGAAGTGGGAGGAGATGGACCCGGATGAAGCAGCTAAGTGGGCAGTCGGCTCTGAAATGCCCCCAGACATTTCCAGCAAAAATGGAAGGGGTGAAACGTCAGAGACGCCTTTTGCTGCACCTACTGGCACGGTCAAAGGAACTGGTTGGCCTGGTCAAAACACTCGATTTCTGCACGTATCAATGTCTCATCAGCACACTAGGTTTGTCCACGATTCTGTGGTGGCCAGGTTAAGCCCTGAAGACATTAAAAAGGCGCGGGAGGCAAAGCAGAATATTTCCAAGCCTGTACGGCAAAAGGTGAGGTGTTAAATGTTAACATTGGAAATATATGTTGAAAACTTGTCTTGTGATTTACAATTAATATATGTTGAAAATGTATTTTTGTTAACTAAAACTATTAGCTTGTTAAACTATTAAAACATTTAAAACAATTGAAATTAAGCTAAAATAAAACATAAATATTAGACGAAAAAACGAAAATTAGAAATGTATTCGCATCTAAGTTGAAGCACTTAAATAAAAAAATAAATTCATAATTATTAAAATTACAACTGAAATAAAAATGAATTAAACTTAAATAGGAATATAAAAAACTAACAAAAATTACAAAATCATAAAATTGAAATTAAAGCTCCTCTGATGGCATTTTGGAATGTATTTGTTTAGTATAAAAAGTGTATATTTACAGTTTTCTTTTTCAGCATGTGCTGCTCATTTGTAGACTTTATTGAGCAGTATGATTTTGATGCTTTGCAGCTTAGCGAGCGAGCCAGAGAGCGGAAGGTACCTGCCACGCGGATCAGTCGCCTTGCCAATTTTGGGGGTCAGTGATTTTCAGTTTTATTATTTGCACTGCAGACTGTATATACACACACAAAAAACCTCTATTTGCTGTATTACTTTCAATTTCCATTGTTATAATATTGTTATAATTTTATATATATATATATATTGTGGGTAAAATTCAGTTCAGTGGAAATTTTGTGTGAAAGTGAAAGGTTTCCCCAAGTGGATTTCGCAACAGGGTTAAATTGGTTGTGTAGATTTGCCGTGTTGACCAACAGAAAGCTACTTGGCTTCTTACATCGCTACACTATTGATAAATGTGGTCACACCTTAATAATGCATTAATTGGCCTATTCATAATAATCCTGCTGCTTTCTTTTGTAGGATTAGTGGTTGGTCTAGGCATTGGAGCCATTGCTGAGGTTGCAAAACAGTCTTTTGGAGGAAAACGCTCAGGTAGCGTAGGGTACCCCTTGCCTTGTTTCTAAAACTGTTATTGGGCATATTAGTCCAATTTCTTCTGGTGTCTTTTACTTTCAGAGATGGGGGCTCTTTTAGACTCTCCTCTCCTGTCAGAGGCCAATGCAGAGAGAATAGTGAACACACTGTGTAAGGTTAGAGGAGCGGCCCTCAAGATTGGACAGATGCTAAGCATTCAGGGTATGTAATTTAATTTTATTGTGAATACTTTGGGACCAAATGCTTTCTATTGTTCATAAAAATGATGACACTAAATATTCCTGTTTCAAGAACCCCATTTTAGAGCTTGAAACTCTTCCAGATGTTTTCTGTCCTTTGTTGCTTTTCACAAAATATTATTTAAAGCATTCCAAAGGCACAAAAAGAAGTAGATTCTGTGATGTTTTACATTTTTTATGTCCTCAATAGATAATAGTTTCATTAGCCCACAACTGCAGAAAATATTTGAGAGGGTTCGACAGAGTGCAGACTTCATGCCAGCCTGGCAAATGCATGTAAGTTACAGTGGTTACTACTTCATTGATGCAGTGTTATGAAAACATTCTTCTGTTTTTTGGGGGGGGGGGGTTTGATGATGATGATGATCTTATAAAATATTAACCACACAACATTAAAAACTGCCTTGATGTCTTGAAATAATTGGGTTAATGAGCACCATGCTGGAAAGACTCGATTTTACTAACAAGCTGTTTTAATATTCATCAAAAATACTGTTAAGACACTACCTTGAAATAAAGATAGAAATTTCCATAGCAGTGTTATTATTCATATGTTACTATTATATTATTTATTCTAATTTTTAATTGTTTTTTATTATATAATTTTAGTTTGTTTTAGCAATTTTGCTTTTGTATTTCTTTATTTAGCTTTAATTCATTTTTTATTTCACTTTCAATTTGAGTAATTTTAGTACATCAGTTTAAACTTATTTGTTTCAGTCAGTTTCTCATCTTTATTTTAGATTTATTTCAATGAACAAAAACAATTTTTAATAGTTTTAGTTTTAGTTAACCGTAACTATGCTGTTTCGTAGATGGGCTACAAGGGAGTGTCAGTGCACTTTATACAGCTGGTTCACATTTATGAGTTGAACGCACATGAATGCCATCACATAGTGGTAAATATGAGTGCGAAGCTCGGGATTTTTAGTAAGCCTCGATCTGTATGGCAACTGATAACTGATGGCAGTTGTTAGTGTTGCTTCTAACCCTTAATAGTTTCTTAACCCTCTGATGGTCCGCGGGGTCTTTTTGACCCGCAAATGACTTTTGCTCAAATTAAAAAAAATGTTCCCTTTGTCCAAATGGTATGAAACCTTCTACGGCTCTTAACACTTTCTAGATCTACAAAAAAAAAAATAAAGTGGAATGATATCTGTTTTTATGTTAGCGTGACAAAATTTGTGACACTCGAGGTCCTCGGGGTCTCTGGAGACCCCGCAATCAAAATAGACAAAATTCATCATCAAAATCAGAAACAACGCAGAACACATCGACAGAAATGACAGAAATAAAGTGGCACACTTCCACCAATTCAAAAAGCATCCACAATGCTGAATTATTTTGCTCACAACAAGCGCACACACACACACACACACACACACACACACACACATAGAGGAATACATTTTTGAGACTATAAAAACTGTTCTCTTATCATTTGTAAAATAAAATCATCCAAAATGCAGTACCACCACAAAAATAAATTGGTGACACTGACACATTGAAAAATGTACACACACACACACACACACACACACACACACACACACACACACACACACACACACACACACACACACACACACACACAGGAACATTTGTAAGGCTATAATTTGTCAAATAAAATCATCCAAAATGCAGTACCACCACAAAACTAAATTGGTGACACTGACACATTGAAAAATGTGCACACACACACACACACACACACACACACACACACACACACACACACACACACACACACACACACACGCACACACACACACACACACACACACACACAGGAACATTTGTAAGGCTATAATTTGTCAAATAAAATCATCCAAAATGCAGTACCACCACAAAACTAAATTGGTGACACTGACACATTGAAAAATGTGCACACACACACACACACGCATACACACACACACGCATACACACACGCATACACACACACACGCATACACACACACACGCATACACACACAGGAACATTTGTAAGGCTATAGTGTGTCAAATAAAATCATCCAAAATGCAGTACCACCACAAAACTAAATTGGTGACACTGACACATTGAAAAATGTGCACACACACACACACACACACACACACACACACACACACACGCATACACACACACACACACGCATACACACACAGGAACATTTGTAAGGCTATAGTGTGTCAAATAAAATCATCCAAAATGCAGTACCACCACAAAACTAAATTGGTGACACTGACACATTGAAAAATGTGCACACACACACACACACACACACACACACACACACACACACGCATACACACACACACGCATACACACACAGGAACATTTGTAAGGCTATAGTGTGTCAAATAAAATCATCCAAAATGCAGTATCACCACAAAACTAAATTGGTGACACTGACACATTGAAAAATGTGCACACACACACACACACACACACACACACACACACACACACACACACACACACACACACACACACACACACACACACACACACACACACACACAGGAACATTTGTAAGGCTATAATTTGTCAAATAAAATCATCCAAAATGCAGTACCACCACAAAAATAAATTGGTGATACTGACACATTGAAAATGTAACACACACACACACACACACACACACACACACACACACACACACACACACACACACACACACGCATACACACACAGGAACATTTGTAAGGCTATAATGTGTCAAATAAAATCATCCAAAATGCGGAACCACTACAAATATAAAGTGGTGTGGTGACACTGGCTCATCGACAATGTGTACTCACACACTCTCTCTCTCTTTATCTCTCAGACACACACACACACACACACACACACACACACACACAATTGAGTGTGTCTAGAATCTAGAATTAGATTAAAAATAAATGATTGAAATAAATGATAAAATCTTAAGACTCCAACATTTCTCTTTATAACATTTTGTTCAGGTTTGATTCTAATCATAATGTAACATTATTGAAAAACTGGGGGGTTTTTTTGGTACAAAAAATGCTAAACTTTGACAAAAATATTTTATTTTTGTTATAATTGTGATTTTATAATATTTAGATATGAATCCAACTGAATCCAACTTGTGAAAAGATATATTTCAGGTAGTCTAATAGCAAATAGCATATACTGGAGCTCTATAGCCATCTAGTGGTTAAAATTATTATTTTTTATTTTAAAACTGCATTTTCCAAAAAATGGGCATAAATGTTACATTAAACCATTTAAAATCATCCATGTTATCCCCATGAATGAAAGTTAGAAATCTGGGTCTTTTATAAAGTGAATTTTACATCAAATGCTGTTTTTTTGTAAAAAGGCTATTTAAATATTTATTTATTTATTTATTTATAGAAATTTAAAAAATATCATAAATTCTCCAAAAACTGCACAAATGTTGAGTAAAAACATTAACAAACAGAATAAAATTACATTTGTAAAAAAAAAAACTATTATCTTGTTACAAAATTAAATGTTATTGTCTGGGGTCTCTAGAGACCCCAAAGAACTCAAGTGTAGACATAAAAAAAGACCATCAGAGGGTTAAACTAAAACTGACGTTTTTGTTGTTATGTTCACTTTGTGATATCTCACCAACTATGTTGAAACCCCATGTGCAGAAAGTGCTTGAGGAAGACTTAGGGTCTGGATGGAGGGAGAAACTCTCATCATTCGAGGAAAAACCCTTTGCTGCTGCCTCCATTGGTCAAGTGCATCATGGAGTTTTGCTTGATGGCAGGGAAATTGCAATGAAGATACAGGTATTAGACAGAATTTTTCATGTTCTGGTTTCAGCAGTCTAATGTTTTGCAACATATATTAATGTTTTGTGTAAACAAACTTTTCTTTTTTTTCTCATATAGTACCCTGGTGTCGCTGAGAGCATTCATAGTGACATCAACAATCTTATGTCTGTTCTGAAGATGAGTGTTGTGCTGCCTGATGGTGAGCACTGGCAATTGTTTTCATTTTTATATTAAGTTCAAAAATTGGGTACATTGAGTCATACACATTGTGTGGGATGTCAGTAGCTGTTGATTTATTTCAACAGGTCTGTTTGCTGACAGCAGTCTCGAGGTTCTTCAGAGGGAGTTGGCATGGGAGTGTGACTACAAGAGAGAGGCAGAGTGTGCAAAGCGATTCAGGTATATAATAAATATTCAGTTATAATAAATATCTGGATTGTGTACCGTTTGAATGAACCACAACAACACTACCGTTCAAAAGTTTGGGGTCGGTAATGTTTTGGACTATTATTACACATTATTGCCTATTTTTCTTGACTCTCACAGGAATTTGCTTGAAGGAGATCCAGTATTCGTGGTCCCTGAGGTCTTTGATGAGCTGTCGGGTCGCCGTGTGATCACCATGGAACTGGTTAATGGAGTTCCACTGGACAGCTGTGTTGATTTGAATCAGGAGACTAGAAATGAGGTGAGTTTTAAACAGAGAACAGACATTTGCAATAAGTTTTGTTTGATTTATTTACTTACATTTTTTTTTTTTTACTAAATCTTTTAATCAAAGATATACCCTTTGCATATTACTTAAGAGTTGTGTGAATAACCTACAATATTATTTCTCCTGATTTGGCAATATTGAGACTGTTTATCTAATGATATCCTATTTTATTTCACTGTGAAAATGAGCTTTCAGAAAATAATTCTCGCTCACCTTTATTCGGTAGATAAGTTTTAACATCCTGCAGTTGTGTTTGAGAGAGCTGTTTGAGTTCCGCTTCATGCAGACAGACCCCAATTGGTCCAACTTCTTCTACAATAGTGAACAGAACAAGGTGAGCAACCACTAAGGTACTGACGACAGAGGTGTGTATGTAAATTCAGATGTATTTGCTCATCTATAGTTTCACATTAACCCATTTAATCATCTTACACACACACACACACACATATTCTGTATTACTCAAAACTATTAATCTTTGTGCATGTGTTATTCAGTCCAATCAGCTCTGAAGGTCTTGATCACTTTTTAGAAATCACGTCAAGATCGCATATAATCTATAGACCCTCTCTTTCAAAAGTTTGGGGTCAGTACAATGTTTTTTATTTTTTTAAGAAATGAATACTTTAATGCTCAAGTTTGCATTAAATTGATCAAAAGTGACAGTAAAGACGATTATAATTCTTTCTATTATCAAGGTTTGCTCAGCATGAGTTTTCAACATTGAGAATAATAATAAGTGTTTCTTGGTCAGAAAATGATTTCTGAAGGATCATGTGACACTGAAGACTGGAGTGATGATGCTGAAAATTCAGCTTTGCCATCACAGGAATATATTACATTTTAAAATACTGCTATTAAATTATAATAATGTTATATTAAAATGATATTAATAGAAAACAGTTATTTAAAAATGTGATAATATTTCAAAATTGCATATTTTAACTTCCATATTTCTTTCATAATTTCTTAATTGCATGTCTGTTTGTGTTCAGGGTGCTGTTAGACCTTTCCACTTCTCCCCCATTGAAACAGTATGTACGACTTTGATTTGTTCATTTGTTCTTCGTCATAACAGATATATCTGTTGGACTTTGGAGCCTGCCGAGATTACCCAGAGTCATTCACAGATGATTACATAGAGGTACAGATTTTGGGAATATTTTTACACAACACCTTATTGGGTAGGACTGGAATGGGATGTGAAGGGGCTTTGCATAAGAAGTGAGCTTGAGATTTTTGGTGTTAATAGGAATCTCTACAGTATTTTTGTCATCGTAGACACATACAGTAACCTAATAAATATGTGAATTATTATAAAATTCACAATATAACTTAAAAAACAATGTAAGATGATGCAACAATATTGGTAAATGTTAAAAAGAACATCATTACTGCCATTGCTCCCTTTTATGTATCTGTGTATGATTGTCATTCAAGGTGGTTCATGCAGCGTCAATCGGAGACAGGGCAACTGTTCTGCAGAAATCTAAAGACCTGAAGTTCCTTACCGGTTTCGAAGCCAAGGTTTGTGGCTTTATATGGTTGGTTTATAAAACACATGCCCAATAGTTTTACTGTCTTGGATATTTTCTATGCACTTTTTCTTTTACTTTACTTTAGATTTAAAGATTTAAGTGTCTTTATTGTTTCTAGACTGTCCTCTTTAACAAAATGGTCTTATTCTCTTCAGGCTTTCGAGGATGCACACGTGGAGGCAGTGATGATCCTTGGTGAAGCGTTTGCTTCTACGGAAGTGTTTGACTTTGGCACTCAGAGTACCACACAGCGCATCCAGAGCCTGATCCCTGTCATGCTTCGACACCGTCTCACTCCTCCTCCAGAGGAGACTTACTCTCTGCACCGCAAAATGGCTGGCTCATTCCTCATCTGTTCCAAGCTAAAGGCCCACATTTCCTGCCGAAAAATGTTCCTTGATATTTACAATGCATACAAACTTCAACGACAGGAAAGATGCATGCAGGTTTAGGTTTTGAGGGTTATATGTGACCATTTAATCACTCAAGAACTTCAAGATCATCAAGAACTTCAAGATCATCATGACACACAGATGTTTATTTATTCTATGTAAACAGAAAGTTCAATTGTGTCAGTATGTTTTTCCCCTTTTATTTTCTTTGAAAAAAAAAAAAAATTGAATGCAAAGGTAGATATTCTTAGAATTAGTTGACAAGGTCTTGTTATTATCATTGCCAAGCTTTTAAAGTTATGACACTAAGCAATGAATATAACGATTTTACTCCAGTGGAGTGAATTACAAATCAGAATTCTTGTGAATGATATAAATCTAACAATATAATTTGACCGCACGGTTTGATTTGCAACATCATGTTTCAAATTATACCAAGTAAGAAAAGTCAAAGTGTGTATTTCTCTTCTCATCATTAAAAGTATGTGACATAACTGGTGTAGCAGATAGTAAATATTAGTAAATAATGGTTTAGTAAATAAATATTACACTGTCTTTGTGATAGTTTTAAGACCACTGAAACCGCTGACCACTGAGGTAAATACTATGATACATAAATATGATAATCATCCATTACTTTAAAGATGAACAAATTATAAATCTGAGGTCACACCCAGATATTCGGCATATTTTCTTATTATATATTTATTTATTTATTTATTAAATCACTAAATATGATCCATGTTTTTCACATGTTCCATGGTAGTACCAATAGTATTCTTTAATAAATGAAGAGTTCAGATGCAAAAGCCTCTAAGTGCCATCTGAAATTTTCTTCTAGAATGATCATTTTTATCAAGCTCGTACATTTAAGTTAAATAATTTCACTTAAATGGCAATGCAAATTACCTATTAATTGTCATTTAAGTGAAATTACGTAACTTATACAAACTTTATAAAAATGATCATTCTAGAAGAAAATTTCAGATGGCACTTAGAGGGTTTTGCATCTGAACTCTTCAAATGTAAATACAATGGTACATGAATATGGAAATATTCTAGAATTTCCCAAAGCTTTATGTTTTGATCTGTTTATTATTTATAATATATATATATATATTTATAATATTATAATATATTTAAATAATATAAGATAATATATTTATTTATTATCAATTCTAATTATATATATGTATTGTTTTAATATTTTTATTTATTTATTTTTCAGCAAATAATTATTTTGTTGTTAGTTCTAAAATTCTAAAGTAACTATGAACAATCGCTCAGTTAAAAAAAAAAAAAAAAAAAAAACTGTTTGAAAATACAGAAACGGTAACGTTCAGAAAAGTGTGGTTTGGCCTCTAGATGACGGTGTTTTATGCCTGCCGTCTGGATGCTTGTATGGTCCCATTCAGACTCTTGAACATCAGCGGGAAGAGAAAATTTGCATAAACGCCCGTGTGCGCCAATGGGCTCGTCGATTGGGCGGGGCTAGCGGGTGGAGCCGCGGGAGGAGCGCAGTCTATGCGCCAGTGACTGCTGCTCACTGAATAACAAACGCAGAGATTATCAAAAATCCGTCCATTTCTCACGACCGTGTTTAAAATTTACGACCATTCGAAGCGCCTCAGGCCACGTGCATCTAATAGAGCGTCGGTTTCGCGAGGAATTCTGATGTAGAATAATCTTAAATAATTTTTTCCCCCATATTTCCTCTGGATTACACAAAAGGCGGCACGGACACTCATTGTAGTATCCTTCTATTCGGTAAGTCCCAATGGCAATCTGTGCTCTCATTTAACATGCATTATTTATAGTTTTAGGATATCATATAATACAGCTGAAGTGGTTTGGGATTGCATGTCTGCTCATATCTGTTTCATCAGATCCATCTATGATAAAACATGAAGCTATAAATAATGGAGTTATTCCCTTAGAGTTTTAAGGTATGATGGGGTTAAAAAAACAACATCAAGACTTCCTTTTCTGGATACACAAGAATGTGAGTGCGACTGAGTCCAGATGTTTCTGAACACACAGCATCATAAAACACAACCTATATGATAGATGATAATAGCATGATCCAGTGTAAAATTATGTAACACTTAAGGTGTCTCACCTGAGAGTGATATTATGCCTTTATTAGAAACGCATAGCCATCCTCATCAATAATTAGATGACTGTTTTTCATCAATAATGGTTAGGCCTTACACTGTGAGGAGTTTGTCAGAGCCCTCAATGGAATATGAGTACAGGACTGCAGTGTACAGATGCTTTATATAGACTATCAATATCAGCAACATAATAATCAGCATAGAATAATTAAATACACAAATAATATTAATTGTCTTTATATAATGTTCTTAGTTGATTTAGTCATACTTGAATGGATTGGCAAGCCTATGCTGGCAAATCAAAATTATACAAGTATTTAAAAGTAGTTCTTCTGTGGAGCACAAAAAAGGAAATATTTTGAAAAATGTTACAATTGTTTTTGGCTATGCGATCCAAGTCAATAAGGTCCAAAACCACATTGGAGTCTTCTGGTTTTAATGGATGAAAAAACAAACAAACATATTTCACAGAAGAATGACATAGAATGATTACTGAATTTTCATTTTGGTGAAATATCCCTTTAAATCTTTTAAGTCTGGTGTGGTTTGCCAGTTTTACATAATTTTTATCATCAATTTTACATAATTTTTATCATCCATTTAACTTGCTACAGTAATTTCTGGCATTTCTTCTCATGTGTTCAGAAGTTCAGCTCGATTCTTTTCATCATTGATCCCAGTTTGATTCGACTTAAATTAAGGTAGTATTTAATGGTTGTCGGAGCTTTTTACATTATCTGACCTTTACATATACTTTATATATTCTAATATAGTCAATTTATATCTTAATTTATTTAGTCAAATAAAATACTAATTCAGTCTTTAAATACACCTGAATTTTTGGTTGTATTGCGCTGCTAAACCCAAAATGCAAGCCTACATGGGCTAGTTTAAGAAATCTTGTTCAAGAATATGAATCATTGTAGGCTATTTTCTATTCATTCCCCTGGTGTACAGTCTTCTTGGGCTGGTGTGAAAGTAATTCACTCAAAAACTGTAAGTACCCTGTAAGCAACTTTACTTTGCTGCTCGTCACACTGACTATTGGACTGCATGTCCATAACAGCTGAATGTTTTTTTTAACTGTCCTGAGTGGGTACCGTCTGTTCCGCGTGTCTGTGGTGTAAGTCTGCGCCCCATTGTTATCCAGATGGATGAACAAGAGGACACAGCAGCTGAAACTACAATAGCATAAGGGCAAAGGGCAATCAGACGGCTGCCAGCTAAGCCGTGGCACTGGAGAAGGATGTCATTTCCTTTGTAATAATAAGGGTGTGACTTCTAAACAATGGACTACAATTCTGCGCCATACAGAGAGCAGTTGCTTGAAAAAGCCATTTCCGTTTTTTGCTGAGCCATTCTTCAATTGCAATGGGTGAATTGTGTCGAGGGATTTGTGTCTTTGTGATTTGGTTTATTTATTGTCATGTCTCATAATTTGACAAAGGATTGTGGCTTATCTCATCACCAGGGCTTCATAATGTATCAAATGAAATGATCATCTTCTGGTCCACATGGTACCACAAGCTTGTGCTTTGTGTGCTTGTGCTTCTGCAGTTAAGATCTTTAGTTCAGTATCTGTACTGGCTCCACCACTATATATATGCGTGTGTGTGTGACTATTCATAGGATTTGATTTGCAATAAGAGTTACTTATGTAGCTATATGAATGTAGAAATCTTTTGCCAGGAAAAAAGAAAAACTTAGCAGGCATAACTTTGGAAAAAATGACTCCCAGTTTCCTCTGCATTTGTGTGGAAAGTCCTGTAAAGTAATCGCATCAAAGTGCATGGCATTCAGCTGTGAAAATCAAAGTAGTTTAGCTCAGTTTCTAAGGTCGACCTTTACACGTCATGCACACGTTTGAGCGCTTGCTTTTAGACCTTACATTTTTCTCTGCGTTAAGAATATCATAACACATCCACTAGTACATGACTTTAAATTATGTATGTCTGCACTTAAATGGACTTTACAGTGAGATCTCAAGTGATACAGCTCTTTACCTTCTGAGTGCTCATAATGGGTAATTTAGTGATGCTTGGCAATGTGTCAGGATTCTGCAAAGGAATCTGTTTAGGATCAAAATGTTCCTATTGAATTAAAGAGTGTAACATCTAGACTTGCAGTTAGATCATTTCAATATTTAGATAAGTTCACTAAAGGCTGGCCCACACTAAAAGATGTTTAAATCTTTTAGATTTTCAAAATGTGAGAGACCACAAACATGATGATAAAAAAAAATCATAGATTTAACAGTTTAGTTTAAGACAGCACACCAAACACTATAGCCAGGCGCACGGTGTGATTCACGTGGAGATCACTGATGGTCGCGGCCGAGCCGAATACGTTATGAGCACCTCACGACCTTGAAAATGTTTAAAAAATTCGGGCCGAATCGGCCCGATTTTGACCAGTGAATATATGTAGGCTGTCCCATATTGCCAAATCATACACAACCACTTCGCATAGGCTAGATATTAATTTTATTATAGCCCTGTGGCTGCAACCCTACAGTGTGCGCATACACTGACACTGTTCAGTTCACCATGGTCCATTTCTTTATATGATAAAGAGTAGCCTATATATTATCACATTTTAGCATATAAGTCAACATTAGATTATAAGAACTGCTTTAAAGGTTTTTGTTTTTTATTTTTTACATTTGTATCATTAGGTATTTTTTGTAAGCTTAAACCCAATAGTTTAGTTTAGTTTAGTTTAGTTTATTAATTTATAAGGCACATTTAAAAACAACAGATGTTGAAACCAAAGTGCTGTACAACAAATAAAGAACATCCTTAAAACATAATAAAACATCTAAAAAAACAATTGGACAAATGAAAATTATACACCCTTAAACTGAATTAAAAGTCTTCAAAGAGGATTAACACATAGAAACAGAAGGGGAAGATCTTATGGGAAAGGGAAGACTATTCCAGAGCCTATAGAGCAGCCACAGAAAATGCCCAGTCACCTTTAGTTTTAAGATGTGAACGAGGGACTGAGAGGAGAAATTGATTTGATTGAACATTTGAAGTGAATTACACTTTTCAAACAGTAAATGTTGTTTTGGGGCTCTTTAATGTGGCTTAACGGATATGTGCAATACAAACGTTTTTATATTCAATTAATCATTTCAATTTTCGGCAAAATGAAAACTTTAAATCGTGTTTCGGTGTTTCAGTAAAATTTTTTATTTTGGTTCATCACTACTTAACATAAAGTTGTTGATTGTAAACAGTTTTATAAAGTTTTTTTTGTGGGACCTGAAGTAACATCTCAAAATCAAAGACTCAGAGAGTTGATCACATTTCAGAGTAGGTTTCATGTTGACCTTAACCACTGTGGCAGCTTCATCACTATTCATTTGTGGAGAATTGAGTAATTGTTCTTCTTTATACTGTTTTCTAAATGATGAGTAAATGACGATGGGAATCTCTATCAGTGGTTACAGACTGGGTTGCAGACTTACGTGAAGGAAGGAGATGAAACTGAACACCAGAAGAGTAGAGCAGCTTGTTTCAGCCATAAACAGAACCACTGCGGATGCTTTACAAGAGCTCATGCTCTGTGTTCTCATAGTCTTGTACTCTTGTAAAGCATCCGCAGCAGTCTCTGTGCTTACGTAAGAGAAAGCGAGTGAGAGAGCGAGAGCAACAGGGATAGAGAAACAGGAGATGGATAAAAGTAGTGGCGTTTCTCTGTTTGTGACTGAGAGAGCTCCCCTGTGTGGCACAACTTCAAAGTCAGGGACACCGCAATTACAAAATGAAATGAAATTCCACACTGATTGCAGTGATGAGGCACTCTTAAAATATGAAGTAGCATCTCCTGTCTGATGCCTTTGTTATTTTTAGCATCCACATCCGAATGCCAGAAACAGCAGGGAACTGCTTGATTTTTTTTGCAGATGCATTGCTGTTAGCCTTTAATTCTATCCACAACACCCAGAAGATAAAAGCAAAGCAAATTTCACACCCTACATATGATTCATGCTGTTAACTGTGCTGTGTTTCATAATGTAAGTCTTAGACAGTCAAATTTGTATCTGAATGAAAAAATAAATAAATAATGATTTATATGATGTTATTTCATTCCATTAAGGCAGCAGTGTGCAATTTTTTCACCATTTATGGCACCAAATGGAACTTCAAAAATAATGTTTCCATAACGTACTTAAAAAACCAGGGACATAGCATCCATTACAACTTTTTTTAGAAATGTGTCAAAAGAAAATGCCCAGTCACCTTTAGTTCTGTCAGGACCACTACCGTCAAATACGATTGACAATTAGCATACAGTTTGGATTGGCGGTATGGTTCCGTTCTGGGCGAGAACTCCCTGCGCATCCATGCAGCCTAGCATGGATAAGAGCAGGGAGAGCAGCAATAACCCCCCTTGGGGTGAAAAGAACAGAACCAACATGAAAGTCTGCAAATATATTTAATTCAAAATTTTAAAGTACAACATATTTTGAATGTCAGAATGCCGAATCCTGACTGGGTGAGAGGAGGAGCTGGGGATGGAGGAGGGTAATTAGCTCCTGAGAAACGCGATAGCTGCTGATAATGCTGAAGGAGCTTATATATGTATACAGTGATAGGCGTCGTATTCCTAGGTAGATGTGGATCAGCTGAGGGTCAGCTGATGCGAGCTTGACTTACGTGATCTGCCAGAACTAACGCTACGCTAGATTTTTAAGATGTGAACGAGAGACTGAGAGGCTAAATTGATTTGATTGAACAGAGTTTTTGGAAGATTATCAGTTTTGTTTTGCTTAGCAGCATAAATAATGACTAATTACAAAGAAATGACAAATAATGCATTGAATTAAATGAAATTTAGTAGAGGGGGCCTTTAGTAGAAAGTTTTAGTTTTTATTTACCACTAAGATAACCAGTTAGCACTGCTTAACAAATAAGTTATCTTGCTAAATGTTTAAAGGAGTGTTTAATTTGACCATCTCTAATTTTGGGGAGTAAATAAATATATTTTAGTTCAGAAGGAACACGTTCAGATGATCTATTCAATCAGCATGGGAGGAGTGTGAACTCGTGAATAACATATTTTCATGATTTATTACAAAGTGGAAATATATCTACTTAGATTCTTATAGATGTCTATGTGCATTGAGCTGGAATAGTGCTTTAGTATCGAAAAATACACACGGCAGCTTTAATATACCAAGATCAGAGCACCTTGATTGCCAAGATACTTCCACAAATACTCGTCTGAAAGGTTAAAAGTATCACATGGCTGTGACGGGGGTAAAGGAGGCGTGGTTTGTGCCGCTCCAGCCCTGTGTAATTACTGTGACTCATGCCTAATGCTAACATAGACAAATGATGGAGGGTGTGGAAGCTTTTCCATCTTTGCCTATCCTGACATTCCCCTGTTTCCAATCCTCTCCTTTCCAAACATCTGCCAGAAGTCTACAGCTGTTGAACAGATGTTGCAGATCCTCTCATCTGTAACCGAGGATCCCGCTGGAATGAGGTGGAGGAGGAAGAGTTGGAGGAAACAAACAAATGCCCAGTCACTTTTACATTTTACTGTGTATTTTAGGCCAAATATGAAAATAAAAATGAGAATGGTGGTCTATGGAACAGGGATGCTTACAGTAATGTTTGACGTATTGCACATTATCGATGGCATCAAAATCAATGGCATCAGAGACCCTCCCTTTGATGAAATCTGACTCAAGTGGTCATGGTGTACAGTAGTAAATGGAGATCTGTCTCGTCTGACCACGTGATCTGTTCATACGAGACGGATGTTGAGGTCAAGATGTATTTGTTGTCGCTTTTTTCTTATCCTTTCATGTGTCACCTATACCATTTCCACAAATAGTTGACTTAAAGTGGAAGGAAGGAATTTATGGAAAGTTAGATTCTATGTAAACACAGAACATGTAAACTTCTCGGGAAGAATTTTGTCAGACAGTGCGACTGTATAGCTGTGAAGACCTGAATGTCCAAAAATTCTATAGAAATAAAAAAAAAGAGAAAAATGCTATTTGTTATGCAATTGAAACATGGCACAATCAGAGAAGGTTGGATTCCGTCATTTCTTCCATGGTTTGCTAAGTCTCATCTGTCTATCACGTTTTCTGTTTAGCCACCTGCCCTCGATCAATACGTCTTGTGCGGAGCCCATATCATCTATTATTGCAGCATTTGCTCAATAATGGTGTAGTGGTTTCACTCACTTTCACTTTTTCTTCAGTTTGAGTGAGGCTAGAAAATGAATGTATTCAACTCCACAAAGAATTTTCTGAACAAGATGTGCAGTGCACTTATTAGGGAGCTTAGAAATATATGAAATATGTTTTCTCATTTTTCTGTAGTGTATAAAGAGGTTTTTTATGAGTAAAACTTGTGTTCAGTATTGTGAAAAGAAGCTGAATTGTTGGGGTGCTGTGACAAAGTGCATGTCCAGACCTTTTTTTCACCATTTAGTTAGTTTTTTTTTTTTTACCAGCTTTTCTGATTAAAATTGTGAATGCAATTAAAATCTATTATTTATTTTATAAAAATAATTAAAAAAATTTATTACAGCCCTTGCTGTGTAGGGCTGCACAATTTTTATTTTTACTGCTACTAGTAAATATTATTGTAATATTTCACTGTAAAATAGACTAAATCAAGGATTTAAGGCAAAGTATATAATAATAGTAATAGTTTTTGCTGTTTTATATTAATTTAATCATTTAGCCCTAATATCCATCACTCCATCTTGAGTTTGACAACATATATGACAATAGATCTGATTACTTGACTTTCACCCCAACCAGGAAACCTGTGCTTTCTGGGTTGCCAGGCCATACCTGGCCATAAACCACAGCTAATATTAGCCTGCTAGCTAGAAAAGCAAGAAGCACATTTCACAAGCTCTTTTTCAAAAACAATAGGCCTATATGCATTATGAAGTCTAGTGTTTTAGCTGTTTTCTTTTCAGCAGGGTATTCAGAATTTACAAACTGATTTGCTTTGCATGCTGCACAACGAAACACACCACACCCATGCATTGGAAAAGACAGATGATAGAAAACTGAGCCAGTTCTTCACTGATGATAATGGCAAGTCTAGCCAAGATGAGTGGGAATAATTGAAGTTGGAAAGAATATTTGAAGCATGTTGTTAACTTGTTAACAACGAAACTTTGTATGTCCCTAAGAGTTTATGATGTTGACCTTTACCAGATCTTTCATATGTTTTTTTGTTTGTTATGAGATATTTCAGAAAAAAGAATTAAAGTCTTTATATGGCCTCTAAATTGGATTTTTCGCTTTCGTTTGCCTGTATGCTAGCAGTTTACTTTGTTTCTGTGTAGATGACAGGGTGAGGGCAAATGAAAAATTTTACCATTATGTAGTCTTAACTTTTTTTGGTGTGTTTTTATCTGTTTGTGCTAAGCGTGCCGCACAAGTCCTGAAAAGTGAAGCCAAAGTGTCTCGAACGCCCACAGGTGGTTTGTCAACGTATAGGTCATAAACCCCGCCCTCTCCATGTAATTTAATGGGACGTGAGACAAACTAAACAATTAAATTACACTTTAAATGATCATTTTTTTCCAAAGATGGTATTTGTCATTTTATGTAGTTTTTATCACGCTGATGTAAGTGCAAGTGTTCGTTTTTTTAAAATAAATTTGGTTTTAGTTAGTTATTTGATGTTATAAAAATTGACGTGATTGACAGCTGAGCAAAGTAGTCACTGAGGCACCAACTGACTTTTTTCGGGAGGAGATTGGTGCTTTAATTTTAATTTCTACATTTCGATAACTGTTTATTTCACACCGACATGAGTTGTTCTGCAGTAAACTGTACTAAACGGAGTGTGGGTGGAGCCTTGATACTCCACTTCATGCTCACTACTGCGCAGACTCAAATCCCGAATCAGCGCAAGATGTCAGCGCCATATTGGAACATTGGCGGCTTCACTTTTCTACAGTGGAAGAGAGTGGAGGTGTGACGTTCCATTATTCCATATATTTTTTTACAGTCTATGGTTTATGCGTATATTTTTAATATAGTTGTGGAATCTAACCTAATCTGTTGAGGTTTATTAATTTATTAAGACTTTTAATGTTTTAAAGTACTCTACTGCAAAAGTACTTGAAATTCCAATCCCTATAGTAGCCTATCTATTTTTGGTTGTCCTCGCAAATTATTTTAAAATCATCATATATAAATTTTAATATAAATGATATATAAATGAACCATTGGAAGTTTTCAGTGATAAAAATTTTCTTTTTGATGTAATATAAGAAATTTTTACTTGATGCGTTTTGTGAGTTTTGAGCTTCCTTTTTAGTAACAAGTGAAGATTCTTGAGTAACATTCAGTTAACAGTTTCAAAGAAAAATAGACAGACCTCAAATTCAGAGTCTAAAATATAAGCTGAATATTCTTAATAGGGTCTTTATTCAGTTTGTTCATATCATAAGTGTACCTCAAGCTCAAGTCCTCATTAGCAATCTACAGTGCAGACTTCACTTGCAAATATATCCACTGTGAAACGGTGCCTGCAGGCTGTCATTGCAGAAGTCTGGAAACATGATGTAGTGTAATAAGAGCTCTACTGGAACTCTTTTTGAAAAATATAGTGAATATTCCTGTCCATGGTTCTCCGCCGTTTTACAGGACCACAGTGTCTTCCTGCTCTGTGGATTGCCACTTTAGCTTCCATTATAGGATTCTTATAGACCATAAGAGGACCTCTGCGGACTTTAAATGGTTAAGTGAGATGTGTCTATCAATAGAGCAAAGCCTTTGCGAGCAGTGAACATAACATAGAGTTTTACGAGCAGGCTGGATAGATGCTGGGATCAATAGTTTCACTTTGTAAATGTTTTAACAGCTTTTAATGCTAAAATAAAAGAATAATTTAGGTAATACAGTGACATGCATTATGGATTTAAGGCAGATGGTCTCAGAAGGGGGGCAATGCATAGCATATGACACTTTTACACAGCAAATGTGTTCTCTCTGATAGTAGTGTTTTGTGAATTCTTTGTTTTATTTTAGAATTCAGATTGTGTCAGAGTCTGTCTGACTAGTGGATGTATCTCCACTAGTGAGACCAATGGAGATTTCTTTGGATTTATTGGTATTGATTGATAGTAGTATACAATATGCACTGATGAGCCAAAACATTATGACCAGTCACAGGTAAAGCGATTAAGTGAATATTGTTGATCATCACCTAACTAGGCCACATATTAAGATCTGAGTCGATAAGATGGTAAGAAAAGACCAGTTCTTGTAATCAACATGTTGGATGCACGAGAAATGGGCAAGAATAAAGATCTGAGCGACTTTGACAAGGGCCAAATTGATATGGCAAGGCGACTGAGTCAGAGTATCTCTGAAACAGCAAGGCTTGTGGGTTGCTCCTGGTCAGTAGTGGTGAGAATCTACCAACAGTGATCCCAGGAAAGACAAACCACAAACCAGCGACAGGGTGTTGGGTGCCCAAGGCTATCTCGTCTCATCCGAGCCAAAAGAAGATCTACTGTGGCACAAGTCTCACAAAATTTTAATGATGGTTATGGTAGAAATGCATCACAACACACAGTGTATTGCACTCTCTGTATGGGGCTACATACGCAGACCAATCAGAGTGCATGATGACCCCAGTCCGCCATTGAAAGCTCCAACAATGGGCACGTGAGCGTTGCAACTGGACCCTAGAGAAGTGGAAGAAGGTTGTCTGGTCCGACAAGTCCCGTTTTCTTTTACATCAATTGGACGGCCGTGCACATGTGTGCCGTTTACCTGGGGAAGTGATGGCACCAGAATGCACTGTGGGGCGACGACAAGCCGGTGGAAGTAGTGTGATGCACTGGGCAATGTTCTGCGGAGCAACCCTGGGTCCTGCCAATCTTGTGGACGTAACTTTGACACATGCCACCTACCTAAACATTGTTGCAGACCAAGTACAGCACTTCATGACAATGGTGTTCCCTGGTGGAAGTGGACTTTTCAGCAGGATAATGCACACTGCACACATTGTACAGGAATGGCTTGAGGAACACGAAGAAGACTTTAAAGTGTTGTTCTGGCCTCCAAATTCCCCAGATCTCAATCCAATTTAGCATCTGTGGGATGTGCTTGACCAACAAGTTCAATCCAATCCGGCTTCATCTCGTAACCTACAGGACTTGAATGATCTGCTGCTAATGTCTTGGTGCCAAATATGGATACCAGAGGACACATTCATGGGTCTTGCAGAGTCCATGTCTCGGCGGGCTGACACTGTATAACAGTATATTTGGCAGGTGGTCATAATGTTTTGGCTCATTGGCGTTTATTGATACCAATCATATTGATGGATATTTAAAAGGCAATATTGGATATTGAATTGTCCTTTGCTATATTTTTACATTTAGATTACCTTTGCCGTCATTTAACACTAACGTAAGGTTGATCTTTAAAAACACTAAAAATAATTTAACAGTGTTAAATTTTTTTTTTTTTGCAAAGTTTAGGAAGAATATCAATTTGTCATCCCTATATTCACTAAAACGTTATTTTAATGTTTTTGAAAGAAGTCTCTTATGCTCACCAAGGCTGCATTTATTTGATCACTTTGATCAAAACTAAAAATTCTATTTTAATATTTCAAAATGTAATTTATTCCTGTGATGGTGAAGCTGAATTTTAGCCATTACACCAGTCTCCAGTGTCACATGATCCTTTAAAGAACAGTAAATTTACATATTGCTCAAAAAAGTGTACCATTCATTTGACAAGGCTGTTTTGAAATACTAGCCAGACTGACCACCTTTGTTATTCAGGCAGTCGGACATTGTTGGCAATGCAGATAATCTCAAAATGGTCTCTATTGGTTTGTCACTATCTACCTCTACTTTAGAGTCTGAATGCTTTGGGGTCCAGAGCCATTTAATGTGAGGCACTGGATCCATTTGTAAACCATTTTGAAAGCACTTAATCATCCCACAGTGAGAAGCAGCAGATCACTTAGAGGTGAGCCATGTAAGGGTCCTAAGATTTGGACACTGTGTGGACACCCTCCCCCAAACTCACTGAAACCCCCTAACTCCTCCCTCATACAGCTGGCTGTGTTTGGTCAGGGAGCGGAGCGGGACGGGGGGGGAGGGGGTCAGTGGAAGCACAGCTGGTCTGACCATCCTGCAACCAGCTGCCGTAACAAAGGACCCCTGTCAGGCTTCTAGAAAGGTGGCCCGTCTACCCATCTTTTTTTTCCCTGTCCCATTTCTCTTCTGCCACTCTCCCTCCCCCACTCCCACTCCATTGTATCCCTGTAGATCTGTCCCAGCTGTTAGGATCTTTTTATGTTCCTTTCTTTTAGTGTGACCTCCCTTCCACTGAATTAACCCCGCTTCCATATGCATTCACGACTCGTACGCATACACGCTTTTGCAAAACTGTGAGCACAACTTCTAAAGGTTTGACAGAATGTTGATGCTGAACCTTTTTTGAAAGAAGTCTCTGATTCTCAGCAAGGCTGCATTTTTTTTTTATAAAAATACGGTAAAAACAGTAATTTTCTATTTGAATACTTTAAAATGTAATTTATTCCTGTGATGACAATCTTCAGTGTCACATGATGCTTCATAAATCATTCTAATATGTGGATTTGCTGCTTAAGAAACATTTCTTATCACTATTAGTGTTGAAAACAGTTGGGCTGCTCAATATTAATCAAGCAGCACAATTTAATAACAGCATTTATTTGAAATATAAATATTTTGGAGTGTATATAAATGTCTTTACTGTTACTGTTGATAAATTTAATGCAATATTAAATGCACACTGAATTTAACAGAACAGTGATTTGCATAGTATTAAAAAAATCGCTTTTTTTAAGGCTGACAGAACGAGGTCTGACAGAATGCTGATGCTGAAGCTTTTTGGCCAGATACCTTGAGGGTGGGCCTTGTGTCGGCTTGATGCCACCCAGTACCAGTCCCATTCCCTTTTGTTCCAAGTTGCGCGTGCCTAGCAATTCACAGCAATTGTGTTGGTGGCGGGGAGGCCGGGCTGTGTCTCTTTGTAGTCCAGCCATTGTTCCTGACACACGCTAGTGTTTGACAGACGCACGTGCTGACAAAGGCCGCACAGCATACCTCTGCAAATTATTTGCTGGGGCCCGCTGAAAGATGAGACGCGGTGACCATCTGTGATCCGTGCTTTTAAGCTCTGTATGCACACCCGTCCAGCCTCTTCAAATCCTAGCCATTGTTAAGCCACACCTTTTATATCTTCTTCAGTTTTTTTTTTTGGTCTGTCTCTTAGGTAAAGTTTTCAAAAACCTAGATATAGTCCAGACTGAATTTGTTGGATCTCATATTGAAGATCTCACATGTACTAAAATCTCACATTTGTCTCTTGAAATATTGAACTTCTGACACTGAAATTCTGGCCAATAAGCTCATAATGTCATGCTATGCCTGATAACTGTTAAATTGATCATCGTGACTAGTGATTTTTGAAGATTAACTTTAAGGGTGTGTTCACACTTGGCATGTTTGGTTCGATTAAAACGAACCCTGGTGTGATTGCTCTGTTAGTGCGGTTCATTTGAATAAGTGTGAACGCTGCCATCCAAACACTGGTGCGCACCAAACAAGTGGACCGAGAGCGCTGAAAAGATGGGTCTCGTTCTGCTTCCAAACGGACTCTGGTGCGGTTCGAATGAAACATGAATGCAAAACAGACATAAGACACGAAAACGAACCATAAACGGGATATGATGTCACAAGATGCGACCCTAAGAAGGACAGAATGCTCAAGCATACTTGTTTTTTCTCGTCATAAACGCGATGTTGAACATCACAGTTCTGTTCAGACATCAGAACCGCGTCTCTTCGAAGCAGATCTTCGTTTGTGTGTGTGACGGAGGGATTCCTGCTGCTGTTTTGACTCCTTTACACATTTTATAAGCGCTTCACGAGTTCTCAGCTGTTCAAAATACCATTATAGGCTACGCACATAAGACGAGCGCAGAAATCCCAGCACACAGCCTTGTTTTGGATGTTTGGTAAGTTCTGGCACGAAATATATATAATAAAAGCCGACCAATCAGGTTGTGAACATGTCCCTATGCCTTTAGGTTCGGTATCTTTAGGTTCGGTGTTAAAATGCCAATGTGAATGCTAAGCGAACCAGGACTACATTTTTCTTGTTTCTTTGGTCCGAACCAAACAAACCGAACTACAAGTGTGAACACACCCAAAGTAAGTGTTTGATTATGGCAATCTAAGGTAATCTAAATTTAAAATTGAGGAAATGAGCGTGTGCAATTCAAGTGTTTATATGCTTAATTATTTCTATTGATCGGATTATTTGATTTGAATTTCATTCAGATCGAACTCAGTTGGATCGAATGAGGTGTTTACATAAAGGCTTTTCATTTGGATTGATTGAGACATCAATTGATTATTTGGGTGCATGTAAACATAGCTAATACGTAACTAAATAACTAATTTCTCATCAAATTCTAATAATAAAAAAAAAAAAAAAAAAATATATATAAGTAATACATTATATTCCTCTGCTCTAATAGAAATTTACCACTATTCATGATTTTTATCAAGTGGGGAAAATTTTCAGGAAGCATCTCAGCCTGGGTTGAGTTTTTGTCAAGTCAGAGGCCCCCTTTCTCTCGCAAGGCTATGTTTCCTAACAACCAGACAAAACATTAATGGAAAGGTGCGCTTCCATGGCTTAAATGACTTTCACTGACTGGTTGAGAGGTGGAGATAACAGTCGTTTCAGTCTAGCATGGAGCGCTAACTTCATTCTGTCTGCTTTGCTCTTCTTGCCTTTTAGTTTGAATCAATACACTGTATCTGCCTAGCGAAGGTCATCCAATGCACTGGGTGAAGTGTCCAGACTATAGCCAAGGCACTTCTAAAGCACAATCGATGTAGTCCACAAATAACAGCCGTCTGTTATTCTGGCGTATTGAAGGACATCGAAGGTTTTCAAACACAGTATCTATGTCTGGAATATTTTCAATTTAGGTGGTTTATTTTGAGATAATGTTTTGTAGCATGGCTTGATAGCATAATGGTTTCTACTTCTCTTCCTTTAAAAAAAAATCTTGGTTGTGTATCACAACAGGGTCAGACAAGTGCATGCCTTTGTTTTCTTTCTTAAATAGAACGGCAGCATGCAGATGTCAAGTCTCTGAAAACAAAGCAAGAATGAGTAGGAAACTCCAAACTTTCTTTAAAAGGATAGTTCACCCAATAATGCAAATTCTGTCATTAATTACTCACCCTCGTGTTGTTCCAAACCCGGAAGACTTTTGCTCATCTTTGGAACACAAATGAAGATCTTTTTGATGAAATCTGAGAGCTTTCTGTCCCTCCATTGACAGCTACACAACTACCACTTTGATGCTTCAAAAAGTTCATAAAGAGATAGTAAAACTATACTATATATATATATATATATATATATAATTTAGACTTTTATTCACATAGACCAATAAATCTTTTTTTTATTTTTTATATTGGCTGCTAACCGATATGGTTCCGATATATTGTGCATCCTTAAAATTATATGACAACCTTTGTCATTTAATGGCATGGATAGGAACCAGTGTCATCTGTGATGATAGGTTTATTAGCATTTTTTTATTAGTTTCACTCATGCAGTGACGTCCTAAGTTCGCCCCATGACCACAGGCAGCTGTCCCACGCCATTAGCATAACAAAGTTGTCCACTTCTGCTCCCTGTGTTGGATGCCACTAGCTGTCAAGAAGGAACCATGTGGCATGTCCCAGCCCTGCTGTGGGCCATCTGTGGGTCTGTTCTCCTTTCCACTCACTTTTCCTGACTCACTCTTACCAGTGTGGTGGAAACCTCCATAAAACATACTTGAGTCATCGCACCATTCGACTGCAGTCTAATAATTGTGGGTAATAAATTTAAAAACAGTTTTTGTGTTTATCCAATATATGGACTTGGACGTGGTTGGAGGTCCTGCCATGCTGACATTTGTCAGTCACTGGCTTTTTTCGTGCTTTCCCACTGTGGTCTATTTATTTTCTGTCTTGGGTGTACTGTGAACTGTGCACCCAGCGGCATTTAATTACATTTTCAGGGAAATGTAGACTTTGTGGGGGAGAATTGAGTGAAAGCATTAGCATGTCAGTGAGCACTGTTGACATTAACTCTGACCTATTGACAGATTTATACATAAAACAGGTTAATAAATCGTGTGGTATTTAGCCATTTTGAGATTATCGGTTGATTAAACATGCCTGCTTGGACATTTAACAGAAGTGCTATAGCTCTCTATTCCATTTTGTTCCAATACAAAAAGTAAGAAAATCTGAATAAAAAACACTTTATTTTAAGGGTACATAGTTATACATTACTACATACTTACTATAGTAGTAACAGTAAATTATGCATAATTACAAGTAACAAACTCTATAGTACATGTAGTTAATTAATATTACTCAGTACTTATTTGAGTAATTACAATGTAACTATGTCACCTTAAAATAAAGTGTAACTTGAGTGTAACTATTACTTACTATAAAAGTAATGACCCGCTCCTCCTCTGAAATGACGTTTCTTTTTCACGGTCATAACTTTGGCCACAGTGGACTATTGAATAATGTTAACAAATTAAACAACTATTTAAGAACTGTTTTAGTAAATTTGCAATTACATTGGCTCCATTCTTTTTGTAATTGCTACTTTTTATGATCCAATCAATTACCAATGGATAAAGTTGTGCCATACTTTTTTTCTTGTTAAATATCCTGTTTCACTTTGAAATATGTCACATTATGTAAGTAAATTGGGTTACAAATTATAATTAATATTGATTTTAAACTATCAACTTTAAGTAACCAGAACAAACAAAGAAAAAGAAGCACAGAAATTCCCATTCAAATGTTCCACGATTATTTATTTATTTATTCATTTATTTATTAGCAAGTTTTCTAATAATTTACACAATTTTGTGTCTCATTTGCTATAATATTCATATTGGTTCTATGCTGTATCAGCCATCGAACACCCTGCTCTCGGCCAATGAAAACCAGTGAATGCTATTTTTCAGAAACACTCCCAGTCATTTGGCAAAGAGATTCTTTGCAGAAATATTAGCATTAGGTATGTTAAACTTTCTCCTGACACTTATGCGTAGTTAAACTGTGAATTTTCCCCACCATGTGCCAGGAAGTAGTGTCAAGACAACAATTAGTCAAAATGTGTTTGCAGTAGCACATCATTTCCATGCTTCATTTCTCCCATAGCCTCTTCCTTCCACCAGGCTTTGGTACTCACCCCATACAACCCTTGTAGGAGTGGTTGCCATGGGAGCTGGTTGCCATGCAGTCAAAGGAGGTGGTGATTGGGGGGTGTTGATGTAGATTGGAGTGAGGTATGACGAACAGTGAGGATTCTTAGCGTGACGGACCTCTGGGTGTGATTGCTCTCTGGGTCTCTTGTCAGATCAAACAGGGACTGCAATCATGCCTGTAGCGAAAATTAGAACGAGGGAGGAAAACAGGCAGAGAGAGAAAGAGGAGAGGGCAGGGAGAAAACACATTAGGGGTAATGAGTTGTTTGAGACTAAGATTTAGTAATCAAATGCAGTGGAGTTCGAGAGAACAAACAAGGAAGTGGCATCGCTACTGGTCTCTGCGCCTCTTTGGGCCTCGCCGGAGGCTCTCGTCTGCTTGATATCAGTGCTTCTGCGTCAGATGGGCTGCTTTTTATACCTTGAGGCTTTGAGAACAAGCAGACTGGGCCAGTGTGTTCACATGAGCCTGGGGCTCCCCTCCATGGTGATGGGACTGAATGCAGGGCAGCTGAGGGAAGTCATAGTCCCCGCCCTCTGTTGGGACTTATGGAAGTAAACTGCTGGTTGCATGCACTCATTTACTTAAAAATGTAAATTCTATCATTTACTCACCCTTCTTTCTTTCCAAATCCAAGGTTTCTGAAAAGACAAGATCACTTAACCAATTTCATTTAGGCTTTTATTCACAGTGATTGATGTTAACTTTTTTTTGCTCACAAGCCACTTTGGCTAGTGGTTTTCCAAAGTTACCAGCCACTCAGCATTTTCACTGGCCACAATTTTGACATCGATACCATGGTCAAAACATGCCATATAGATATTTTTAATATTATCTCATAATTATGGCATAATGTCATAATTTGGCAGCAGGGAAATTATGCTGCTGTCACTTTAAGATCTGACGCACGGATCCTTTATACTGTTACACATGCATTTTCTTTCTCAACTGTTTATGTTTACTTGAAACATAACTGACTGTGTTTATGCTCAATTTAGTACTAAAAGGTGGCTTTATGTGCACGTACTTTGGGTGTGAGCTCAAAATCTGCGGGAATGAGTAAAATTATGCGCAATACGCGCAATCCCACGGCAAAATTCGAGCCCTGTAACACCAACAATATTCATCTGGAGTAAATTAAAGGAGTGAGTGAGAGGAGGCAGGTTTGTGTGTCAACTTGCTGTGGGTGAGATGAGAGAGTGAGGAAGCGCAGCTGGTATCATGTATCTATTCTGTGGAAAATGAGTATTGGAAACATTTCAGATATTTCAGTATCGATATGTATGGAGAAATGTCAGGTTGGTGGGTGTCAATGTCAAGCTCTGTTCACATATAAAAGTTGATCAGAACATACGTAGTGCACATCAAATATGATAAATGGAAGGTCAAACATATTTGCTCGACATGTGAGAATCTGTAAAAAGTGATCATGTCTCTTCAGAAGATAAACTGCTCGATTCATGTGGATTACTTTAAGATCTCTTTATGAACTTTTTAAAGCATTAAATGTTTGGCTGAAAAGACTTTCAGTGGAGGGACAGAAGTCTCAAGTTTTATTAAAAAAAATCTTAATTTGTTATTTCGAAGATGATTGAAAGTCTTAAAGCTTTTGGAATGACATGAGTGTGAGTAATTTGTGACATTATTTACGTTTTTGGGTGAACTAACCCTTTAATGTTCAATGTAGTCTTGGCTAAGATTATAGTTTGTCACATTTTATTATTCGAAATGTTTCATTCATCCAAAGTATTACATTTTGATAAAAGTTTACACATACAGATTTTCTTCCTCTTTGGAATAGTGTGAGGTGATATTTTTTGTACAATATGACCAGGAATGTGTGTTAAAAAATGTAATTGGGTCAGTTTTGATTGTAAAAATAGATTGTAATATTGCAGTATTGTAAGAAATAAAATTGCAATTAATTGATAACGACATTCTCAAATAAAATGACAAATTACAATGAATTAATTTACTCTAACTGAGTGATTGTTTAATGTGGATCTCTTGTGCCGTGGTATATGCAGCTGTAGCCTACTGACAGATTCGTTTACATCATGTGTCCTCTGACGGCTCAGTAAAGATACGCAGGCCTTTGTCCTGTTGCTGCTCAGTGCAGGTAGAGGGCAATGTGCCACTGAATCATTGTGACTGTCATTCTCTAGGATGCGGCTCATACAGTCAAACTGCATAAATCTGACCTCGCTTTCTCTGACCCTCTAGAGAGAGGAGGACACATTGATTGACTCTTGTTTAACAGACTGGCAATGGAAAGCATGTTTGCCAGGAGGCCTGTTTATATTCATATGAGGTCCTCCTATATAGCATTTATAATTTCATATCAGAGAGGATTGGATATACATACATCTCGACTAACAGATAGCATATAAATATGTATTTATGTGTCAATCCATCTAAATTGGAGAGTTAGCTAACCCAAAGAGGTTCCATTTGGAGAATTAAGTGCTGTGAATTAAAGTGTGACAAAATTTGCAATTAATTAAGGACCAAAATACTTTTGCTAGACTTTGCATGTGATTTTTCTTTCGAGCTCAAGACCCCTCTGTTTATTGCCTCTGGGTAAAACAACTATACAAAATGCTAGACATGATTAGTCTGGTTAAATGTCCATGTGAATACATTGATCCAGTCCTGCTGGTGGACCCTCATTTGGGTCATGAGAATTTAGGACAAGTTCAATCAACAGAGCATGATCAATTCAGCACCAGAGGGAAGCTCCACCAGTCGGACCGGCCAAGAGACTCCCGGTGCAGCGACATGATTTGAAAGATAAGTGATGATTTTATACAGTCAGCACAAGACAGCTGAAGGGACAGTTATACTGCCTTCAAGTCCTGTGAAATTATCACAGATAAGTTTGTTAGTCCTAATGATGTGCGTACAAGTGACATATTGAGCGATTTCATCATTTCCTGATTAAAAAAAAAAAGTTTATCACACGTAACAAAAAGAAGGGCAAACACTTTCAAAATACTTTCTATATCCCAGTTTATTGTGCAGAGACAACAATAAGTAAGGTTGGAAAGTAAACACTTGTGATTTCAAAATGGCAACATTGGCTCAACCAATGGTGTGAGTTTGAGGTGGGACTTACTGTATACCTAAACATTGTGACAGTTTTTGGGAAACCTGTTTGAAAACAATTTCGGTTTGTTCCACTAACATTGCAGAAATTACACACTGTACCTTTAAGCATGACCTACAATTTACTTTTTTGTGGTTCCTTTCATGCACATGTAAACAGAACAAATAATAAATAGATAAATATGGAATAAACCCTCAGGGTTTTTTAAAAAAAGTTGGTTTGTGAGGGAACTGCAGGGAGTTTGTGAGTTGAAAAAAGCTAATAATTTATTAAATCATTATATAAAATTATTGATATTAACTTAAAGTGCATATTTTAGTTCAAAGGGGTTCCTCAAAAAATAACAAATAATACAAATATTTCGAAATTCATTATAAATGTCAAGGAAATGTCTTTCCTTAGAAAAATGTAACAAATAAAACAATAAAAAGCAATATAAATAAAAAGGCAGTATGTCTTTAAATTATGAAAGGCGTTTTGTTACGCAAGTAGTACAGTGCACTGAGGTCATTCTTCATAACTACAGCATTAATAGGCTTACAGGAAGCATGCTATGTGCACGTACTGTGCTCTATCCTCAATAACTAATCTATCAGAATAACAAAACTGTCTTTTTTACATTAGCTATTCTATGAGTAGAAATGATGCCTAAAGAGCTGAGTGCAGCTTAGGAACACAGCAAGAGTACAAACACAACGACACAGACAACTGGCACTGCAGATGGGCGACTGAAAGTGTGTCATCACCATCTCCAGTCTAATCACCTCCGCCCGCGCTCCTCCTCTGTTTCTCTCTCTCCCCTCCCCTCCCTGTCTCTCTATCTTTCGCTCTCCATCCTCCCCTCGCAGTCTATGTTGTGGAAAGACAAAAAGTTGATTTGTTCCTCAGAGGCTGCAGCTCAGCACATCCTGGCAAATTCGCATGTCTCCCTGCGTCCGCGTGTGTTTCTGTAGGCGAGGACGCATATGGTGATGAGACTGAGCACATGTGTTATTGTCGCCTTCTCCAAGTTAATCTCTGAAGGGGAGGTGTGGTTTCCTCCTTCTCTTGGATCCCAGTACTGAATATTCAACAGCATTTTGCCTCAAGCTTTACATCAGACGTCAGTTTTGACTGCAAAACCATCGGTGGTTCGATTTTGAGACTTTACCTGGCTTTGGTCTTCTGCTATCTGTCTAAAATGAGTTTCAGCAGTGACATGGATGAGACGGAAGAGGGGAGGTGAGTTTTTTTCTATTTAAAGATGAAGAATTAGCCTCGCGGGAATAGGGTAATGGATGTTTTGCTTCGTGCGGTGAAATTTGTGTTTATTAAAATAAATACATAGGCCCTAGAACCAGTGCATCTTACAGATTAGTAACCAAGCTTATTCTGAAGGCTTGTGTTTGGCTAATACTCTTACAGGAAGTAACTGCATGAGCCTCCATATGGCTCAGATTAATAGATAAATTGATATACCAACTAAATAGATCAGCTGATACTTATCTGTCTGTTTATTATTCGATTTATATGTTGTTGTGGCTCTCTGCGGTTATCAAATGCATTGTTGGCTGGTTGATCCGAAAACAAATTAAAGACTGATCATGTCTGATGTTCCTCTCCTGGAAGGGCATCATTACAGAGAACGCAGTGGACTGAGAGGATTCTCATGTCTCTACCTATCAGTTTCTCTTACTGGTGGCCTTAAAGGGCCACGGTTACATGCATGATATGCAGAAGGCAAAATAGGTCACTACAATTGTGTATGAGGAATCATCATTTTCATTAAGAAAAAAAATCCCAACTTTTCCCCCAGATTAAAACACATAACAAAACTAGTAAGACTTGTTTTCAGAGAATACATGTTTAGATTAGATTACTTTAGATTAGGGTCCAATTCTCACTATTAACTAACTATTAACTATGACTTTTCCCTCAATAAACTCCTTATTACTGCTTATTAATGGTTAGTAGGTAGTTGTTCAATTCAGGTATTGGGTAGAATTAATGGATGTAGAATATGGTCATGCAGAATAAGGCATTAATATGTGCTTTATAAGTACTAATAAACAGCCAATAACCTAGTAATATGCATGCTAATAAGCAACTAGTTAATAGTGAGAATTGGACCATAAAATAAAGTGTTACCTATTTTTCTTACCCATTAGTGATTTTCTTAGTATTTTGATATGATCTTTTGTTTGTCCTGGAACAACATTCGACACTTATGTATATTTCTTATGGAGTAAGAAAAATAATCTTATTATATTACAGTTTTCCTTTAGGTTAATTTATTTTTCCCTATGGATGTATTTATGACCCTAACCCCAACTAATTAACCAACCCTTAAATTGTAAGGAAGTCCCAAGCCCTTCCCTAAGCCTTAACCCTACAATCTGATTGGTTGATGGGAATGTTGCTTCAGAACAAACAACAATATTGACCCAGGAACACATCCCAGTTGCCCACTGAATTTCATTAATTGACAAGTCGACCATTGTGACTAATCCCTATAGTCCAAGTTTATTTAGACGATGGATCAGCCGGACTAAAGCTAGATTGAGCTGATAACTGACGCTACATGCATATCTTTGTTTGACAAAATATATTTTATGAACATTCAAAATGGTCAGAAAAGCTTTGGAAAACCAAGGTGTTAAATTTTATCTCAAGGTTGAGTTATTCTTCAAGAGCATCACACATGCTTGTCTAGACAGTTCAAGCCTCGGCTCTTGAAACCTCCTGGATGTCAATCTACCCACTCTGTGTTGGATAATCTATGAGAGACTATGCACTTGGTTGACATTTTGTTGAAAAATGAACCTCAGAGCTATTTTCAATGTCCTGCCCTTCACCCAAAAATAAACAAAATCAATAATTCAAGTCAAGACTCAAGAAGACCTTTAGCTATTCTTTCCTTGCAGTCTGTCCAGTCTGCACTTTCAGTAAAAGCTTGTGTGTTTCATTTATTTAGTTTTTAAAGTACCTAAAATAAAACCTGTTTTTCACAGTCAACACAACAAGGAAAACTACAGATTACATCACATTTAGATAAGCAAGACATGTAAGAGAAATATTATTTTCTTGTGTGTATTCAATCAATACCACTGCTTATACATGATTAATTTAGTTAATCTTGCATGAGTTGAGATTTTCTTACTTAACTATATTAATCTTTTTTATTGAATGTATTGAAAACAGACACTCTACCTTTATTGCTACTCAATATATGATGCTTTTGACAGAGGGATTAGAGGAGGAAGACAAAGGAGTCACTTCTAGAGAATGTTAGCTGTTAAATAATGTAAGGGGATGAACTGAAGGTTTCAAGGAGGTCAGGGTTAGAGTTTGACTGTTAAGTATGGAGATGTAACTGAGGTATTCACATGCAAAGCCTCTGATAACAACCGTTCACATGCCCCTCCTTCCCTCACTCTTGGTAGAAGACTCAGATATATTGCCTCTTTTATCGCTTTTATCTCTTTTTTGTCTCTCATGTTTCAAGTTTAATCTACAAATGCTGTGAGAAGAAACTTGTGAATAATGCCTCTTTCTGTAGTCAAGGTCAGTAGGCCTGGGGAGTGTCTAGGGAGTGCGATAAAATGTTTCCATTTAAAAAATATTTACCGACATCAGGTGGCCGTATATGGGGTGTTGAGGAAGACCAAGGTGGATGAAGATGAACCGGAAAGTGTCCTACTTCAAAAGGAAGTAGGAGGCCTTATGATAATCTCTTCATTTGTTTATCTAATCAATTTTGGATGTCTTTGTTCAATGAAAAATGACACAAGTTTTAATTCAGCAATGCATGTTTCATTTGATTAAATTAGTTTTGACCTTGTAATTTTGTTGTTGTTGCATAACTCCATTTTCTGCTGGATTTCTCCAATCTTTTAAGCCCAAAGTATACCTCAGTTTGGATGTGAACACAGGCATTTGCTTAGAGTTGAAGGCATGTCCTTTCAAAGTTACTAGAAAGATTAATGTTTGTCCAGTAGTTTAGTGTTGTTCTGTCTCTTCAGTTTCCTTTTCGACTCGTATGCATAAAAACTAAAGTATACTTTGTACTTTATTCCGCATAAACCCCACCTCTGCAAACTTGCTCAATTTTTGAATGCAATGCCCACATCTCTAAATCTAACCAACAACCGATGCTCCACATCCTACATTTTTTTCTTTTCCGATAATCTGCTACACTTGGATGTGCTGAAGAATAACCTGGAGGAAAATCTGTCGCTACTTCTGTTTCATTGTTTTTCATTGTTTCAACTCTAAGTAAGGTTGATTTATATCCAAAGGAGAGTTAAATGTCTTTTCATAACCACTGCTAATAAGAAGCTACATATCCCTAAAATAAACAGCAGAGCAAGGGAAATATCCTTGCCAAATAATAATCATGCCTCTTAAGTTGAGTTTGATTTCGGCCTGTGGTGGATTGAGGGAAAATTTGGTTTGGGAAAAGCCTCAGAAGCCCTTGTTGGTTAGGCAGAGTGTCTGTCAATCGAGCGCATAAGACTTGTCTTGATGGCAGTCTCTGAATCAGCTGTCTCACTGCATTACAACCCACGGCTGTCTAACTCTTTAAAGCCACTTGCACACAGACATGCATTTTGTAGGAGGATTGTTTTACTAGGACATTGGTTTAGTTTGTGTGCTACGAACATTCATCAGCTTATGTCAGTGAATTCTGATCGAAAACTCCTACGTGATTGAATCGACAGCATGTACTGCAAACCTGAATGACCCACATATTCACACTGGCTTTGAGTGTGAAATGGTCACTGTGTCAGTGTCTTTCGGTATTGATGATATTAGCACAGGCCTGTTACTCTTGGGATAAACATTTTGTTCCCTTTTCCCCTGTCATCTGCAAACACGATTACTCACGTCTGGATCTGACGTGTGTGGGTGTGCGTGGGTGGGTGTCATGTTTATGTGTGTGTGAGTGTAACCTCAATCTGAGCAGGTGTGTTATGTGTATTCTTTAGACGAGCTGTGACAGATGGCCAGAGAAACAAGTCGCCTTTGCTCTCTGGGTCAGATAATATTTGCAAACGGGGTTTATAAGGTCTAAAACTGGGTCACTTGTGTGCAGCTCTGTATCTGTACTCCAGAAATATGTGTACAACTCATATTGGACTGTGGTCTCTTATTTGATGAAATATGACATAGCTTTCAAGGCTGCATTTACTTGACCAAAAATACAGTAAATATTGTGAAATATTACAAAATAACTTTTCTATGTTAATATATTTTAAAAATGTAATTTATTGCTGTGATCAAAGCTGAATTTTCAGTAGCATTACTCCAGTCTTCAGTGTCACATGATCCTTCAGAAATCATTCTAATATGATGATTTACTGCTCAAGAAACTTGCCTTATTATTATCAATGTTGAAAACAGTTGTGCTGCTAAATCTTTTTTGTGGAAAACGGGATATAATTTTTTTTAGGATTGTTTGATGAACAGAAAGTTCAAAAGAACAGCATTTATTTGAATTAAAAATTTGAAATGGACATTATAAATGCCACTTTTGATCAAATTAATCTGTTTTAGCTGAATAAAAAGTATTAATAAAAAAAAAAAAAATGACTGACCCCAAACCTTTGAACACATATCGAATTTAGAGATGCATGATATATCGGCAACATATCGGTTATCAGCCGATATTTGAAGGTTTTTTTATTGTATCGGTCAAAAATAGATATTTAATTGTGCATTATTTCCTCTTATTTTACATGTAAATTTTAAAACGCTAATTTAATAATAACTAGTTTATTTTTTAATAATTTAGTATTCAGTAATGTAATATTCAGTTTCATTTGTACAATATGTTGTGTCACCTAAATTCACATTTAGATTATACTTTTTTTTTCATTGTATTATTGTTAATTTATTTAGACAAATTAGTATAAAAGTTAACTACTTACAAGTTATCGGACATAATGAAAATAATTATAGATTTATTGTATTGGTCCAAATTTTTATATCGGGGCATCCATAATTGCTTTGCCCTGCTTGTCTCATGATAATGTAACTTATTATAATTCAGTCCAAACATGTATGACCTTTTTTGTTCCATTGAACACAAAATAAGATATTTTGAGGAATATCTGAGCTTCTGTTTTTCATATAATGAAAGCATATTGTGAACAGGGGCTTTCAAACTGCAAAAAGAAAAAAAGCCTCATGAAAATGACCTTTATGGAGCTTGACAGCCCCTGATCACCATTCATTTTCATTAAGCAGCAGTAATATTCTTCAAAATGTCTTTTTATATTTCACAGATGTTTGAAACAATAAAAGGCCAAGTAAATTATGAGGATAGAATAACACAATTACAGAATTTTCCATTTTAGTTGAACTATCCCGTTAATCCCTGCTGAAATAAATTGTGAGTGACTATTTTCCACCCGATCATCTCAATGCCAGTGAAGAGGCCTGAGCACAGCCTACCGTAAGAGACCGTAAGTGTCATGCTACAATTACTCCCTTTTTCAAAAACACCCAAAAAGCCTCCATTACACTGTCCACCCACGGTGTCTCTAAAATGAGCGCATGCAGCTGCTGCGGTCTGATTCCTTGCGCTGAGAGCATTGATTTTTTGCAATAATGAGACAAAAGCTATATCTGCTCCCCCGCCTCCACACTGTAGTGAGAGTCATACTGCAGCCTTTGCCTCATCAGTATCTCTACAGTCTTGAGATGCCGCAGGGGAGCTTAGGATGGTCTTTTGTAGATTTTGAGCCTCTTGCTATAGGAGCCCTTTTTGATTTGTTAGTTACACGTGATGCTACGGCCCGTATGCTCACTGAAGCGTCCTAAGTGAGGTTTTAGCCCCTTCACTGCGCTTTTTTTTTCTCTTTCATTTTCCCTCCCACACCGTTTCTTTCTTTAAACCCATTACCTTAAAGGAATAGCTCACCCAGAAATGAGAATCCATGCATTATTCTCATTCTCCTTCAAGTTTCAGAAAAGGGCACGAAAGCATAATAAATATAGTATTAAAGTTGTCCATTCAACTCATGCAGTGAATTCCAAGTCTTCTGAAGTCATACCTTTTAAAAATGTTCTTCTTGTTACTTTAAAAGTATTTCAGTGGGATTTTGCTTTGAGTATGTTATGATTTTTAAAATAAATCAGTTAATATGCTTCACAGAGAAGCCAAGATTATTCGTAATATAAATGTATAATCTTTATACATAGTAGCCAAGATATTTGTTTGGATCTGATGTGGTAGATGGTCGGTCCATCAGACACACACATGAAGAGAAGTGTTCAGCCAAATGTTTTGTGTATGAAGTCTTGAGTGTTGTTTTGGTTTAGTCTTGGTTCACTCTACCCATGTTGCTCCAGCTGGTTTTCATTTGGTGATGAAATCATTTCCATGGAATGGCTTGGATAGCTCTTATGGCTGTTGTGTGACTTTCACATGCATGTTTTGGAAATTTCCCTAGCGGGTCTCATAAGAAACTCTCAAGAACAAATTGTTTTCTTTGCTGTATGTGTTAACGAGTGTCAGGACACCAAAATATTAATAGGCGATACCAAGTCTAGTGGAATTTCGCGATGCCATTGCAGAAACTACTATGTTAGTAAACAGTTTTTATTTAAATGTTAAATTGAAATGAATTTTCATTTAAGCAAATTCATTGCTCAAGTTGTTTTAAGTAGTTATTATTCAAATGTAAACAGTCAATCATACACACTCCGACTAGAGATTCATGATATTAGTACCGCATTGGTCGCTATTGAACTTTTTAATTGTGCATTGTCATTTTCTGTATTATTACATTTAGATCAAATTGGTAATCAACAAAATGCTCACTTAAAGTTAAAGTTAAAAAAATGTTTCGTTTTTGACGGTGGTGCTGCATCAGTCAGGACGTTTGTGACTGGCTCCACAGTGTGAGCGACACACATTAAAACTGTGACCTCAATAAGATTCAATGAGTGTGTTTAGCACTTGTCTCCCTCCCCTTCTACATCTCAAGCTCCTTCTTTCTTCTCCTTATAAAGTCTCTTCTCTTTCTCTCATTGGCGTTTGGCCTGTTCTCTGTCTGCGAATGTCTTCTCCTCCCTCTCTGCTGTAGCTTTGGCAGCCTTTCAGCCATTAGATCAATCCCGAAAGTATAGCAGAATCTCGGAAGCTCCTCCATTTTTTTTTCTTCCTGCAAAAGCACTGATCTTGATCAAGAACCGCCAAACATCTAGACCCTCCTGTTGGGAATGTACTGGTGGTACTCTAATGTCCTGCTGCCTCATTAAAAATGCCATGCGGTTTATTCAGCTGCCCATTCCCGCTTCACTACCCGGACGAGCGGCAGGTGCCAGTCCTGCGTATCCTGTGTCTGACCCCTAACCGATCTGTAAAGCTCAGCAACAGGCGCGTGCCAGAGCTGAGTCAAGCCTCCAGAGACTTAGATGCCAGGGCTATTAAAAAAAAACACACTCATATACAATCATGTGTTCCTTTGAATATGTGGGTGTGTTACGTGACATTTAGGATTCGGGCCAGGCGTACATAGTGGTACTTCCGCCAATCCATGTCTGCCACCTGTTACCCGTAACATGTCATGGCTTTGGGAAATGTGAGCTTTTAGCCTCTGACGTGATGCTATAAAAGCAAAAGTGGTTGTGTGGCGTGTGGTTCACATTGAAGAACGCGGTACAACAGTTTGTGGAAAGTGAACAGCTTTTAAAGGAGAAGATATGCCGAACTGTGTGAAAAGATGGTAATAATGATTCATTTTATAGTATGAGATTTTAGTATGTAAAAGTTGAAATGTAAGAGGGATATGAAAGCAAAAATGTTTTAACCATTGATTCAGCCTAATGTCATTACAAACCCGTATGATTTATTTTGGCAAATATTTGGCAAAATTAATACCTGTATAACTATTAGATAATAACTATTTTATTAATTGAGGTGAAATAAAATAAAATATAAATTTCAGATGAAAAACTTAAAGTAAACAAACATTTTGACTTCGAAACTGAACTGAAATGAGTAAAAGCGCATAACAAAATTTTAAAAAAATGTTATTGAAAACTGAAAATCAAAACATAAAAAGCTAAAATATTAATAATAACTTTTTTTTTTTTCAAGTTTAACAGTCTCAGTCCCCATTTACCTTTCTGTAAAAAAATTCAAAATATCTTTATTGTTTCACTGAACTGTCCATCTAAGTGTTTGATGTTTTAGTATGCGTACTACTGTAAATTCTCCTCAATGGAATTTTTATGATGTGCATGCATAACTTGGACTAAACAGCTTCAAATATTTGCATCCTGGCTTTGTTGTGTTGTGCATCAGAATTTGAAATTACCAATGCAAATTAAGGGTAGAATGAATGACCTAATTATGTTACATAAATGGGCCTCTTGAGAGCAAAGTAATTGTTTTTTTAAGACAGAGTTGAATACATTCTCTGCAATTTCTGTTTAATCCAATATACTGTGGTTATTTTCATTCAGTGAACAATACCAAGAAATCTGAAATTAATGTTGGTGGCATTTTTTTTTTTTTTTTTTTTTGAGATCCAAATCAGAGTGATCACATCCTGCCTATCCAGCATGACTGGAAACATTGCCGTCTGTATGATATGTCAACATTCAGTTGTCACCAAGCCAGTGTGTGTCCTGACTTCACAGTTAGAAGCTCAGGTGAAGTAAGGGCTATTTTGTGCTCCTGCTAACGCGTCTTCTTTCTTGTCCTCAGCAACAGAGAGTTTGAGAGCGTGGAGATGAATAAGCTGCGTCAGAGCCTGCGCAGGAAGAAGCCCACCTACGTGCCGGAAGCCAGCCGGCCACACCAATGGCAAGCAGATGAAGAGGCTGTACGGAAGGGCAAATGCAACTTTCCTGTCCGGGTAAGTTGAGAAGTCAACTGGCTTTTTAAGTCTTTGTTACTTTACAATAAGGTTTCATTAGTTAACATGTGCTAATAATGAACTGCACTTATACAGCATTTATTAATCTTTGTTAATGTTAATTTCAACATTTACTAATGCATTATTAAAATCAAAAATTGCATTTGTTAAAGGGATAGTTCACTTTGAAATTAAATTTTGGTATGTTTTAGCTTACCTGAAGGGCATCCAAGATGTAGGTGTCTTTTTTTCCGCAGTAGTTTCAATTTTGATATTTTTAGGTCAAACCGTTCTTGTCTGTCAGTCGTATCATGCAGGTCTATGGTCACGGTCTCAAAGAGCATGCACAGAGTCCAAATGAAAACAATTCCCCATCGTCCAAATTAAACAATTCCCCATCGTAAGTACACATTGATGGCCTAAGACACGAAACGAGCGGTTTGTGTGAGAAAACGAACAGTATTTATATCGTTTTTATCTCTTATAACACAGCCACATCCAAGTGATCTGAGGGTGTGCACGCTTCCTGCTGTGTGACGTGTACGCAGACTGGTGCATAGATATATATACACTAGATGTCGCCTTGGCTACGGCAGTTCATTGGAACGAATGTCTTTAATGCGACATCTAGTGTATATATCTATGCACCAGTCTGCGTACACGTCACACAGCAGGAAGCGCCCGCGCCCTCAGATCACTTGGACGTGGTTGTATACAAGAGGTAAAAACGATATAAATACTGTACGTTTTCTCACACAAACCGCTCGTTTCGTGTCTTAGGCCATCAATGTGTACTTACGATGGGGAATTGTTTAATTTGGACGATGGGGAATTGTTTTCATTTGGACTCTGTGCATGCTCTTTGAGACCGTGACCATAGACTGTCAGACAAGAACGGTTTGACCTAAAAATATCAAAATTGAAACTACTGCGGAAAAAAAGACACCTACATCTTGGATGCCCTTCAGGTAAGCTAAAACATACCAAAATTTAATTTCAAAGTGAACTATCCCTTTAACATTAGTTAATGCACTGTGAAGTAACATGAGCAAACAAAAAACAGCTGTATTTTTATTAACTAACGTTAACAAATATTAACAAATACAGTTACACATGTATTGCTCATTGTTAGTTCATGGTTGTTAATACATTAAGTGTTGGTTCTGTCAAGCACTTCATATATAGAACCTTTTAGGGGGGGGTCCCATCATGGGATCATTTTATGGATTTAGTTTCATAATTATTAATCAGTAATAATCAGTATTAAATTTGATGAAGTGAGCACCTCTTAAACATACTTTATCTCTAGAAAAAGTTAAATAACCTGTCAAACTGGCATAAAATGTTCTTTAAAATGTAACTCTATGGTTCTATATTGAACCCCATTGAATCTTTTTTCTAAGAGTGCACAATAAGACTAGGAATGTTTATAAAGAAAGTAAATAGTGTCAGTTTCATTTGAATTCAATCTAACCCAGGCTCTGCCAACATAAATGTCTGTAGTGTAGTTTATGATGTTCCAGACTTGCTTATTTAAGCATTAACACTCATATAATGGCTTAGACTTCAAATTGAATAATTGTCGCGCTAAGGCACTGTTATTAAAAGCAATACTAGGGCAAGAGGGCAAAATAAAACAGGTATAATAGGAAAGTCCAGATATAGATTGACTTTTTAAATGTTTGAAAGTCAGCAACACCCTAACAGTGTTTGGCTGAGGGCCAAAGGCTAGAGCTTGAACAAAAAAAGACTTGAACTTAAAGGGCAACCAATCAAAGCCCCACACAATAACACCAAGTTCATGGCTTGAATAGGATGTTAAGAAGTAGAGTATATACCATTCATTCATGTAAAAGCCATTAAATGTATAATTATGTGGATATTTTAATGAAAATTCACAACCCTATTTCAGTGTGAAAATCTATTGTGAGATATAACAGATTTAACCTCTATATGAATTCTAGAATGTGGCTAGTATTGCTATTAAAGTAAAACAAAAAAGTAAAAAATAAGCTTTTCTCACTAAGTACTGATATATGTGATTAATGTAATTAATTAATCAGAATATTATGTAATTATTTTGATTAAAGGCATTTAACAATCCTATTTTGAAATACAAAGATGCTTTTTCAAGACTAAAGACTATCATTAAGTAAAGTGGAGGATATATTGCAGTGGATCTTGTATAATTAAATTCAGCCTAATTTTACTCTCCATCCTGAGGCATCAGGAATCTCTGTGAGACTGAGATGTAATCCTGTAATGGCCTCTGTCCTCATGGCCACCATAATCACATAACCCAGGCTAGATGACTATTAATTGTGCCCGTGTGAGGACATTTTGATTGGTTTAGGCTGGACAAAGTGTCTCGCTTCAGAGTTCCACAAATATATCCTCTGCAAATATATCCTTTCAACGGGTTCCTCATTGAAATCTACACTAGCCCTGTTTGTACAGGACTAGTTTTCCCTGAAGAGGTTGAGTAAATTTGTGTTCCTGTCTGTTTTTCTCACATAACCTCACCAAAAATGACAGAGCAGTGATTTTATTTTCACAATGCATGTCATGTCATTTAGAGAATTAATGGGGTTGTGGAAGAAAAATTTCATCATATTTTCTCTCTCTCTCTCTCTCTCTCTCTCTCTCTCTCTCTCTCCCTCCCTCCCTCCCTTCTCTCTATATTTTTTCTCTCTTTCCGCAGTACCTCGGTCTGGTGGAGGTAGAGGAGTCTAGAGGGATGCATGTGTGCGAAGATGCAGTGAAAAAACTGAAACTGGTGAGTATAGTAATGCTTTGCATTCTCACAGAATAAAACAATATACACTTGCTATAAAAAGCAAACTGGCAGCCAAAGAAGCTCAAATGTACAGTCAGCCAGTATAGGAAAAATGTGATATATTATATTATATTATATTATATTATAATATAATATAATATAATATAATATAATATAATATAATATAATATAATATAATATAATATAATATTATATTATATTATATTATATTATATTATTATTTTATTGAGGTAAGGTGAAAATATCAGGAAATTACAAATGTATTAAATTTATGGAAAATTTATTACATTTCTATTGTGAATATATCTATTAATAAAAATCAATGAAGAAGTCTGAAATTAACTGATCGAAAAGTGTACAAATTCTATATAAAGTGGCCAGTGTTTCCGTAGGTCAAATTGAATAATGCGTAACCAGCACAAAACAAACATTAGATATGTTGTTTATTATTATTATTATTATTATTATTATTATTCCCCACTTTTTGGAACAGTTTTTGCTAGATCATGTCTAGGCCATTTGCTCACCAAGTAAAAAGCTAATGTCAATTAATTTTGAAAAGTAATTGAAATTTCCACATTGTGTTCAAAATGCTTTTTATAGACTCTCAGTACATTAAACCCTCAGTCCTCACAGTAACAGAGTCACATTTATTTTAAAAATCAATCTTTATAGATCGGAGCTGCTCTGTCAATGGCTATTGTCTTCAGTATTGCTGCTCTGTCAGAAGCCGTATCCTGACACTGCAAATCTCTTTACTAGTCAGAACAGAACTGTAATACCGTTTATGTATTTATAATGTATTTTTATTTGTAAAACAATTTTTTAAAGTTTAATTTTAATTGTTTAAAGTTTGTATGACACTGACTGTGTGTGGTCCTTGTCTTGGGCCACTCCATCTGTTCATATACGCTCTGCTCTTTCATCCCCATGTTGGTAGTTCCAGCTGTGTCTGTCTACACAGTCACTTCATTTATTTTCTCTTCTTCCCAAAACCCCCAAAGCCTTTATCTCATTCTGCTCTGTGCCTGTGCTTGTTCCTTATTTTCCCAGTCTCTTCTCTCTACCTGCAGCCAGTGTCATTTCCTCAGTGTTCTGCTGGACAGTGACTTTTGGGCTGCTTGTAACAACATTTGGATTCCCTCAGTTCTTCTTGATTTAGCTGCATTCTTCACTTTTACTTATTCCTTCAGTTTTTCCAGATTAAATGCGTTTCACTGTGTCCTATCCTTCACTCTCGCAAACAGACATGTGCTCACAACAGATTCAATGAAAAATTTAAAGCCTGTTCCAAAACCTAGAGAGTTGCTCTTGCAGTCTACTGAACCTGTCCTAATTACGCACTAGATGTGTACTTTCAGTCTAATAGTTTGGCCTAAAGAATGTACCTCAGGGCCAAGGACCCCCCAAATAGGAAGATCGCATTGCGAGTAACTAATATACAAAGGCATACACACACACACACACACACACACACACACACACACACACACACACACACACACACACACACACACACACACACACACACACACACACACACGTAATACTGTTCAAAAGTTTGGGCTCTTTAATGCTTTTAAAATAAGTCTCTTCTGCTCTACAAGGTTGCATTTATTTGATTAAAAAATACAGTAAAAATAGTAATATTGTGAAATAGTATTACAGTTTAAAATATCTGTTTTCTATTTTCATATATTTTAAATTGTAATTTATTCCTTGGATCGTTCCAATATGCTGATTTGGTGCTGAATAATCATTTCTTATTATTATAAATTTTGAAAATGGTTGAGCTGCTAAATATTTTTACTTAATATTTTCATGATTCCTTGATAAGAATAGAAAGTTCAAAAGGAGAGCATTTATTTGACGTAGTAAAGACTTTTAATTTTTTTATTGCATAATAATATTGCCCTTACATAAATGTTCTTATTTGCCAAGTTTTATCTGGCCTTAATGGGGCTTGTTCCTGGAACTCACATGTATCACAGGTCAGCATGTTGTCAGGCAGCTCTCTAATGCACTGTAGGAAATATTGAGCTGACAAAAGCTAAAACTGTCATGGAAATATATCATGGACAAAAATTATTGTGCTAGAAAGCTTGATGCACGGCAAATCAAAACCTCTGCAGTAGTGCTAATATCCAGTTGTGTCAAAAGGCTGATGTTGTTTCAATATTTCTTTTCAGAGTGGGAAAAAAACTGTCAAGGCTGTGCTTTGGGTGTCTGCTGATGGCCTGAGAGTAGTGGACGATAAAACTAAGGTATGTGTGCATAGAAATTTTGTTGTGCATCCATTGAAAGCGATTAATCAAGGGTCAAAAAAGTCTTTCATCCCCGAAAAGCTCCCAAGCCATCAATTAGCCGAGTCTATCAGCGAGAGAGTAGGTCTGTAGGAAACACAAAACATGCAGTAAGAGGAACCTGGCAGGCCTCCAAAAGACCCGTCACATGACCATCCGGCTTCATGAGACATCACTTAGACTGTCTCAGACACAAGATGACTTTTGAGGCCAAGGGTTCCCGTGTCTCTCACGGTTGGGTTTTTCTTTTGAAAGTTGGAGGATTAATGTAACATCCTTCCCTCACACAAAACCCGGAAAGTTAACCAGAAAAGGTCAAAGGCCTCACATAATGAGTTTTCAGCTCACATAGTAGAAGGCGGAAGGCCACAAAGCTTTCTTTTTTGTTTCTCGTAAGGGCTCCAGACTCAAACGTCCATTCATTATGCCCTTCTAGTAATCCTCCCATATGCATATGAGTCAGCACTGCCACCTAATCCTTCCTGCCGCTGTCTCACGCCACCTGTGTGTCCTGTCCCTCTTCTCCTTTATCGTGCTAAACCTTACTTCAGGGCTGTGCGATTAATCGAATTTCTTCTTTCAAATTTGCCTTCCAACAATAGTGCAACATTATAATTGAGATAAAGCGCATTCCATTCCTTTACATCACTTTTGCCCCTCCTTAAAAGCCCAAACTTAATGTCCAAATCAGTCTAATCATTGTGACTGCCATAAAATGCACTGCAGGACATGCTTGATATTAAAGAGTTATTAAGAGCATATTAAAGGCCCGTTCACACCAAGAATGACCTGATGAATGATAAAAAGATTGACAGCCAATCAGAATACAGTGGCAGACGACATTACTGCAGCACATGCTTATAATAAACAGAACTTTATCGTGCATAGATGTGGATGCTAATATAGTTATCAATATGGTTATCTTCATTGTTGTCGTTCTTGGTGTGAACAGGCCTTAAGCTGCGAAAGAAAACTCAAACTCTTCCCCAGGTGAGTTTCAGTGTGTGCGCTTCGAGACGGAGCGAAACACGAACAAGCGAAGTATACCTTGGACTTCGGGTGTGTTACTAAAAGGTCAGATGTGTGTCAGTATATTGGATCCATGTGTTAGGTCTTAAAGTGACAGTAGCCTAATATACCTACTGCCGTCTGTCATTACTGTTAATAGAACTACAAAAGATAACGAGGAAGTCACTCACTGTTCATGACTGAATAACTTTTATAGCTTGAACAAGAATCTTTAAGAATCATCTTTTTTATTGTATTTGTCATTTTGTTTGTAATTAGTTTTTTATTGTATTTCTTCTGACTTGTCTTCAATGAATGTTTGAGGACTTTTTTTACTTACATTTGGTATCTACATTTTTTATATCATAGCAACCCTATTTCCAGAAAAATATACTTAATATATATCACTATTGTGAAAAAAAAATATATGCATAAGATCTTGGAGATATCTCCCACTCCTAATCATTTAAATAGCCGTGATTACAATATTGACCAAAACAATTATGATTAGCAGCCCTACTTGACATGTCAATTTTCATTATAGTAAAAGGGTTATTGATTACAAGACCAGACTTGTTTTTGTTAGTAAAGACCAGACAGTCTTATTCCTGACAACTGAGATGAGTCAGCATTCATGAATCCATAAAGTTCTTCCCGTCCACTGTAAACCCTCGTTATCCCCCCAGGACACTTTCATCCATGATGAAGCTTTTAGAAATCTGACCAGGGCCCCTTCGGTCAGTAATTGGCTAACAATGAATGGGCCCCTCACCTCAACCCAGTCCTCCTCTGCTTCACTGACCCCTCACCTACCACTTCTACACTGTTCAGCTCATGCATTATGTATTTAGTGTGGCTCCCTAACTAGGAAACACTAGCCACTGTTACAGTGGGAGGTCCAGGCTACACAAAAAGCTTTAGTCATGTTAGAACAATCAAAAGGACTAAAACGGTACAATGTGGTTGGGTCATGGACAAATAAGAATAAATAAGGAAGACCAATCTTTTGGATACAATAATTCAAATAATATTTTAAAACTGAAGTCACTTTATCACTATCTCAGTACAGTTATACCACTTTTTGCATTATGCCCCACAAAAAAAAAAAAAAAAAAAAAAAATTGAAAACTGGTCCTTCAAGGAATTGGACCCTCCCAAAAACTCTCCTCTGGATTTACAAACGCTTGGTAAACCTCAGATTTTATAGTTAGAGGTACACTATGTAACTTTTAGCTCTCTAGCAGTTTAAAAACAAAACTGCATGCATTTTGTGGAAGAACATTGTTTTGGTTGTGCTTTGGCTCTCTCCAGCACAGTGCTACAACAACCCATAATTAAATGACCCTTCACAATAGATAATGCTTTACAATGAACTCTGTTAGAGAGCTGCATATAGCAATTTATGTTGAATAAAATACCTCACTCGCCTGTTGAGTAATAAAAACGCCATCTTCTCGTCACTTTTACATTTCTTATCCCTCAGTTCTCGCCATCTCCGAAAAGCCATGCCAATGTTGATTCTTGTTTTGTTACGAGCTCTGTCACGTTCTCTTTTTGTCAGCAGACTATGTCAGGATCCATGTCAACCTTTCTTGCTCGTTGTGACAACTAACCTCTGCCACTCACACCATGCATGTCAAAGTAGCCGTAGTAACTTTTCTCTATTTACGGATATGATTAAACACGCACGGGCGATTGACATATGTACGATTGTGTACATTTTGAACAAAAAAAGTTGCATAGTGTACCGTTTTTTAGCCGTTTTAGTTGCTATGATACGGAATATCCGAGGAAGTAATGTGTTACTAGTATATGATTTTGCAGATAGTTTGATTTATCAACAATTACTGAGCATTAAAATGCAATAATACCAATACCAACAATACTTCTCCTCCATTGTTGTTTTGTCATTGTTCAAGTATGTGACATTTTGTTGGTGTGGTATTTGTCCCACCCCTCCTCCACTGTGATTGGACAGCTGGGTAAAAAGTGAAGTGACGAGCACTGTGTTTTACCCAAAGTTGAACTTTTTTCAACTTTCGGTGGCCAGAAAAATACGACACGCACCCTTCCAAAAATATTTTCCAAGCACTAGTAGTCCCTGGAGGTATTTCAGAGCTTGAGTTGAAGCCGCTTCCTTGAGCCCCTCATGGGGACAGCAAGCCAAATACGTTTAACCTCAATAGTTAAAGATCTATGGTGGCAAACAAACTCATGAACAATTATTATAGTGTTATCAATGCAGTCATCAGTTTGCCTAAAAAGAACACAAAATGTTTTACGCACTATTTACGCGTGGTTCTAACATTTTGAAAGAACTATCTCTTTCATGAAAAATGAATAAGTAAATAAGTATATAATTATAATATGTACAGTAATAATATGAAACCCAATACAATAATACATTTTTGAATAAATATTGATGAAATGGAACTAGGCACTTTCAAAATACTTCTGTCCCAATCTGTCCCTTTCTTATTTTCTCTGTAGGACCTCATTGTTGACCAGACCATTGAGAAAGTGTCTTTCTGCGCACCTGACCGTAATTACGATAAGGCATTCTCCTACATCTGCCGTGATGGAACGACTCGCCGCTGGATGTGCCACTGCTTCATGGCCTTGAAGGACTCGGTGAGGAGAACCCAGCGGGGATTAATTCTTCAGCCTCTGTTCCCTGCAAAGTGGGATTAAGATAGGGATTATGGCAGTGTTATCTCAAGCGGAATAACCGCTTAGAGACTGTTATCTGCACTTGGGGCACAGAGAAAAACACATTAAGGATTAGAATGGAATGGAGTTTTGATTAGGATCCCAATACTATTCTAGACAAAAACAAACTTTTGTGACCATATCACGTTTCTGTCCACCCCATAAAAAACAATAACAGAACTGGATATGTGAATACAGACTAACCTAGTTAGTTAGTATTTTAGATACAGTACTTCCAATCAGTACTTTCATTCCAAAGTTAAAAAGTTTAAACAACCTTTAAAACATGATACATAGTTACATACTCTTAAAGCATATCTTAATTTCTTGAATTTACCTCATTGGCTAATAGTTTTTTTCTTGTTTCAAGCATAAATCTACAAATATTGGAAAAAATAAGCTTAATTTAAGATATAGTGTCAGATATCTTATATACTGTCAGAAGTATTAAATATCTTTAAATATATATTTGTATTGTTTTTTAATTAAAAAAAAGTATTATTATTATATATAATATATTTTTATCTTAAATTGGTCTTAGCTTTTCAAAATATTTAATAATTAAAAAAAAACTTTTAAGTGTACAGTGTTGCTGTGATGGGTCACACTTTAGATTAGGGTCCAATTCTCACTATTAACCAACTATTAACTATGATTTTTGCCTCAATGAATTCCTAATTACTGCTTATTTATAGGTAGTTGTTAAGTTCAGGTATTGGGTAGGATTAAGGGATGTAGAATATCATGCAGAATAAGGCATTAATATGTGCTTTATAAGTAATAATAATCAGCCAATATCCTAGTAAAGGCACTTTTCCACTGCGTGGTATGACTCGGCTCGGCTCGCTTTACTATGCATGCTAATAAGCAACTAGTTAATAGTGACAATTGGACCCTAAACGAAAGTGTTACCTCGTGATGTAGCATCATCCACAACATTTTCATTATTATTATAAGACTTATGTGAAAAAAATGGCTTAATTTAAGATATACTGTCAGAAGTTTTAAATATCTTTAAAGTATGTATTTGTATTTTGTTTTATTAAACATTTTTAAGAATATATATAATATGTTTTTATCTTAAATTGATTTATTATTCATTACTTGAACAACAATACAAAAAAGCTAATGCTAATGCAACTTTAGGGTGAACGCTTGAGTCATGCAGTTGGATGCGCCTTTGCTGCTTGCCTTGAGCGGAAGCAACGCAGAGAGAAGGAGTGCGGGGTCACGGCTTCCTTCGATGCAAGCCGGACCTCGTTCGTGAGGGAAGGCTCCTTCCGCATCTCCTCTGCTGGACAGCAAAGTGACCGGGAGGACATCATGAAACAGCTGCAGGACAAAAAGAAAGGTCAGTCTCGTTTCCATTACTCTCAAACACCAAAGGCTTTCTTTGTACAAATGATGCTGATTAGTGAATCTCCCTCTCTGCAGAAGCATGTTATACTTCTGCAATGCCACCTGGAAATGCTTCTCCTCCAGAAGGAGCAGCTTCACCTGGGGAGAGGGCGGAGCCAGGCGGGCCTCACGCCATCCCGCGCCGACACGCTCCTATCGAGCAGCTGGTTCGGCAGGGCTCCTTCCGAGGCTTCCCTCAACTTAGCCAGAAGAACTCTCCTTTCAAACGGCAGCTCTCCCTACGCTTGAATGATCTCCCATCAACCCTTCAGCGCAAGACGGACTTCCAGACCAAGAACCCAGGTGAGTTCTTTTTGTGTACTCAAGCTGTGTAAGCGTAATGGAACCGTAATGTTGACCCAGTAATGTTTACCGCCTTAACTTTGTGCGCTCTGTATCATCAAGTGGACTTTGGCATTTAAAATGTATCTAATGCAGAGCCTGCATACAAATATGTATAAGGACCATCTCAGAAAACACTATTTCCATTGATTGTACCCATAAATTCATTTGAGCGTGTATTCTAGACCATAAACTGCTGCATTTACCTAGATCTGTTATCTATATGACGGATCCTTCCATTAGTCCTTTTTTATGTAGCGCTCTATAGATAACATGTTTTGCACAGAATTATGCTGCTGTTTCTGTTCTCTAGCTTAATCCCCTAGACTAAATTCTAAAAGGGGAATTATGGGTCATGTTTTTAACAATGCCATCCATGAATAATAAATATAAAAATAATAAATATGTAGGAAGTTTGAGGACATCATATTGTATGTTGTACAATATGATGTCCTCAAACTTCCTACATATTTATTATTTTTATATTTATTATTCATGGATAAATATGTAGGAAGTTTGAGGACATCATATTGTATGTTGTACAATTGTTTTTCTTCATAAAAATGTTGCTTTGTAGTTGTGCAAGCAAATTTGATATGAGGAGGACTGTAATACAAAGCAGACCATTAAAAAGTTGTTTAACTGCATTGTTGATTCAGGCTTTTTTTTTTTAATTAGAGATCCTATTTTAAAATTCTGTGTGATCCTGATAATCTGACAATTATTGTCAGGCTAGGGTTGATAACTGATATATGGTTGATATTAAAATTCTATACTATACTGTATTAAAAATAGCATTATAACACACTACAAATTACATTAATAGTTTTAAAAGCCACAAATGAATTTATTCAACAATTTGAGAATTCAAGCATTATCATATCACATATTTTAAACCTATACGTATAAATAAAAGTTTGAAGTTGGTAAGATTCTTTTTTAAATGTTTTTGAAAGAGGTTTTACCAAGGCTGATAGTTTTAAAAGCCACAAATGAATTTATTCAACAATTTGAGAATTCAAGCATTATCATATCACATATTTTAAACCTATACGTATAAATAAAAGTTTGAAGTTGGTAAGATTCTTTTTTAAATGTTTTTGAAAGAGGTTTTACCAAGGCTGTATTTATATGATTAAAATACAGTACAAATAGTAATATTGTGAAATGTTCTTACAACTGTTTTCTATTTAATATATTTATTCTTGTGATACAAAGTCGAATTTTTAGCATCATTACTCCAGTCTTCAGTGTCACATGATTTTTATATTATTTATATAATTTCTTTATATATATTTTATCATTTCAATATGCTGATTTGGTGCTCAATTTCTTATTATTATCATTATCAATGTTAAAAAAACCCGCTGCTTAATATTTTTAAATGGAAACCTTCTTTGATGAATAGAAAGTTCAAAAGAACAGCCTTTATATGAAATATAAATCTTTTGTAACGTCATAAATGTCTTTACTGTCACTTTTGATCAGTATAATGCATCCTTGCTGGATAAAAGTATTAATTTAATTAAAAACAGTATCTTATATCATAGATCCAGGTTATTGTAACTAGCAAAAATCCCATAAACTGCATGCATGGCGCACCAATATGAGCCACACAAGTGTGATTGAGCTTCCCTATTGGTTTGTGTTAGTTCCAGAGATGGATCTGTCTTTGGCAGGAGAGGCAGACAGCATAAACGCTCTGTGCAGCCAAATCAACAACTCTTTCACCAAACCATCTGAGGACCTGTGTGCCAAAGCTATCAGCAACTGCTTGCCAGTTTGCAGCGCTCCACCTGCCATTCCCCCTCCACCTGCTCCACTGCAAGGTAACAGACTGCATAACCCAACACAAACATATAGATATATTGTGAACAGGGGTTTAAAAGACACTTGATACTCAGTAATATTATCGATCTGACTACACTGACTCTGTCGGATGAGAACAAAACTTAAACTGAGCTAGAATTGACCTGGATGATGACACTATTGTCTTCTGTAGAGCTGCTTTATAGATGAATCAAATTCATTTCATAATTTCATAATTGACGAATTTTGCAACATCGACACTAAATTGAATCAACATTGAACTGAATTGATGTTAATAACGACACTGTTGTCTTTTGTAGAGCTGAATAGCTGAATTAAACAAATTTTAGAATTGATTAACTTTAAACTGTTTTTGAACTGAACTGAATCGACACTGAGTTTGTCTCATATTTCTGTTTCTGTTATTTTCCTGTTAATTACTGTGAAGATGCTTAACTGTCAGTGTCCTGGTAGCGGGACACTAGAGGCTAGAATTACTAGAACAGCTTGCACCAGTCCAAACCCTCTTTTGGCGTTAAAAAATTACTGTCAGGATTTAGACATGCAGTGAAAAATTAGCGCTGATAAAGCATGGACAGGGTTATTTTTGCGGCTGAGCTCATTGCATATGCATTTGTTGTAGTTTCCCTTTCAGATACAAAATTTATGGGAGGAGAGTATTTAAATTAATCATACAAGGTGATTTACTAAGGTTTGCGCTAGACGATTTAATGGTATTTGCGCCATTATTTACAGCCCAAAAAAAACCATCATAAACCAGATGGTAATTTGCCCTTGGTAGATTGCATTGGTCATTATGGAAATGATCCGGCTGCATCGGTGTTCTTTAATTTGCGTAGATCACGTGCAGAACATTCCACTCCCGTTTAATAAATCAGGCCCTAAGTGCGCTCTATATTTATTCACTTTTATCCCTATCACATATTTTAGTAATCATCAAAAATTAGGTATCATTCAAAAGCTTAAACACTCAAAATTAATTCTGTGGAAACCATTTTAAAACTGGACATTCTGTAACCATGAAAGCAGGGGCTCCTCCCCCTAGTGGGCGGTCTCATGTTTCAAATTTGACAAAATGTACTCCACTTTTTTGTAATCAAAACTTTTTCTAATCTTGACAAATCACATATAGGGGAGTGGCTAAGTGCTTATGTTTGGCAGAATCTTTCAGTTTATGATACAAGCGTGAAAATTGGCATAAGCAGTCTCCATGGGTCACTTGACAAGAAAATTGTCCGAGCCACTTGAAATTTCAAGATGGCGGCCATTTTTCAAGATGGCCGACACCTTAGTGGAGCAGTTAAGTGATATAGTGGTTTATTTGGTGATACAAGCATGAAAATTGCCATGAGCCTAATTGCTCCACTAAGGTGGTGGCCATCTTGAAAAATGGCCGCCATCTTGAAATTTCAAGTGGCTGTGGGTGGCTTATTGTCAATTGACCATCAGAGACTGCTCATGCCAATTTTCATGTTTGTATCACCAAATAAACCACTATATAACTTAACTGCTCCACTAAGGTGTCGGCCAGCTTGAAAAATGAAAAATCTTGAAATTTCAAGTGGCTCGGACAATTTTCTTGTCAAGTGACCCATGGAGACTGCTCATGCCAATTTTCACGCTTGTATCATAAACTGAACGATTATATCACTTAGCCGCTCCACTAATATCGTTGAAAAGGTCTTAGACTCAATGTTATATATTTGGCCACTGTTTTGCGATAGAAGTTTTGTCGGTTTTGTGACTGGAGAATTAATCAAAAAATTCAATGGAGCGTGGATAAGTTTGCATAGTACACTTCCACGTCTATGCTAAAAATGGGGGCTTACTGTTAACAGGTTAAAACAATCTGGATTGTTTCAAATGCTATAGAAATAAAGGTGACTTGACTTGAATAGTACAGGCATATTTTAACGTTCTTACCTTTCCCGTTGTTCCCCAGCTACAAGCTCATGGGTTCAAACAGAGCCTGCTGTCCAGTCTCCTCCTCCTGTGCCTCAGGGTGGCCACAAACGGACCCCATCTGAAGCAGAGCGCTGGCTGGAAGAGGTGGCTAAAGCGGTGAAAGCCCAGCAGCAGACTCCACCTACTCTACCACCACCACCCACTCAGCAACCTCCACCCATGCCCACCATTCCCATCGCGCCTGGTTCCCTCCCCACCTCAATGCAGCCATTCCCAATGGCCTTTGACGTCACTCCCGCACCTGTTGGCATGTTCGCCCAACAGCCTCTTCAACCGGCTTTTGTACCTATGCAGGCATATATGCCCACTCTGGCCAACAGCATGACCTATCCCAATGCCAGTGTGCCCGTGGTGGGCATCACACCGTCGCAAATGGTAGCTAACGCATTCTGCTCTGCAGCCAATACAGGGGGCGGAGCAGCGATGGGAATCGGGATGGGGCCTAAGACAGGTACGCTTGGTGGTGGCCAACATTCGGCTTTCCCCACTCTGCCCGGAGGTTTCCCAACCACCACATTCGCCTCTCCTCCAACCGTCAACGGCCACCCGCACAACTCCTTTCCATCAACGGCCGCGACCACCAGTGTTACTCAAAACGGTAGTACCATAAAAAGCGGTACTAGTTGGCCGATGGAGAGTCTGAATCCGAATCCCACAGGCAGTTCCCAGGAAGCAGAGCATTTTGAGGCGAAGTGGGCTGCTCTGGAGTCCAAATCGCAACCGAAGGCGCAAAACCCTTTTTCGAATGACTTACAAAAGACTTTTGAGATTGAACTATAATTGTAAGGAGACTCTGAAAGTTTGGAACTGTTTCATAACCAACTCCCCTTCCCCTTTTTTTGGTCTCCGAAAGAGTTTTCTTACGCTCCTGGTCTGTTTGAGGGCATTGGATGTTGTAAAAGATCATCCGGTTGTATTTTGTGTCATTATGAGAGTCAGACTCAAGATCTGGAGAACGGAAAGACAGTCACAATGGTTCGGCACTTACGGGACAGCTTAAAAGAGAAACCTGCACATTACTTTCACCAGTAATGACCCTTTTACGCAAAGGAAATGCTGAAATTAGGGGATGGTCAGAATCTATTTATTTGTTTTTATTCGATTATAACGGTTATTTTAAATCAGATTTTAATTATTCTTGGGTTTCCCTTATTTATTTTTATTGAACAGGGTGAAAAATTACAAGTGGAATAAATTGGCTACTTGAAAACCGAGTCACCAAATTATAGATTTTAAAATAATTTGAGCTACAGTATCTTGTTGAACAGTGAGTTTACTTTGTGATGTAAATAGCATGCTTTCAGTTTACTTTTATTTATTGCCCCTTCTGTGGCCGTTTAGTTTCATTCATTTCAAATGAATCAGTCGTGACCATTGAAGCATCAGCTCTGAACCAAGTGGATACGAAAAGTTCCACCAACAGGCACATTCCAACCCTGACTTAACTATTGACACCCATAATGCAATGAAAAACTGGATCAAAATGCCAGTGTAGTAACCTTGACCTTTCTTTATTGACATGGAATCTTTTCTGGAAAAACTTTTCTGAGGGTTATAGTTTTATTTTTTATAATATGTTTTAAGTCGACAATAACATTACCTTCAGTAAGGTTCATGAGGCTTCTCAGTTATTAAGAATGTATTTCAAAAACTTTGTGACCATTCTAGGGCATTAAAATTACAAAATGGGTTAGAATGGGTGGTTGTGAAGAGCAACTGTATTAGAAAATGTTAGAAAAGGGTTGAAGAGGGAGGTTATAGTGTTCGTTTACGCAAGCAATGGAACGACTACACAGACTCTTAAAGGGGCAGAGTCAAATGGTCCCGTTCATGCATGTTTAAAATATCCCATATTACAGTATGTTAAAACATTGAATATGCATATTAGTCTTGGCTTTCGTTTCTTATCACCACTGTTTCACTCTCGCTGGTCTAAGAAAGGGAATAATTGTCTTTAATTGCAGGTGAATAATGTCAAGCATTCTACACAAAAGGATCTCATGCAGTTATTCTAAAATCAAATCCTTCTCATTCATGAGGTTCATATAATCTCCAACGTTGTGCGTTTAGGCACATTTATCATTTAAAGAGGTCATATGATGCTATTTTAAAAGTTTATTTTGTTTATTGGGTGTAATGTAATGTTCAAAAAACACATTCTTTTTCACGTATTGTTAATGATTGCAGTACCTCTATTCCCAGTCTGTCTGGTCGACAAAGCCCCTCCTTCCGAAAAGCCCAGAGCGATCTGATTGGCCAGTTGACATGGTGCGTTGTGATTGGCCAAAAACCTCAAGCCTTTACCATAACCGTGAGCTTCAGCTTCCAAGGCTTGTAAACACACATTTATTAATGTCATCGGTATTACAGTATCAGTTCGAGCACGAGTAAGATTCTGGAAATGTGATTGATCGAGCAGATAGAACATAACCAATATAGCAAGCAGGACTTGAGCAGAACGTTTCACAGTGGTACGTTATTATTTTGTACAACTTACTTTTCAGATAAAATGTCATGACGGTTTAATTAGTCATCTTCACTGTAACAACTTTGAGCCTTGAAGTGAGAGCATAAAATAAAGTTTAAAAAACATACTGAAGTGTATACTTCTAATTTATTTTGTGCATTGAGCTCTCCCGGGTTCAAGAAGCTGTCCTCGCTGTACACAAGCTAACGTTTGGGTTTTATTGTGCAGGAACAGTGTTATAAATAAATCTTAACCACTTATTCCTAATTTCATCTGTTTTCTGCTGACCTAACAAAAGGAATTTGTTTTCGCATCCAAACACAGCGTCTCCACGACATGATAACAACACTAGAATTCACTGAAGCCTTGCTTTCTTTCTTTGCGTATGCCTTTTTGGACAGGCTCAATATGCCACATCGTGACACAGACATTCCCGGAAGTAATATCTGGAATTCGATTGAGGTCGATTCGATAATTCATTTTGTAGGAGGCTTTGTAACTTTGCTGATCTCATACATGTTATGCACTAAAGGAAAGGGAAAACATTAAAAAGCATCATATGACCTCTTTAGAAATGCTCAATGTTTGTATATTTATTTTCATCAGAGTGTACGAATAAGATGTTGAATGATCTTTCTGGAGTGTGTTGAGCCTGCAAGGTTCAAAGCTAGACGATCAAAGTCAGACTGCACACTGTGCTCGATGAAGTGAACTCCACACACTCTTCCTGTGGAGATGGAATAGCAGTGGACATTCAAGGCAGGCACAATGTTTTTAACTCCTGTTTCGAAAAGGCCATTTTGACCGTAATGTGTTTTAAATTGACCTCCCGGTTTTCTTATCAGTTGTTTATTACAGGGTCAAGCAGGTCTATTGTGTGGCACAATGAATCTAAAAATTGTTCTTTTTCCAAAGACAATGCATTTGTAATTCGGCCAAGCGATATGTTGTATGGCGTTAAATGGATGAATTAATTCTACTCGATTGCCCTGGTCTTTTTGTCCACTCTCTCCCCCTTGACAAAATCTAGGTTTTTTCAAAACCAGGGAACTAAATTACCTCATAAAGTTGATTGTAAACTTAAGTGTAGTGATAACAAACCAGTGGAGTTTATTTTTATTCTTTATTTACAGAATTTTGTATTTAAACCTACATATTTCTATTGTAATTACATTGTATAAAAGATAAATAAATAATATAATATAAACAATTGTTCTTTTGTTGGTGGCTTAATTCGTGTACATCATACATACATACGAAAATGAAAATATGAATATATTGTGTATGTACACACATATACAGTATATATATATATATATATATATATATACACACACACAAACATACAGTATTTATGTTACACACACATATAAAAATTATATATACATGCACACACACAATTACTACCATACTATATTTATATATATGATGCAGTGATGTTAATTTTAGTATTTATGCAAACCATGATGTGTAAATACTTACATTAATGATTTTTTTATATCAGTATCATTTTAATTTGCTTTATGCTTAATATGAATTACTTTATTTTCAGTTTAATGACATAAAAAATACCATTTTCTATAGGAATTAGTCAAATTAATCTCCATCACCACATTAATGTCTTCGGTATGGTCTGGGGCTATGAAACAAAACGGAATATTGTTGATGAGCTGCTCCATTATTTCACTATACTGTATGGTCCCTCTTGTTCATAACAATCTAATAGAGCCCCTTGAAAAGATTTATGAATGGACTTTTTGAAATTAAAAAGTCACAGACCATCAACCACACAAACTGGCAGAACTGGTTATTAGTGCCTTCTTTGTGTTACAGTAGAAGCTGAGAATCCGAATTGTTAAATGGACCCAAGCAAGGCGCCGTGTCTTCCCCGGGGAAGCGTGAGAAAATGAGAGAATGCTTTCCGTGGTGGCGACTCTCCTCTTATTGTCCTGCACCCACAGAGTGACTGTATGGATGAGGGGGAAAACAGGACAGTGCAGGATCAGTTGCCATGGATACGGAAGCAAAACAGCCATTAATAATCATCCAAAAAGAGGCACAGTAAGCAGAAAAACACTGGGCCCCCGGATATAAATTAAACTGGCAAAGGCTTCCAGTATAAGAGAGGACACTGGTGAGTAAGCTATACAATATTCTACACTGATGCATCCACAGCAGTTTTTGTGTTTCATTATATAAGCTGGCTATTATTTGTGAATTCAAATAAAACAGTGGCCCAGATTAAGTTTCAACCAAAAAATAAATAAAACAGCCTATCAGAGCGGTTCCCGTTGAAATAGTAATGTGTGAAATGGGGATTAAGGAATTACAATAATTCTTTCTGTTGAACTGGGATGTGCTGCTCATTGTTCTGACTGGCTGGAGCTCATGGTCCGAGCATGTGCGTCTGCAGGACGAGATAAACAGCGTCCTGCAGTGGACTAGAAGCTGTCCATGCAAATGATGTTATGCATTTTAAGAGACTGATAAAGCTCACAGTGAAATATGTAATGATTCAGACTCAAATAGAGCAGTGGACCTCAATGGCATTAAACAGCATAAAGAGGACAACAATAGGATTTACTGTAGACTGGGGCTTGCTGTCAGAAAGTGCTTTTTCCAGTTACACAAATGTGTCTTCCTTAGGAGTAGTTTTCTATGTTGATTTCAAACAAAATACTACTGAATAGTCTATATAAATGGTGGAATTTACTAAATAACTTGGCCAAAAAAAAAATCACTGAAAAATTCTCTAAAGTGAAACCACTATATAGTCCCCGTTTCCCCAGTATATTTAAAAATCAAGTGCTAAAGTGGTTTCATGAGGTCATAAAACATAAAAAAATATATAATTTTTTTTTTTTGAAAATCTTACAGACCCAAAACTCATATAATAGCATCAAAAACCAGTGAAGATTAAATCTGAAAATAAAAATCTATCTTGAATTTTCCTAAAATTTGGGTGTTATATATTATTATTATTATTTTTAAAATGTCTTGATGAAGCTATGGGATGTGAAATGTTTTATAAGCAGTCCATTACATCATTTATTGTGCAACAAGACTTTCATAAAGTAATTTGATGAAGTATTTATGTTAGATCTTTGTCTTTGTGCATAATCTTTATCTTCCTTTACAAGAACAATATCAATTATAAAAGACCCATGGATTAAACAGTGGAGTCAGGTAACAGGGCTCTTTTGATCCTTTTGTCCTTAAATGAACCAGAGCTAGAAATTGCAGGTTTTTTTTTTTGTTTTTGTTTTTTTTTGGCAATGAGTGAGGCCTGTCATCAAGTTCAGTCACTTTTTTATTTAACAGACTTTTGATACCCCAGTCAGTTTTATTGTATTATATTATTAATATTTTGTATATATACTACGTTACAAATATAATAAAAACGTACAATGTGCGAGACCCTAGAATGAGTGAAATCCTAAAATCTTGAACGGGGTCTCAGTGGGTCTCTTGTTGGGAGTGGTGTTGCCTCCCTCTGCTGGTTACAGTGTGGTAGTGCAACTTTGTAAAAAAAAAAAAAAAAAAAAGAAAAGAAAAAAAATGGAACACCATGGTGTTCATTTAGTATTATATATATATTTAAATAATAATAATAATAATAATAAAAGTTTTCATTTTAGTTGCGTTTTAGTAATTGTGTTATGTGCTTTTATCATTTTATATATATATATATATATTTCTATTTAGCTTTATTTTGTATTTCAGTTTTAGGTTTTAGTGGCCTAATATTGGTATTAAACTAAAACGTTAAAATTTTTAGAAACTAAAATAATTTTAAGTTTCTTTTTAGTTTAATTTGTTTTAAATCTAATATTGAAATTTTGTTTTATCTTATTTATAAATAATTATAATTGTGTGTGTATATATATATATATATATATATATAAACACACACACAAAATAAACTTATTTATATATACATATATAAATGTGTGTATACATTTATGTGTGATATATATCTTAAGCTAATTTCAGTGATTTTATGTACATTTAAATAAGTGTCATTACATTTTCCTAATATTATCAAACTATTATTAATATTATTATCAATGTTGAAAACAGTTTGCTGCTAAATATTTTGATGCACTATAATTCAAAAGTTTGGGGTAAGTAAAATTAAAAGGGTATAAGAAAAAACATATACACTACATTTTGCCATTTTATCAGCCCTGCTCTCGACCAGTACCAGCAATTGAAAAAAACAAACATTTTTGGCTAGTTATATGGTAATACCATGGTCCCAATAGCTACCTTTTCACACATTTGATGTCCCTTCAGTAGCCCTTCTTCACATGATTCACTTTCTCCCGGTTTCACAGACAAGGCTTTAGACTAGTCCCGGACTAAAATGCATGTTTGAGCTGTTTTAACTGAAAGCAACTTGCACTAACACCTTCAAATATGTCAGTGCCATTGTTTTGTCTCAGGATGCACACCAGTAATGTTTTTTTTTTTCAAAGGCAAGCTTATAAAAGCTACATGCCCTAATTGAACTGAGGCCTAATCCTGGCTTAATATAAACCCTGTCTGTGAAACCTGCAGGCCTGTATGTGATGTTCATAATGATACTCACACAAGTGCTGACATAATCAGTAAACCCATCAAGACAGTTTCCTGTAGATGTGACGAGGCAGGCTGTTCGCCAGACAGTAATGTTATAAATGGAGGAAATGTGAGTACAACCTCCATGATTTAAATCAGATTTTGAGTCCGTTTCATCTATTTAAGGGCCTTGAGCAGGAAATCTAGACCTCTACCTCCAGATGACCTCGCATTTGTGCACTTACAGAGCTATAGCCTATTATTTTCCATAGATGTCTGTTATCTTGTGAATCAAGAAGGCAGGCGGTTTTCAAATAGCTTTAATGTTCTGAGTCGAAGCCTGAAAAACAGTACCGGCCAATCAAAACAAAGTTCGCAGGATTGTCAAATGCAAGTTGAGTTATATGCAATTACAGCCATTGCTTTGGTTAAATCCCTTCATAGAAGACTACAATGTGCTAATTCAGATAAAAATACAGAGTAGAAGCAGAATCGTAAAACAAAATAAATTCATAGTTAAAAAAAAATTCCACGGATTCTCTCAAATCAAATAAGAATAAAGTGCCTTATTTAAGCCATTTTATGAGCTGTACATGTTAGGAAACCACTCAACATTCGGTTTAGTGTAAGTCTGCATTAAATGTCCTTCACAGCCACATTGTGAAACCATCCTGTTATATGCAAGATATAGTTGTTGAGATCCATTAGGCACTGCAAATGCTGCTGAATAATTCCACTTTCATTATATATGTACAGTTTGTATCTTCAGTATTAGTTCTATTGCTCTCAACTAAAGAAATTTGATAGTAAAAATGAGATAAAGTGCAGTTGTTATTTCAGAAAAATTAGTAAAGAACTATATTGATAAAAAATACAATGGGATATGAGCTCACAGGATTCATTGCATTGTCTTGACTGGAATGTGAATTCTAGGGCTTACCTTGTCTACTCTTGCTCTGTTCCAGGAATAAAGTATAAAACTCTACCAATAAAAGGCTGCTATATCATATTCAAACGCTTCTTTATTAGTGTAAAACATCTCCTACGCATCTCAAATGATAATTTACTAAACATTAGATATGTTAATATTTACTGCTCTCGCCGTTTAGTCTGTTATCTTATCTTTGGGATAGAAATGATGAGATGTTAAACACAGAAATGCATAAATTTAGAAGGCGATTTGTTTTCAGTGCCAGCACTATAGAATCTATCAAAATCCCATTAAAATTTATATTTTCTCTTCTTTATAATTTCTGCAGCAAATCTTAAAAAAAAAAAAAAAAAAAAATGCATTTCTTTATATTACGTGTGTGTGTGTGTGTGTGTGTGTGTGTGTGTGTGTGTGTGTGTCCAGGGTGATTTTCACTGCTGTATTTCAGTATAGAGAACTGTATTTTTTTTTTTATTACAGTAATTAGCATTTGTGGATAAAATATGCTTCACTGTCATATAATGAACCTTGATATTTCTACACATTATTTTCATTATGCAACATTTCTTAGTTAACTCTTTTAATTTGAACCCAGACATCATCACTCTCTATTTCTGCAGCTAATGCTAATTTAGAGCCTGAGTGTTTGTCTATGCAGATTTTCACATTTCCCCCATCCATGAAGGCTTGAAAAACTGCTTACAACCTGGTTCTGAGCACCAAGAGATGCCGGCCGTATTAGAGTAGCGCTACAGAGGCACAGCAAGGTCACAGGGAATCCCTGCGGTCAGCGCAGCCGTCACACACTCGCACTGGGTGGTCCCAGCCACGAGACGGCACTGGCCTGGTCTTCCTGGAGCAGTTCCCGCACACTCCCTGCCCGCATGCCCTGCAGTGGTGCTTGGACATGCTGGGGATGAAGGGTTTAGCACAGCAGTGGCACTGGGTGATCTCATGATCCGGGATCCAATAATCTGGTCTCGCAACTCCCTTTACAAAACCTGTATTAAAGGACAAAATGTGCAAAAAAACGTCATTTGTCACCTCCCACACACACAACAATGCATAAGCAATTTCTCTTGTGTAAATTCAGACACTTAACGTGTACTGTTCACACTCACAGAGAGGGTAGTCCACAGCGGTGGAGACCATGTCGAGAGTGGACTGAGCTACTTCCGTCACTCTGCGGGCAACTAGTATCCGGGGTTCCGTACTGGCCACTGTAAGGGAGAGAATGTACTGTAAACATCCCACACTGAGGTCATTACAAACTGTTTTGGAAAATGAAACACTCAGTCAACTGAACTTAATAACCCTGGGAGAATATTCTTTTGACACGGCTAAGTATTCTCTGCAGACTGCACTACATATGACAAATAAGCACAGAATCAGTCGAGGTGAGAAAATACAAACTCAAACTGGAGTCTTGGATGAATACACTACAATTAAAATTATAAAATAAAATTATAAAATTTAGGGTAAGAAATCAATACTTCTATTCAGCAAGGACACGTTAAATTGATCGAAAGTGACAGTAAAGACATTTAGAATGTTACAAAAGATTTCTGTTTTGAATAAATGCTGTTCTTTTGAACTTTCTACTCATCTAAGACTTCCACAAATATATTAAGCAGTAAAAGCTGTTTTCAACAGTGTTTCTTGAGCATCAAATCAGCATATTAGAATCATTTCTGAAGGATCATGTGACACTAAAGACTGGAGTAATGAAAATCCAGCTTTGCATCACAGGAATAGATTACATTTTAAAATAGATACAAATAGAAAACAGCTCTTGTAAATTTCTAATAATATTTCACATTACTTAAAAAATGTCAAAAAATCTTACTGACCCCAAATTTGAGTGTAAACTTTTTAAGTGTAAGAAATACTTGCTGCACATATAATAGGCTTATAATAGGCTAACCACAGTCAATCAAGGTAAGACAAAAACACGTTTTGGGAGAAAGATTAATGATGTATTTTGTTAATTTTGAACACACAAATTAAAGGTATAGCGGAGGATTTTCTTTTTCCGGGTGGATCATCAAGACTATTGGTCCTCCTAAGTGTCAATCATTCTGGTGATATGTTTACGTAAAGCCGTCGTACGTGCTCGTGCACACGATGGCGTGCGCTCAAAACACAGGTTGGGCTTCCCACTGATGCCTCAGTCACGAAGTTTCTACTTGACAGGTAAAGTTTGGCTTGCTATTTGGAGAAATCCATTTAAAATCACTGCTAGTAAAAGTTAATGTAAGCTATGATTAGCTCGTGCATGCTCTCTCGTGCACACGTTTAATAGGCGTTCCCTCTCGGGAGCAGGTAGAGTGTTGCGCATGTGCATTTTTTCAAAAAGTGGAGAGGGCGGTTCTTTTCTAAAATTCGGGAAAATCCTCCGCTATACCTTTAAATGCTGTACTTTTAAGACTAGTCCCCTAGATGCTCCACTTATATCACTGAGGTTTCAGATTTATCTGTTTGCAAAAACTGTCCAATATGGATTAGATTTCTCAATTTGAAACAAAAAGATGATGGGATAACCATGATAAACCATTTCTGTTACAGAGGTGCTATGGGAAGTGTGCTTTTAAGAGAGAACGATGCCCTCACCCTGTCCAGTGTTCTGAGGTCCTCCTTGCCGGTAACAGGGATCACACACTCGTACAGGGGTGCCGCCCCAGCCTCTTTCGGGAACTGGCATGCTGTGAGTGGAGCAGGCCTGACAGAAACCCTCCCCACATGCCCGGCAGTGGTGTTTCCTCTCCGCCTCCTCAAACGCTCTCTTACAACCATGACATTCCTGAACAGACCAACAAGATGTTTAATTGTCTTCAAATGATAAAAACAAATTGATGCGTTTGATATTTTATTTCACATGCTGTAATTCTTTTTCACATATTCCTATAGGGCAGGGGTGCCCAATCCTGCTCCTGCCGATCGACTGTCCTGCACAGTTCATCTCCAACCCTAATCAAACACACCTGCCTTTAATTTTCAAGTGATCCTGAAGACATTAATTGGTTGCTTCAGGTGTGTTTGATTAGGGTTGGAGATGAACTGTGCAGGACAGTCGATCGGCAGGAGCAGGATTGGGCACCCCTGCTATAGGGCATATCAACTTACACTGATTTCAGTGTTGGGTTTCCAGTAGGGCGGAGCCACTTGGTCTGTGAGCCAGGCAGTGACAGCTTTGGTTGGGCCTGAGCTATATTCTGACACTGACTGGATTATGTAATTCATTCCATCCAAAACCCGCTGAGCTGCATTCTGATGGTCTGTCTGGAAGGCATCGGTCTACAAGCATAAAAACAACATTAACTACTGTGAGCATCAATGGAGTCAGCACATGGATGGGAACACAGAGAAACAACTCACCCCCTGCCAGACATGCTTGACCTCTGGCCGCACCACACCGCTCTCTGGATCCTGGTTGCCCATCCAGTACTGCCGACTCCGATAGATGATGCCACAGCTGGCACACTCTAAAACATATCTGTAGAACAAGACCAGGGATCAGAGCATGGACGAGGAGCAGCTGTGGAGGGTAGTTTCAGTAGAAGAAAAAAAACAACATCTCACTCACCCTGACCATGCATACTTGGCCAGACCAAGCCATTGGTTATCTGTAGAGGCAGCTGTTTTGGGTACGACAATCACTTCCTTTCCGCCCTCATAGCACCTCTGTAACAGAAATGGTTTATCATAATTATCCCATCATCTTTTTGTTTTAAATTGAGAACTACATGCTAGAGAGTGAAAAGTTACACAGTGTACCTTTAATCAGTTTTAATTTCAATTTAATTTAGTGTGATTTTTTTAAATGGAAAAAAAACCTTGCACTTTTGCATTGCCAAAGTGTTTGCAGCATAGCTGTGTGGTGCATACAATGAGAAATTCCACAAAATAAAGTAGTGCAAATGGAGAAAATAAGTAATTTTAATAAATAAAATTTCAATAGTACAACAAAATGAAAAACAAACAATCAATTAAATTATATAATAAAAAAACAAAACAAAAACATAAAAAATCTAAATAAAAGCAGAAAAATAAAAACAAAACAAAAAAGAAATCTAAATAAAAACAAACATGAAACAAAACAAAAAATTAACAAAAAAGAAAATGCGAAAAAAAAAAAAAAACTGCGATCTTATCCTCGAGGTTACCTTGCAGATGAGAACTTTATTGTTGTATTGGTGGGCATACTGACATAGTCCATCAGCCACGTGTGGGACCGCATCTTTCTGGTGGTTCATGCCGTTTTTACACCGAACGCTAAAGCCGTGGGATTTTGGAAAGGTTAGATATGATTTGCTAGCTATTAAGTGCTCTTGAACACACACACACACACACACACACACACACACACACACACACGCTAAAACAATAACAATTGATGCAAGATCTAATTACATTCTAACTACAGTGTATTGACAACTTTTTGTGCTTTCAGTGCGAATCAATTCCATACATTAGTTTTGCATGCTGAATACAGATCCTAGTTATTTCTAACTGTGAATCATCAAATTACAAAGTGGCTCAGTGTTGATGCAATGAAATTAGAGTCTTTTGTGTGACAATGCAGAAATTTCCTTGATTTACTATGCATCAAAGGGCCACACATTAAAGGGATAGTTCACCCAAAAATTTTAATTCTTTCCTCATTTACTCGCCCTCAAGTAGAAGATTGTTCTTAAGAATATGGGTAACCAAACAGCTGATGGGCCCCATTGACTTCCATAGTATTTTTTTTCAATCAATGGTGCCCATCAACTGTTTGGTTATCCATATTCTTCAAAATATCTTCTTTTGTATTCAGCAGAAGAAAGAAATTCATACAGGTTTGGAGCAACTTGAGGGTGAGTAAAATGATGACAGCATTTTCATTTTTGGGTGAACTATCTCCATAAACACAACCTACAAATAATAATAATAAAAAAAACATCCATTCAATCTATTGCTCGGAGCATAAAGTGTGTGGACTTGTGTGGACTTACTTGCAGCTGAGACAGACTGATGGGCAAGTGAAATATTCATCAGGAAAGAAGGAGCATATGCTGAATTTGTCATCGGAGATCTCGCCACAGAACCTGTCGCTCAAGGCCTGAGAGAGAGCAGAGCAGTGAGGTTCAGTGACGCGCAGATTCAGAAACATGCTCAGTGGTCAAAGGTGAACACATACAGTACATGTGTACCCAGAACCCAAAAAGTACTTTAGGACACTTACTGCAAGTACACTACCACTCAAAAGTTTGGAGTCAGCTAAATGTTTTCGAAAGAAGTCTCGTATTCTCCCCAAAGCTGCATTTATTTGATTAAAAATACAGTAATATTATAACTATTATATATATATATTATAACTAATATAACTATTTTCCATTGTAATACATTTTAAATTTCTAATTTATTCCTGTGATGCAAAACTGAATTTTCAGCATCATTACTCCAGTCTTCAGTGTCACATGATCCTTCAGAAATCATTCTAATTTGCCGATTTAATGCTCAAGAAACATTTCTGATAATCAATGCTAAAAAAACAATTGTTCTGCTTAATATTTTTGTCGAAACCATATTATATTTTTTTTCTCATGATTCCTTGATGAATGGAAAGTTCAAAAGAACAGCATTAATTTAAAAATATATCTTTTTTACTGTCACTTTTGATCAATTTAACACATTATTGCATTCAAAAAATTCTTACTAACCCCAAACTTTTGAACATGTGTGTGTTTACTTAAAGCGACAGAGTCAAACAGATTTTTTTGGAACACATTTTTTGGAACTTGCCCCTGGTCAGCTCACTTTCACTGTATGGAAAAGAGCATTGTGAACATTCTGCTAAACTTCTCTTTTTGTGTTCCATGGAAGAAATAAAGTCACGGAGGTTTGGAATGACAAGAGTGTGAATAAACAATGATGATATTTTCATTTTTGGGTGAACTATTCCTTTAAATGCATGAATTTATTTGCATTAGATACAAATATATCAAACCAAATATCAAAGCTTAAAGGGATAGTTCACCCAAAAATGAAAATTCTGTCATCATTTACTCACCCTCAAGTTGTTCCAAACCTGTATGAATTTCTTTCTTCTGTTGAACACAAAAGAAGATATTTTGAAGAATGTTGGGTGAGTAAATGACGACAGAATTTTCATTTTTGGGTGGACTATCCATTTAAGTGTCTAAATTCTTTTTGGGGTCACTTTACACACACATACACAAAGAAATGCGAGCTACCTGTAATGCGCTGAACACAATGGCAGGCTGGCGCGGGGCTCGCTGGGATGTGTTCTTCACTTGCTGATTGACTATCTGCAATAACTGTAAGTAGTCTGTAGGGGGAGTGATGGTTTGGGTGCCCACGTACTGAACGGAGCTGAAGGCGTCTGTGCTCATGGTCAAGTCATGGAAGCGCTTTTGCAGCAGCGTGTCTGCTTGCCCCAGGACAGAGACATCTGGATAAGAAAACAAACCCATATTTCTTTAGCTTGACACACTTCATTGGATGACACTAACTCAATAGTTTCAGGCATTGTTTTTCCAGGCATTTACAGCGTTTTTCATGTGGTTTATACAATATATTTCATGAACCATGATTTACAGCATGCTGAAAGCATGGGGTTTACCCAAGGGCACAATTGTAATTGAGCAGTATTGTGATCTTTGTAACGGTCCACACCTGAGCCACCCTGCCTTGGGATTTCCCTGCAGTCTGTGTTAGATAACTAGTAGCTTAACCATTAAGTCATTTAAATCACCTACCTACCAAAGTAAAAACATTTTCCTTATACTTTGAATAAATGCGCACACATTATTTGTTAAATGTTTTAAAATATACTTTATTATTTTGAACTTGACACAGCAATGAAAGTCTGCAGGTTTTTTTTCCTGTTATGTTAATGGCACCACATGACTTCATTATTTTCAAACTTTTGACTTTTTTCAAATATTAATAAGCAGTGAAATCTTTTTTTTCTAAGAAATAATAATAAAATAATTGAATTATTTTACTAAGGCTTTTAAGTCATTATGATATCAGGACAGTTAAAAATGAATTTTAATTCGTGGTAACATCATGGCATTTTGATGGTCCCTTTTTATTTGAAAATTCTGTTGACTACAAGTAATTTTGCAACTACATGTCAACTAACAGTCATTGGAGTATTAGTAGACTGTCTGCTTATTATCTGATAACACTTTATTGTTATGCTCCTCCAACAGACATTCTACTGACTAGAAGTGACTTTGCAACTATATGTCAACTTATTCTAACTCTAACCAGTCTACTAATACTCTAGTTAGCAGACATGTAGGTTCAACGTTACTTAGAGTCAACAGAATGTGTTAAATTGACCTAATAAAATTAAACCTAATTCATAAATTAAAAACATTTTCATCATGCATTTAAGCTTTGTCTGTATGGCTTGCATTTTATGAATGTATTTTTGATTAAAATAGGCTAATAGATAAAAATGAGCAAAAAAATAGCACTTTGTTATATTGGCCCAGCATATTACAGACTAAAATCTCTATAAAGATTTAGCATTTGACTACAGAGACAATGAAACAAATTGAAATTCTCATCACTAAGCAGAGAGAAATAAAAGTGGGAGCGATGAAACAATTCAGCTTGACTGACAACTTGTGTTTTTCCAGTGGGACTCTCCACCAGCCTAAAATGCAGGATTTTTTCAAAGAGTTTTTGTTTAGGCCCCACAAGGGTGCGCAGACCCAATCCCTTTGCCCCAGGCTAGTCGTACAACAGCCTTTGGCAACAACATGTATCAGAAAAATGCTGTATTCATACTTATAAATACAGGTCTTGTAAATGTGAAAGTGTCCTAGTTCTGACTTACCCTGGCCTAGCAGCTGAGTGCGAGAAGTCTCCTGAAAAACTATAACGGCAGGTCCCAGGCTGGAGAGAGGCACGTCCAGCCCGCAGCGGGTAGACAGAGCACGGAGCTCAGGTGTAAAGTGCTTCAGGTAAGCGGCCGACGCGCTGCCGAGGAACTGAAACATGTCGTTGTGCAGCCTCTCGGCCCGTGTGCGGTAAATGACCACGTCTGATATGGCCAGAACCTTCAGCAGTAGACGCATCCGCCGGTTCTGCTGATTGGCGGCACCAAGCAGGCCCTCTGTATCCAGCACGATCAAGCTCTGAAGCGGATCGTAAGCCGCCCAAACACCCACCGTGCATGAGGATGGAGAAGGAGACGTGGCAAATACCTCCTCGCCATCGAAAAGCACGTGATTGAGAGTGTGGGACTTGCCGTCGCCCGTGTTGCCAAAGATGGAAAGCACTTTAACTCCTTGAGCAGCACTGCAGCCCAACTTCTGCAAAAAATGGCCTTCGTTCTTCACCTGGGAGAGAGAAAGAGTACGAGAGACATCAAGATTAGAGCATTTATCTATCTATCTATACTCACCAGTCACTTTATTAGGTACACTGGTTCAACTGCTTGTTAACGCAAATATCTAGCCTAATTCGCCAATCACATGGCAGCAGCTCAATGCATTAAGGCATGTAGATATGGTCAAGACGATCTGCTGAAGTTCAAACTGAGCATCAGAATGGGGAAGAGAGGTGATTTTGAACATGGCATGGTTGTTGGTGCCAGACGGGCTGGTCTGAGTATTTCAGAAACTGCTGATCTACTGGGATTTTCACTCTCAGCCATCTCTAGGGTTTACAGAGAATGGTCTGAAAAAGAGCAAATATCCAGTGAGTGGCAGTTCTGTGGCCGAAAATGTCTTGTTGATGCCAGAGGTCAGAGGAGAATGGCCAGACTGGTTCGGGCTGCAGTTACTCAAATAACCACTCGTTACAACCGAGTTGTGCAGAAGAGCATCTCTGAACACGTTGAACCTTGAAGAAGATGCGCTACAGCAACAGAAGAACACACCAGGTTCCAATCCTGTCATGACATTCAGATGGTAAGGTCAGAATTTGGCATAAACAACATGAAAGTATGGATCCATCCTGCCTTGCAGCAAAGGTTTAGTTTGGTGGTGTTGGTGTAATGGCGTGAGAGATATTTTCTTGGCACACTCATATGGCCTCCACATTCACCAGATCTCAATCCAATAGAGCACCTTTGGGATGTGGTGGAATGGGAGATTTGCATCATGGATGTGCAGCTGACAAATCTTCAGCAACTGGGTGATGCTATCATGTCAGTATGAACCAAAAATTTTCCAGCACCTTGTTGAATCTATGGCACAAATAATTAAGGCAGTTCAGAAGGCAAAAGGGTTCCAGTCTGGTGCTAGCAAGGTCCACCTAATAAAGAGGCCGGTGAGTGTATATCGTGTCTGTCTATCTGTCCATTTATCAGCCAATCTATATATCTGTCAGTCTCTGTTTCTGTTTCTATCTATCTATCTATCTATCTTAAAGGGACAGTTCACCCTACAATTGTCATCATTAATGATAAATGAGTCATCCTGACTTTTGTGTTCCGTTGAAGAAAGAAAGTCGGATGGATTTGAAACAACAAAAGAATAAGAACAAAATGAAGTTTCAATTTGGAATCTCTACAGTAACAATCTTTTCACTAGTAACAGTGAAAGCAATTAAATACTTTCATGCTGGTCACTGGAAAGACCGTAAACTATCTGAAATGGCACTGTCACCTCTTAAGGGATAGCCAACAGATAACAGTAAATTATTAATATATTCTTATACCATGGTATTAACAATGTGCATCAAGAATATAATGGTTGATCATTATAATACATGTCCGAAAACATGATAAACCATGGTACCATATTTACACAAACACACACACAAATGGTAACACCATGGTGATTTCATGTAACGTTACCTTAACATAACAGCAGTATACAACACTGAGATCATTCAATGTTTGTAAATCACACTAGCACACACTGTGTTGACAGATATATCATCTGCTGGACCACGTGTCCCTGCATTATTATGAATGTACGTGACAAAAACACATCAGAATTACACAAACCACAGATATAATCGATGATAATCGATGAGTAAGATTACATGTCAGTGAGATCCTTAAATGTTGACAAAAGACACCTCTTCCTTGTGATTCAGCAATATTGACAATTTGGGGTTAGTTTATCTGTGAATTATTTATATTACACGTATTATAATTAGTAACTATCATGCTCGTGAATTGACAAACACCTGTCAAAGTGTATAAAAACAACAAAGACACTACATGTGCTTTTTACCTAACGTTAATAGCTTGATGGCTAACGCAGAAGCTAACAAAAACAAACCTGCAAGCTTTCGTTTTCGTCAACCAGGAGAAAACTCCGTCCATTTTCCTTCTCCTTTTCCTCGTCCTTCTTAACAGAATCGAGATTAACCTCATCCATATCTTTCAGTAGCATTTCAGACATAGTGAAAGATTTAAAACCATCCCAACTCCCCGGAAAGCTAGTTAGACTACAACTGTCCCAGCCAAGACTATTTACTTGGATATCTAGCTGACCTCAAGAGGGCGCTGTTGCTGTTCTGTGAAGCGCCTTCATTAAGTATTACTGAGCGCTTTCTGACACCCTCTAGTGGATATTATGATGAACTGTCTTGTGGAGGTCTTTGTGTGCAGAAAACAGAAGTTCATCCTGTAATACAAACCTGGTCAATAAAAACAAGTCTCCATAAAATAAGCTCTAAAATTAGCTAATTATTCTATAATTATGGCATTTTCTGGTAAAATTATAGTGGTGCAAACAGAATATCACTGATGTTTAATTTTAGTTATAGGATTTCTTGCATCGCAATATTATGATGGATTGAAGATTTTCTCAACTCTAAAACCTCCTTTAAAAATGCAAAAATGTGGTGCTCTGCAGAAATCCCTGATGAATCAACAGGACATTTTTTTTGTTCAGACAGTCTTTCCATAGAGCTTGCTAAGGTTCATTAAATATTTGTTAGCAGGGATCTATAAATATCACATGTCACAGAATGCCTTCAAAGTGGCGCCATTGCAGTTAACTGGACTGAAGAGCCCTTTATAAGTCACTTCCATTTCCTTTAGAGGTCAGTCAGGCCTCTTGTCACAATATTTGTAAATTTGTGTTTCATTAGTAGGCTAAACCATATAGGAGAATAACTCCTTAATGAGTAATAATGTTATTGTCTCTGTAGTTTATATTGTAGTTTCATATAGGCTATATATATATGCAAAATAAGAAAATCGAAAAGAATGGCTTAAAAAGCAAAAAAGTTTGTTTTGAGGGTTAGATTTAGGAGATGAAAAATATTATTAGCTCTGTATTTATAGCTACACAGTGGAAGTCAAATGAGTGATAGGAAAATAAATGTGTGTAGCCTACAAATATATAGGCTACATGATGTGGCCTATATTAGTGAGATGGATATGTGGCCAACAGCCTATTCATTAAATAAATCTATTTAATAAAGCTATGTGGTATTGATCAGTGCCTACCTACATTTTCTGTCATTATTTATAGTAGCCTAATACATGCATTGTAAGAACGGACGATTCTTTATGCTGTTCTTTCTGCCATCGCTATCTAAAAATATTCCCATTTCTCTGCGAATCAAAAAAAGCTACCAACATGAGAGCAAAATACTGACAGACAGTCCAGCAATCCAACCTTGAATTTACAGTAGATGTTTTGGCTTACCCATACAAAATCAAGGCGGGACTAGTATACAGTTAACCGTAGTGCATTGTGCTATTTGTAGTACACGCGCCGCTGACTCTTGAAGACATCAGGGAACTAAAACTACATTTCCCATCACTGGCCATCAGTCAGTCGCGCTCCTATTGGCTAGCTGATCCAGCCGCAGCCCCAGAGAATGAATGAAATTGAAATTGCTGCTATATTACATGTACAATACCGGGGATCTGCAGTCTTACATTGTATCATTCTATATCAAAATGGCCACAGTGGTCCAAAATCCTCTGAAATCGTAAGTAAAAATATTTATATTTTAATGCTTTTTTTTAATGCATGTCATGCAACAAACAGCGTTCGTTCAAATGAACAAATATGCAAACATCTTTAAAAAGTATAAAATGCCGGCGAGGTTTAAACTACGAAAGCATGTTGAAATGCAATAAATCATAATGCATGCGACGACATTTTGTCATCTGGGCAAATATGGCATGTTATAAAGTGCAGAGTCTCGGGTGTCATTTCTGCATATGCACAGTGATATGGAGGAATGTTGAGAATGTTGACCCGGCGTCCCTGGTCAGTAGCCTATTGATCACTAGGAACTTACAGTTGTTGGTATTGAGATCGGAGAGTTCACTGGTCATCGAGTCTCAAGATAAACGATGGCACTTGAACATTTTTGCTTTAGCTTTTGTATAGAAAGATGTCAAACAAAACGAACTGGTATGCTGTCTGTATAACAGCGCTGTCTATGTGCAAACTGGAAATTGTTGCAATTTATCACACTAAGCATGTTTCGGTGGTTTTACATTGCACGCGCTGATCACATTAGACTGTAGCTACAAAATCACATGCATCTTGAGTATGAATTATTAGTGTTATTCTTTCTACGCCGAATGCATGTTTATGCATGCTATTTTAGTGGCGTGTAACATTTGGTATCTCTTATGCGCCGTTGCATCAATGCACATTCTGTGAAGTTTCCATTAGATTCCTTTGTGCACACTGTCACATTTTTTCGGCGTGCGGCACGCAGACGCCACACGGGCTCAGTGCCAAAAATTGCTTTACATTCGTCTGCTAGAGACTGGGACCTTCGGAATGGGGAGACGTGTTTGTATTTGCCATGCAAATGTGACTGTAGCTTCCATATCTTGAAAAGGGGAAATTGCACTTGTGTCGGTTTTTTAACCCGGGAGGTTGCACCACGATTGCCTACCTTGACCCATTGCAAGCACAAAACGTCTTCACAACGTTGTTTTTGGTTGCAGTTTGCAACGCCACGTTAGTAGTAACATGTTTGTATTAGGCTACGTTTGAAAAAATAGCCTACAACCAGGCCACATTATAAAGCTTGTGGAATGTTAAGTCTACTTTTTCAACTTAAAAAATGGCACAACGGGCACAGTTACCAAACATATGACTAAAGTAAAATATTCATATTTTTATGGATATCATTTCAACTTTGAATGATCGCACGAGACAGCCTACATTTCCCACTCGCGCAAAAACCCGTTAACTGACTAGAGCGGCGCGCGCAGCATTCATAGTCAGACAGGATGCAAGGTTTTATGAGGTTAGACACTTTTGAGCTATAGCCTACCTTATGACAAATTATAACTCAAAATGGGTCAAAAATAACAAATGAGAGTAATATCAGTGAAATAACATTCGGGTGTTGGATACTATAGCGGAACAATACAGGAACAGCTTTGGCATAATTTGAATTTAGACAAATAATGTTGTAGAAAATACTTATTCAAACATGCCAAATTAAGTGGGACGGATATAGGCTTAAGTGTAGCAAATATACATGAATATAGTTGTTTTTAAAAATATGGAGAGATATAGGCCTACACACCTGTCACATGACCAAAGGCACACAAATGACATTCGCATAACTGCTAGACGGGCATTAAACGCCCATTTCCTGTCCATACTATACATTAACCAGTGTTGAGTGTAATTAATTGGCCAACTAAGCAATCTATTTACTGTAATTTAATTACTTGTCCCTTGAAAAAGTAAAGTAAGGGATTACTCTTAATTTTTCTTTAATATAATTACAGTTAGGCCTACTTGTTCTAGTAGAACCATATTGTAAAGTGAATCCAATACTTTTTAGATGGAGTAATTAGTAGCTACAGTAAATACACGGTTGAAGATGTAATTAGTAAGCTAGTAATTAATTACTTTTTTAGAGTAACTTACCCTGCACAGACCGTACCTTAATAGTTTTAATGAAGTGTAGCAATGGGAAGCCTACTCTTAAAAAAAGTATTTTTTGGACATGTATCATCATTCATAATATTCTTTGAATTAGGCTACCGTAGTTTATCATATAAATAGCCCACTATTTGTAACACTTTACAATAAGGTTCTATTTTGTTAACATTAGTTAAATCATTACTAACAATGAAACATGGCCTATAGAACATAGTACTGAAGCATTTACTAGCTGGTAGGCTACTTGATGTTAATTTCAAAATTTACCAATGCATTATTAAAATTAAAAGTTGTATCTGTTAACATTTAATAGACCTGAGCTAACATGAACTAGTAAACCTAACCCTAACAGTTAACTAAGGTTAACAAAGATTAATAAATGCTGTAAGTATTGCTCATTTTTAGTTAATGTTAATGCATTAACTTATGGGAACTTATTATACAGTGTTGCCAGTACATGAATATTGTAATCATTCAGTACTTTGATTAACTTCACTAGCACTATAATACTTTTCTGTAAAGGAATAAAGCGTCTGTGGATTTTGTAAATCCGCAGTTTTGATTCAGTGACTTGTGTAAGTAACTCATACATGACAAATCCTGCAGTATCTTACCGGGTTCTCTTTGGTTCGATCACTTTCCCTGAGCGGTGAACTTTGTTGTTGAGTGTGGACGAATGTTTTTCAGCATGTATAAGGTCAGGTGTGCATCTTGGTTCATTTGAAATATTTGCATGAGAAACATGAATGAACAGAAACGGGCTGCAATCAGCATCTGAATGACTGTGATATTACGCTCTTCAATATCCCTCTTCAAAGAAACCAGTTAAAGTGCAGTACTTCTGGAGCCATGAGGAGATATCAGTTGAGGAGCCAATCTAATTTACATTACTGGCTTTTATAAATCACTAATTTTTAAGAGATGGTGATTAAATTATGCCTGCCTTGATTGCTGATTATCTGCTAACTGGCATGCCTTCACCAAAATGATGACATTTCATTGGGAATCTTTGAATCATTGAATTAGTTTCCCACTGTTCTCGTTGTGCTTTTTTTCCCAGTCTTTCTTCCTCTACTGGTCTTCAAATCTCTCTAGTAATTACTCAGGTTCACTTACTGTCTATATTTTCTCCTCTATCTTCCACTATCTCTCTCTGTCTCCTAAAGTGATGGTGCCCTGTCTCTCCCAGTCATTTCATGGGATGCGGAATGCGGACTTCTTGGATAGTTATTCCGCTTTGCCTCACTGATCTGAGAAAAATGAATTCTAGATAATTCTTCACACTGTCGCTCTTAAGCCGACGACTCCCCATCCTTATACTCAGGCCCTTTTTAATGTTTGTTTGCATAAGCAGCCGCAATTCTATAAGGGCTTTTTTTTTTTTTTCTGAGACTGGTGTGGGCTGTTCTCCTCATTTCACTCACTCACTTTTTTTTCTTCCAGAGAGACTCTCTTTGTCTTCAAGAGGAGAGAGAGAGACACAGATAGGTATTTTTAGCTCTATGACCTATTTCTCCAAAGCTACCTTACTCACTGTCAGTCATCACACTGTTGCTCAGGGATCTTATAATGTGCAGTTAGCATGTATAGTCTATATGTAGTGTACTAGTGGTGTTGCATTTGTTTAGAAGGTTAGAGAGGCACGGGTCTGCTCACTTTCACTCTTTTTTTTTTTGGGAGGTGAGACACCTTGTGGGAAGATCATCAGATGTGGACCGAGGGAGGGTGCCGCTTGCTGATGATTCAGTCTTGTCAGTGTGAACATCTGAGTCAAGTAGTTTTGAGAACTGTGCAAAAATGCCTGGATATTAGTATAGTAGAAGTTTTTTTTTGTATTTGTATTAAGTATTTTATCTCATGATTCTGTATTGATGATACTGATTTTGAATTTTGAGTAGCTATATGACAAAACAATATTTTACATTTTGGTGAATTGGTGGTTAATTCCTGTTATTTTTGTATGATCTCATTTGTATGTTTCCGTACGATTAGCTTACAAACCCACTTACGGTTAGGTTTGGGGTGGACATTCATTCTTTTCTTTTTTTTTAATTATAGGCTATGTTTCCGTACCAATCGCATTATACAAATTCATACGATGTCGTCATCTTGTAAAATAGTTAAAGGCCCACTGAAGTGCCTTGGAACGAGCAGCTTTGTATGATACGTTGACGTAATTTCCACTGAAACAGGAAACTAAGGCGGGACATATTTAACGGCTCCTCCCCCTTTTCAAATAGCCAATAGCGTTTAGTTTACCTCACAGACTGCAAGTCGTACTTAACAGCACCATGGTTTCGAATCCGAGCACTGATGATATGTTAAATTCTAGAGAGCATTTGATTGGACAGAAGACGTGATGAGAAGGTGAAGTCAGCGGGGATGTCATATAAATCTGTGATCCATTTTAGAGAAAGTGATAGACTGTAAGTTTTGAATGCTTATATCTCCTAATTAATTTTTATTTCAGGGGGCCTTTAAGTTTTCTCCTCGTGTTGGTAAATGCTGTGTAAAATCATTTCTTTTCATTAAAGCAAGTTTGTGTAGTGTGTACATTGCATTTGCTATCATTGAATGGGTGATCAGCCACCCTGCTCCACTAGACTAGACCCAGATATTAATATAATATCACTGATTCCCACCCCAGTTGCTTGCTAGGTTATTTTTGTTGGCAAGTCAGAAATGCACACCCTGGAGTCTCTATAATATTCTGGACATTAGATGTGGTTCGGGTCCTTTCATCAGTGTAAGTTTATGGGATTTTTTTTCATCCATTTTTTCATCTCCCAGGCGAAAATTGTAAGACCTATGACTTCGAAAAGTAATATCACACCTCTCCTCAACAAGCCACATGGTTTGAGCTATCTTTTTCTTACAAAAAGCATTGTTTGATTGAGAATGTCTTCAACTTCAGCCTGTTTTCAATGGGATGGATCTCACTGATATTCTGAGCTGGTGGTCTGCAGGGTTTACTGCATAACGCAATCAGAGGCTGGCCCGAGCTGAGATTGCCTATAGGGCACGCTTTAAACAAATAATGATTGTGCCTAGTACAGCCTCTAGCAGATTATAGTATTATAGTACTCTATATCCAAACGTAAAATGCCCCTCAGTCCCTCAAATGTATAGCTTCTACATTGGGAGGTGGACATCTGCATCCATCAGGGTATTAATACCATAGACATTTTTGTTCACTCTTTGAATATAGAACTTATTCTACATGGGCATCTTCAGCCTCATGAGACTGTGTGTACTTTGTGCTGTTGAGCGCTATAGTGTGTGTGTGTGTGTGTCAGTATGAATCAGAACATGCATTTGAAGCAGAATAGCAGTGTATGGCATAGTCCATTGCTAAACGTGGGTCCATCAGATGAGATTTATAGCTGTTCTTCTTTCGCCGTTATTAGGTGGATAGATCCTCTCCCAAGATTTCAGATATTATTAAAGTGCAGAGGGTCGAAATATTCATCTCTCTACCGGACAAACTGTCCCACTAGCCATTTTCACTGGAGATCTATATGAATACTTGTTTCAAGGAAACCATAGATGGTCCAAGAGGGAAACATAAAGGCTTAAATACGATCTGCGAAGAGCATCACGCAAGAAGCGCAAGCTGGAAGGCAAGTTCTACAGTGTACGGAGCTCACAAATCATTTGATGGGTCCCCAAATATATATTTTATGCAGTGAAAATGTGATATAGTCTTATAATAAGCAATGGGATTCACCCTGCAGTACAAGTGCACCTGTAAGCCTCCCTGTCCATCCTGCAGTCTTTTCAAGCAGTGAAACATGTGGCAGGACATCAGGTCCATGTTATAATACCACAGGCAACGATTTATGTGAACACATAGCCTGTGCCAGCAAACACAGCAGGGCAATTCAATATAGTAGACAAATGCCTGTGAGGATATATGGTTCTCTTGTCTACAGCAGCAGCGAAGGATCCTGGGTATTCTGTTTGAACACGGGTGTTTGCTAGCATCACGGTCCACTGTGAACGCAGGTGTCTTTTAGCAGACAATCTCTGAAAATTCATTGAGCATCTTCAGCATTAACACTTTCGGCGAGTACGTTTCAAATAGCTCATTTGGTTCTGCATGCAAATGAGATATTTTGACACTTTTTAAAACTGAAACTCCTCTCTGAGGTGATACTGATGAATATGGAAGTAATTTCATGCTGCTTTGTGCATCCTTGGATTTGTGCTTGGTGAACTAGAGTGAATTCTCCACTGATAGTGGTTGAGGGTAATTCCATTGACTTTGTCAACACATTTTTCATAGACAAATTCATATGAGCTGGAATATTGAATAAACTTATAAATACTAACATTTTGCTGCATTTGGTGACATTTTAATGTGAAGCAAGCAACTGTGCTGTGCTGTTCTGCATGCAAGCGCTCTATACGTCATATGCAACCTGTTTTCAAATAAATGTAATTTTCTCTTCCTAATCATTTCTTCATCACATGGATAAATAATTAACTTGCTCTGATTTAAAGAATTGTGTTTGCCTACTGTGTATGAAGTCAGAAAAGATTCAACGCACCTTTGAACACTACAGAGAAATGACGCTTAAAGTCGCGATGAAACAGAAGCAGCGACAGATGTTGTCTTTTGTATTGTGATGTATACCGGAGTATAACAGATTGTCAAAAAAAGAAAGAAATGTAGGGTGGAGACTTGGTTCTATCCATCAGTTGTTGATTGGATTTTGAGATGAGGGCATTGCACTTAAAAATGAATGCCAGCTTAGAGTTGATTGTGGAGCGGCAGGGATTAAGTGGACAAAATTATTGGAGGACGAAATTATCTGGCATACGTCATCAGAAAAAAAGAAGACTTTTAAAAAAAAATTTTTTTATTTTTATGATTTTTTTTACCAGAAAATCAAGTAATGACATTTTAATTAAAAATTGCAAAGTAAAAATAAAATAAAAATTTAATGAATACATGAATCGTTCAAAATAAGATCTTGCAAATGAATTTCGGGTAAATTTTCATTTCATGTCAACTTTAATGGGATCAAAATACAGACGTGAAAGCATGTATGTCATGTGACTGACACCACAGTTATTTGCGTTACAGCCCCTTTTCTCCGCAAAAAAGTTTCGATATATAATTATGCGTTAGCTAGATTTAAACAATTTATTTTATTGCTAATTAACATTTCCATCAGCTATCTTGTTAAACATTATGATGCACTAGTGACTAAACCTTTTTGTGCAAAATCAATCCTCACATGGAAACTTGTGACAGAACAGGGTCCAAATCTCACCAAATCAGACACATCAACTTCAGTTTACAATGATATTACTACTCATTTCGTATTGCTTTGCTTTTCGTATTCGTCTTTGCTTCAATGTTTAGTCGTAGTATACTGGCTGTCCACTGCCCGACATAATCAGCATGCATTTTAATTTAAGTCGATAAGACTCATAAATGTTTATGTAACATTTGGCCTCCTCTAATGCAGGGCTGAGTTTTGACTATGCATCTGTTAATGTGCTGCAGTTCTTCCAGTCCTCAATAAGCTAGTCTTCAGCAGGCTGGAGGAAATGTTGCAGCACTTCTATAGAGGGAGAGAGGCAGATGAAGAAAGAAATGAGATAAATCATTTGACTGGGGTAGTGTAGTGAAAAAGAGGAGGGAGGGGTAGTGGGGCGGATGACGAAAAGGGAGAGGTGCTCGAGGAGGTTGCTATTGCAAAGTGTAATCTACAGTACTGATGGGGGATGGGTGTGCCAATATCCTCTTTTAACAATCCTAAGCTCATGGAAATACTGTGGGCCACATCAACATATTAGTCAGCCTCCACCATCAGTGGCACCAGCCACAGAAATTCAGTCCCTTACACCCACATGTGATGCTAAGATCCACTTACAATGAAGCAGCATAGTATTTTTTGAAGTACCCTGGACTGCTGGTATTACCATCTGATGTTGTGGTACTGCCGCTGCACTTTTTGGCAAGTAGAGTTTAGGCTTATGTAAAGATTATCTGGCACAGTTCATGAATAAGGCACGCTGTATGACATTTTAAAAAGCATTAAGGCCCAAATCCCCCCTTTTCTTTGCGCGAGAGCTGTTAGATATCTTAGATAAATTATTATCTAACATATATATCATGAAATAACTAGTTTCAATCATATCAAATTGCTCTTCTTTTGATTCTCTTTCTTTTAATATCAACCGTCTTGATCATCTTAACTACATCCAACAAAAATGAAATAAAAATGTTACAGTTGTGACATTATTTTTTAATTGATATATGTATTATTTTTCTTGTTACGAGAAATGTTGCACTCTTTAAAATGTAGACCCTTTCTCCAGTAATCTTATTACATTTACACAAATTGTAGAATATTAATGTTTATTGTGAGAAGATATCAAGACTCCTTTCACAGACTAACTGTTAACAAATAAATAAAAATAAATACTTTATATAACAAAGTAAAATGCTTTAGAAGTTTTAGAAGGCACTATGATGTATCCAGTTCATGTAGGTGCAGCTACAATCTTCAAAATATTAAGAAACATAATATTAAGATATTGTTAGTACTGAAAACTGTTTTTTTTTCTGTGACCCTGGAGCATATAAAATGTTATTACCCAATATTTTTCATGATTATTGCATATATGATATCTTTATTATACTGACAGTTACTGGTTACTAAATAGTATATTGTGTGGGGGGGGGGGGGGGGGGGGGGGGGGGTTTGTTGTTGTTGTTTTCTGAGCATGTGTGTGTTTGCATTCAATCACCTGAGAGTCTCTGTACAGTAGTTCAACTGGAGTTTGATATTTTACTGACACAGTGCAGCCTCTAGAGGGAGCTCTCTGTTACTTTTCAAAAGGACAACTGTTAATTGAGACTAATTGGCACTGTAGGGAGTTTTCTGGTAGTGTAATGAGTATAATGAGGAATACACCAGTAAGTTTCAAGACAAATTTGGACAACATCTCCCTCTGCCTCCTCACTGGTTTAAATTAAATAGGCTGCAGAAGAAGAGCTAATTTTGGAGGATGTTCTATTTTTGAGGGTCATAGTTGAGCTTTGCACAGGAGTGACAGTGTGGATGCTCGAAGCGCTCCTCTCCAATCATTTATTTTTTTCCGCTTCTCTTTTGGTTTGGGGAAAAGGCACCATGCTCTTGAGGTTCTTGTTTTCCTTTGTTTAGCAAGTGTGTGTGTGTGTGTGTGTGTGTGTGTGTCAGCCTGGCTTTCTTTGTGTAAATTTTAAGTGGTTATTACATGCATGCACATTCAAATTGTATCAAGCATGCTTTATCAATGCTGAACACATTTTATTGCAGGATTTGACATGTTGACAATTCCCTGCAAAGGCTTTAGCTGCAAAGAAAGGACTCTTTAAGTGGGCAGCAGCTACCAAAAATAGCTTTAAGAGAGTAGATTAATTTGGAGGCTTTCTTTCATTAGCCTTTGCTTTGATATATGCTTCCAATATAGCAACACTGTGCAGCAAACTCAAATGTAATGAAAATTCAAGAGTAATTGCCTCAGATGTATCTGATTAGATCTGTGCTCCATTTGTCACTGATGCTGACAAATTGAAGTCCGGCCTGAAAGGTTTTGTCCAAATTCACCTTCACAATAACATAGTCACTCACTTCTATTTACTCTTTCCCCACCAGTTTTTTGTGTTTAAGTTGCCAACCAGCGCCACTGCGCAAGCATTTTTGATCATTTTCACAAAACTTTCATGGCCCCCGAATATATCGCATTTTTGTCAAAGACTACGTCTGGATTGATGATCAAAACATAGAGTAGATTGAGTCCATCAACAGCCCCAAAGCTTCACAGTCCTATAGCACCTCCTGGGACAACATTTCATTCAGTATTAGGCAGTTTTGCTGTTTAATGTTTGATGATAGCGCTATTTTACATGTGCATAAGCAATGCTTCTATCACTTGTTTCTGCTTCTTCTTCGCCTGTGTTTTGATCTGGAAATTCAGTAATCTTTCAGAAGATGCGTAATAGCGCCCCCCTATCGTAATAACAGTGAAAACGTGGATTGCCGGAAAATTCCAGCAATGGCGAGGAAAGAGTTAATGAAATCCATAGGTGCTTATTCACGGTCGAACATTGGTCACCAATGATATGAAGAATTGTGATTAAATTACAGAAAGAACTGCAGGGAACAGTGTTGATCGAGCAAATTGGAATTCACAGAGTTCGGCCTACTTTCAGACTGCATTCCATATGGCAGGCTTTCGTTCGTCTTCCAGCAAGACACATTTCACAGCTTTCAAGGCCACTGCCACAGTATAATATAATGAGATTGTGTAAAAAAGCAAACAAACTGAGAGCGGCCATTTTCTACAGCTGTCAACTTATTACTGAAAGCCAGACTTGTTCCACTAGCACACACACAGGAGTGAGGTGATGGAATGGAGAAGGGGGGCTTGACGGCTCTGTGCTCAGACTAGAAAGAGGCTGAGGGGGGAGGGAGCATTGGCTTGAACCTCAGGGGTGAGTTGCTTTGCATTTGTGTCTTTTTCACTACCCATTTCCTTCTAAGGCTTTCAAGTCTGTGCCTAAGTCTATATCACAGTAACTCACTTTTACTTTAAATTATTGGGAAAAAATTTGCATTCTATCTGCGTGGGTCAGGAAGGATTTGCCAGCATAATTGTGACAAGTCAAGAGTAGCCAAGTAGGACAAGGACTGCCACTTAAAAATAAATAGAAGGAAACAATTATCAATATCAACTCATTGATTATTATATTATATTATTTTATATTATATTATATTATATTATATTATATTATATTATATTATATTATATTATATTATTTAGTTTGTATATTTAGATTTCAATAATGCATTTATAGTTTTTATATAGTCCATAAAACTATTTAATTCATGAAAATAATACATTTTTAAATCACTTTTGAAATTGACAAATAAATAAATGTTTAACTGTTTATTTAAATGTCAGAAGCTTATTGGCTGCTCTGTGTGAACTGTCCGATGACAACGTGACTAGCAAGGAAAAGAAAAGCAATAAATGCTTTATAGAGATGCAATTTAATTAAATGTTTCATTTAAAAATGATTTAACATTTTACTGTTAACATTTGTAGTATTTATTGTTACTACATATTTGCTACATTTTAAAACATTAATTAAATAAATAGTTTAAATATGTCTATGTATCAATTTGCTTTGTTTAATTTTATTAAATTAGTACATTTATTTGTTTGTTTTTTTAAGTGGCATACCTTTATTTGAGTAGCTTAATAAACAAATTAAATAATGTCTTAAGAAAAATTATGTATTAATGTAAAAAATATATTTTTTTCTGAAGAGTAGGGGTTGTGTAAGGGATGAATCATCATCAGTATAAAAACAATAAAAGTCAATGAAAAAGGGCCCACCATAGTGTGTCTTTTTTGTGCAATAAATAAAGTATCTGCACATTTTGAACTCTAGTGTTATTCAAAAAATTGTACTTCCATGGTATATAAATAAATCATGATGTCATGGTATATTATTTATTACTGAATATTATATATTTTTTTATTATTATATTGTGCACAAAATATATTGTATGAATCAGAAATGGGCACCAAACTAAAGTTAAAGTGTATTTTCCTGCTGTACTTTCTCATTGGTCAGTTAGATCAAAGTGAAATCATAACACTCAGCATCAACTATCTCAAGGCTAAAATCGAACACACACACACACACACACACACACACACACACACACACACTGACCTTTCACTCCCTCTCAGCATAGTTTTACTCACAAAGAAGTGAAAGCGCTTCCTCATGGCACACTGGCATACACACTTTTCCCCGTGGATGCCATTCCTGGCCAGCTCTGCCCGCACACAAGCCAAGCTCTGGTTGGTTTGCTTTAGGCTTTTGCTTCCTCTTATTGATTTTTCTGATATTAGCTAACCTCACCCATTTCTCCATTCTGTCAGCTTTCCTCCAAGATACTCAATGTTTTTGGAGCTCCCATACAGTGCGAATACAATGACTGCTAATAATGCATCTCTCAGTAATGTAGTTAAAAAGGCAATAAGAAATGTTTTCTGTTAGCTGCTATTCCTGTAACTGCTTATCCTGTCAGCTGTAAAACTGCACGCCGCTGCTTCACGCTGCTCATGTGGCAAGTCAGAAAACATGTCAAGGTATCCGATCCTAGTTTCAGAGTCGGATATAAGCCAGGCCTGTTAATTAGCTGGTATGACTCTTTCTTTCTTTCTTTCTTTCTTTCTTTCTTTCTAAATCTCAGTGTTTTTTTGTCCATAAAATGAAAGAAAATGGGATTCAGGGACAAACAGGGGGAGTGAACATTCTGAACAATCCCTTTAAATTGTATTACATCATTATATTGGTCATATACAGTAGGTCATCCTGTTCTTTAAATATTGGCATTGGAAAAAACCTATATAGGTTGACCATGGTTAAGAGGCTTTGTCTGTATAGTTAATGGTGTTGCATTTTGCAATTAATGCTTGGTCATTTTTCTGTTAATTTAACATCGTTCGAATGGAATTCCATCTATTTAATGATCTTTTATTGTACATAACTCCCATAGCCTGGAATTAGATATTTTCTGCATCTGCTCATGTCTGTTTCTGTCTTTTTTTTTCTCCCTCTTCTTAGGCAATCAAGTGGAACCGTCATAAAAAACAGGTATGGTTGTTAAATCCAATACACTGATCTAATCTTCCTTCTCCTCACTGGTGCATAGTCATATGCAGAACACAGAGTGTTAAAGTGCTGTCACATGTACTATTGCCTTGGTGAAATTTCATTGCCATAGTCCGGTCATTTCAATAGGAATCTATACAATCTGGAATTTCAATTGAGGGTGGAGAAGGTTCCCACTAAGATTTTGCATTGGGTTCAAGTTGGTAGTGAATTTGCTGCATTGACCAACATAAAGCTGCTTGGTTTAAAAGTTGCTGTGCTTCATACATTGCTACACTATTGACATATTTCTTTTTGCCCATTAAATTTTGCAGAAACTCTGCTAGTGTGGCCACACTTTAAACCACCAGCAGAAGTGGGCTCATTGAGACAACATCGATTGATTTGAGGAACCTATAAACATGTTGACAGTTTAAGTAACTGTGACTTACTTGCTCAACAAGACTAAGATTCTCTTCAAATGGTTGCTCCACAAAAGCTGTTTACCTGAAAGAGAAAATGATTATGGAAGAAGACATTTTATGCTAATCCATGCTATGGCGCCCCTTGTGGCAAAGTGGAGAATGCAGCACGTATTTGCATTTACATTAGCTTGTATATTTCTACGTAAAAATAAAACATTATTGTATAATTAAGAATTCCATCCCAAGATTTGGTCGTGGTCATGTTGTACTAATTTGTTGCATCAATTTAGTTAAATCGTGGCCATGTTCACTAATTCATTACCTAATTTTGATTTAGTTAAATAGTGGCCATGATGAGTAATAGTTGGCCATGAGTTAACTAAAACGATGAATCAAATTAGTACAACAAGGCCATGATTTATCTAAAATGAGGGAACAAAATAGGCCTAATAAATCTTGGGATGGAATTCTTGGGACAAAATGAAGGAACAAATTAGTACAATATTAATAAGTTGTAAGTAAAAACAAATTTGTGGCCACAATATAATTAAATTTTTTCTCTTCTGCATGTCGTGTGCGGGGCTCCATATATTTCAGATATAATTGATTGCTTTTTCATTGTGTTCGTGGGATATGAAAACAAACTATGCCATACAGAGAAGCCACCTTATCTCACCGATTCAGGAAGTTCTTGAGGGAACTGCTGTTTTGCACCCAACTCCTTTCAACTGTTGGAGAGGCCCATAATGGAGTATTCTGTTTAAAGGTCCCATATTGTACACCTTTCTGAAGTTTTATTTTAGGTTTTGATGTCCTTAAGAATATATATTTGCGGCATAAGTACCAAAAACCATCTCAATATATTTTTACAGCTCTTTTCTCAGGACAATTTTTGCCTGTCTACTTAATATTCATGAGCCTCTCTTCTGATTGGCCTGTTGTTTTCTGAGTGACCCACCATTGGTGGGGGTGGTGACTGAAGGCGGTGACTGAGTAGTTCTGACATCACATTTATACGGAAGTCACAACGGCTCGTGAAAAGGCACAGCTACTTTACGCAGGCTGTGATTGACTTAAACTTAAATGGTAATTTCATAGCCCCTAGACCCCTATGTTATCATGAAAAAAGCCAGGAAATTTCAGTTTTGATAATATGGGACCTTTAAAACATTCAAACTCCAATCAGAAAGCCTTTCAGAAATTGTTCGAAAACAGTCTTGAATGCTCATTTAATAAGATCTTACCCTGAAAAACTATTTCTTACATATCACAGAGCTCCTAACTTTGTTTTTTACTCACTCTCTGACCTTTAGATATTGCTGGTCCATTGTGTGAGATTGACCGCAGAATGAGTATCTGCTGTGTGTAGAGGTGTTTAAATGGAGAACCTCAGCACTTCACCACAGGACTTAATATTTCCTCTCAGGTGGACCTGAGCACATGACATTCGATGCACTGTAATTTACTGCCCCTGCACACTTAGTGACTTTTCAACCCACATGTTGAGGACTGATTCCAGCCCACACTGAATGACCAAGATGTGGCCACCAAATCAAACATGGTCTAAATTAGATAGAAAATGTGTTTTGCTCTGGCCGCCATTTTGTTTGGAGAAATGAGGGTTATTTATTTCAGTCTGACTGAGTTGTTAGTCTTGTGCCACAGGGCTCTTCATCATTCCCCCGCAAGGAGAAATGGATGAGTTCACCAATCACAATGGATTTTCACTTACAGCATCAACATCACCTCAAGCCTCTGTCAATTTGTTATCAGGCTTGTTTTAGGGATGCAGTCATTGTTGCATGATGCAATTTTCCTCCATTTCTCACTCCTGTTTGCAGATCAGCGCTTTTGATTTCAATGAAACTAATGATGGCGCATCAGCAGAAACCAGTCAGACTGTGTCACTCCCAAAACTCCTGTCCTCACTAATACTTCCATAGGGTTCATTTTTACAATAGCTTATGACGTGGCAGGGAGTCAACTGTCATTTATTCAGCCGGTTTGCACAAAGAAAGAAAGAAGAAAAGGCAACCGCGAGAGAGAAGGGTTAAGAAGACTATCGTCAGGACTTTATAAGCACCCACAATTATTTCTGCACTTTTGATCTTTCCTTGTGTTAACAATGAGAGAGAAAACATTAGAGAATAACCTTCAATGCTGAATAAACTAGCAAAATCAAAGGAACATCTTGACTAAATTCGTTGACACTTTGATTTATAACTTTGCCAATCATTATTACGTCTCACTTTGAAATATCGGATTTTGATTGGTCATTTGGCATTCTGTGCTAGTATTATAATTACTTCTAATTGTCCTTGAATTATGGTTAAAGCGTACTGGTGAATGTACTGACAAGCATTTATGGTAAACTAAAATATACTTCAAAGTTCAATGTCATTTCTGTTATAAATTAACGTTATTACTGTAGAAAGTGCACTTTTTTAAGAAACATGTAAGTGTACTCTCTTGAAGTACACTTGAGTGGCCTTTTATTTTATTAATACTGTATTATTAGCAATTACAGTTGAAAAATAATACATATATATTTAAGATTTGAAATAAACTACAAGTGCACTGCTTTTTCACAAGGTAGCCTCCCATCCACCCACACCAAAATAAAATGTATTAACTTGTTATATGTTTTCATATATGCAAATTTGAATGTAAATGAACTACTTAGCTGTAAAGCAATATATAACTGTTGCTACTGACTTATTCATGAGTTATTATAAAGTGTTTCCCTGATCTTAAAATTGTTTTACAAATACAGCAGTTTGCTAAGCAGGTTTCTCACTGCAGGCTCAGCAATAAAATCACTGCTGGTACTTTTGTCCTGACCAGTTTCAAGCATGCAGACATACTCTTGAGGACAGAACTGTTGACTGCGTGCTTTTCCTCCCCCTACATGAACCATTAATGCTCACCACAGTTCTCATGGTGCAGTGTTTTTAAACAACCGTTCCTAATACCTGACCCTTTTATCCACGAGTGAGATTCTGTACAGTATACTGCAATGCACATGTGATATGTTGCTAACAGAGCTGGAATTGAAATTTATATTTTCCAATAAAATACCAGCCAAGACATTTATTTGCCTCCTGCATGTCAGTACAAAGAGTTCTCTGCATAGAAGGATGAAAATTTAAAGACCCCTTGAAGTTACTTGGACAAAAATCTGTTTAGCGCAACATGACTCATCAATATTTTTTACTCTAATTTCCCAGAAGAGAGCGACTGTAAATTTTGTATGCGTATGTGCTTAAATATGAATTTTCTCAATGTTTAAGTGTTCTCTATAGATGGCTTCAAAACTAACACACGTGGAAAGCTCAAATTTCGATTTCGTGGGCATTTAAATAATAAATATTGTTTTTAATTAGTTGTTTGAGCGGTGAAATCAATCGTTCTTATATTTATGTGTTTGTTGTGACACATTTCCACTTTTTAATTGTTTCCAGCCTTGGTGAGGAGTTTTACCGCGAGGCCATTGAGCACTGCCGCAGTTATAATGCTCGACTTTGTGCTGAGCGCTCCATGCGCCTGCCCTTCCTCGACTCCCAAACAGGCGTTGCACAGAGTAACTGCTACATATGGATGGAGAAGACCCATCGTGGGCCAGGTGTGTGTCTATGTGTACAGTATATCGTACTACATAGGTGATTTTGAGGTTTTGGATGTTTAGGCCATGTTTCTATCCGCCTCTGGTTCTGTTTGACCCAGGTGTGGCTCCAGGGCAGCTCTATACCTATCCAGCACGTTGCTGGAGAAAGAAGAGACGGTTAAACATCTTAGAGGATCCACGTCTTGGACCCATCGAGTTTAAAATCGGTGAGAGCTGGTGTTGACGAGAAGGACACAAATAAATCTTTTATCCATTTTTTAGGGGGCTGTTTTTTTTGTATGTTGTACAATTGTATTTTCTGATTCAACACCCTAAAAACTTTTTTTTTTCAGTCAGTGAAAGAAAAACAGAAACTTAAGGTATCTACTTAGTCTGATTTTGCAGAAAAAAGACACAACAACAACAAAAACCACACAAATGACCATTCTTCACAAGTTTGGGATTTAAAAGATTTCTCTTATTTAAATTAGTCTCTTATGCTCACCAAGGCTGCATTTATTTAATCAAAAATACAGTAAAAGCAGTAATATTGTGAAATATTATTACAATTTAAAATGATTGTTTTCTATTTTTATATATTTGAAAAGTAATGTATTCCTGTGATGCAAAGCTGAATTTTCAGCATGATTATTCCAGTCTTCAGTGTCACATGATCCTTCAGAAATCATTCCAATATGCTGATTTGATGCTCAAGAAACACTTCTTGTTTCAATTTTCAAAACAGCTGGGCTGCTTAATATGTTTGTATGTTTTATGAGCTGAGTAGAAATGCCTTGGCGTAATAATTGTTTCTGATGTGTGTTCAGACTATGAAACGGCACTAAAGAAGGAAGGGGGTGTTCCTGAGGGTCCTGTGCTGGAGTCACTCCTCAGTGGGGAACTGCTGGACAAGAAAGTTGAAACAAAGGAGGAGGAACCCATGAGTGAATGCCAGGTAAGAAAGATTCCTCCACTATGGAGTTGTTCCCCCTAGAGAGATTTTGTAGACACACACTCAACAGTCAACTAGATAATGGTTATTTTACACACTATAGCCCTTTGTGTTGGGAACAAAACAACATATTTTGTTGATGGAACATCTTGTCCTAAACCTAACCCAACCCATAACTTATCCCTAAAATCAGAGGGAAATGATAGGTGATGTAGAAGCACCTAACCCTGATTTTAAGCCTAAACTTGTCCCTCAAATCTGATTTTGATTGGAATGTTGTTCCAGGATCAAAAAAGATGTTGATCCAGGAACATGTTGTTCTTGGTGAAATCACGTTCAACACTCCGGTCTGGGTTTCTTTCTGCTCTCTTCTGCCGTCGTCCTCTCTTTTACTCTTTCTCTCCCCTTCTGATTTTTTTTGGCAGTAACACAAATCCCTGCAGGGCTGACACACCCCCACTTCGTTGTTAACTACAAAGTGTACCGCGAGTGTATTTATGTTATTGTGTGTGTGTGTCCGTGTATGTTAGTAAGTTTGACAAAGTTGTTGTATTGATTTTGTGGAGAGCGGATGCTCATTTTCAACGTCTCTGAGTTTACTGGCACTTACTTTTGACCGTGTTGACGTGCGAATGCTTATAGATCCTAATGAACCAGCCTGCCAGTTGATTGAGCTGCCACTAGTGTCATCACCCTCACTGTTTTGCACACAACATGACATCTATCCCAGGGGTGGACAGTTAACCAATTAGCACTTCAATTAAGAGTCACTCTTTAGAGCGCTCCTTCCCCTGAGAGCGGACCTGTGATCCTGCTGCTTGTATCGCCTCAGGTCCCTGCAGGAGGTAAAAAGCTACGCGCCTCCCTGCTACCTCTGTTCACTTCCCACAGCCACATACTATGAGTACATTTACAGTTGTGCACTTTTAAGGCAATCAACACAGTTAAGGCTCTGATATACTTCAAGCGAAATTGAAGAATGAACTGGTGTGACACCATTTCGAACTAAATCAGGCCAAATCAAAGTTTGTTTGGAGCTTGTTTCAGGATTTCAAAATGGTCCATGGTAATTATGTAATGGGTGTGGCTCTGAGACTCCGCCTTCTTTGACGTGGAAATCGTCTCTGGTTCATTTATTCTGTTCAGTCTTTCGAGGTCAGTCGCGAGTAAAAACATGAACACACTGGAGAGCTGCGTTATTGTAGAAGTTTAAGTTGTAATAGAAAGCAACACACACTGTTTTTTCATGTTTAATACTGTAAAGTTGCTTGCTTTAAAGCAATCTAGTGTATAAAGTCAAAGTGCTTTTAAAATAAATGTGACATGACTTGACTGATGTGCCTAATTGCAGAGCTTGTACAAACATATCCATGTTGCTATGATGCTTTCTTAACTTAACTGTTTTGTTGTGTTGATTTTATAATTGAGAGGAAAGCTGTGCTTCATAAGTTACTTCACTATTGAAAATAGACAATGGACTTTTTTTTGCTTGCGAGATTTCACAGAAAGACAACAAAGGTAACCTAAATGTTAAAAATACTGTCAACTAGATAATTCAGTTTATTCAAGCAACTGTAACCCTGTGTCCACTGGGTAAACCTGCACAAAATGTTTATTGTGAACCAATATAAAAAGTTTTACATATATATTTTTTTCTTTTAGTCTGTTATTCTTTCCTGCACCAGATTTCCCAGTGTTGTTCATACAGTGCAGCTGACTCATATGTGCTGGTCTTTCCTTGTGGTCACAGAAGCTGCTGGTGGGAGATTTTCCTCACGAGCTGGACATGGAAGAGATGGAGGAGGACGTTCCCAAACGCAAGAATCGCACCAAAGGACGGGTAAAACACATGCAGCTATAACATGTTCTGCTTGGACCTGCATTGACTACTTAATTAGTATGAATCATACTAATACTAGAGTGAATCATCAGGTTTTGCAGGCTGATTACTCACAATGCCCTGAGATTCAACTGCTTTTGCTTCAGAACTCATTATAAGAACTCATTTATTCCGAGCCAAATGTATATGGCATATGGGTTGCATTTTCATATACCTTTAGTAGTTTAATTGGTATTAGATGTATTTTCTAGAGTTTGATTAGGCGTACAGCCTCAAAGGGGACCTATTATGCCCCTTTTCACAAGATGTAATATACAGTAAGTCTCTGGTGTCCCCAGAATGTGTCTGTGAAGTTCCAGCTCAAAATACCCCACAGATCATTTATTATAGCTTGTTAAATTTGCCCCTATTTGGTCATGAGCAAAAACACGCCATTTTTGTGTGCCCTTTTAAATGGAAATGAGCTGCTGCTTCCGGCCCTCTTTCCAGAAGAGGGCTGAGCCTTTATAACTTGTGCTTCGGATACTCCGGCAACAACAAAACTGGAGAATGTCACGCAGCCAAAATGTCAGAAGCGATGTTCAGCCTTCCTTACATGTTCAAAACAGAGTCGGACACTGATGGAGAGACTCAGAAATAAGTTACAACTTTTATAATGCAACTGTACAATTCTGAATGGATAGTGGATACATTTAAGTAGTTGTTGTGGAGTTAAGTTGATTCAACTAATCGACTAGCATTCACCATCATGTTAATCTAATAAGAACTTTTGTGCAAATCCAGTTTTGAACTGACCCTAGTTTGTGAAGCAGTCCGGCATAAAATGATTTGCGCAAATATATAACACTTTAACGACTCACTTCATAAATGAAAATTCAACCACGGTGAATTTCACGGCTCAGATGCCTGGATTTTGCATAATAGGTCCCCTTTAAATGTAAACAACAAAAAATACTGAAAGCATTTTTGCCTTCTTTTAGAAGTTAAGCCACTTTGCTATCCTAACTATGTATTATTATTCATTTATTTGTTATTTACATTATACTTCTTGCATTTAATACTGTTTTGTTTCCTTCTGTCTGTGATCCTGTCAGAACAGAACTGTTATACATTGTTGGCTTGCAACTGACCAGTTGAGAACCACTCCTCTAGGTAGCAATTAAACCCACAACCCAAACTGAATGTTTTAATATGTCGCAGACCTGTAGGTTTGCAGTGAGCCCTGCAGGGTCTTTGTTTAATCTGGGATTCCTGTTTCTTCAAGGCTGCATTCTGAACAAAGCAGGCCATTGTAGCTCATCATCAGCCACTGATCCATTATGGCTGTTTAGTACATCTCCAGGTTTGATCCCTGAGTACCTTTCATCATTGCTTTCCACTGGGTTTGCGTTGATTCAAAGCAGCTCCTTCCCAACAGCCATGAAAAACATCCTTTTGTATACCACTTTAAAGACAACACCTGATGTCTGATAGAACTCTGAAAACATGGCTAAGTTCATCTGTAATTATAACCCCACATACATGAAAGGCTTGAATAGTAAATGATTCTCTGCAGAAATGCATGCAAGCTGCAGTAGCCTAGCCATGAAATAACCACAAACTGAAGAAGGAAACCTGTACAGATAGCTATTTTTTTTGTTGAGGGACAAGGTTCTGGAGTGAAATAAGACTTAAAAAAAAAAAAAAAACTGGGCATTTGGTTTTAAATATGGTATATGCTGAATATTACATGAAACTTACATGAAAAATGTATACTTTTTTATGCAGAAATTGGTGTTGGACAAACTGATTAGACATATTGACTTCTCTGCCATCAAAACAACAATTGCCACATGGCACCATATAATATGGTAACCATATTATTTTTTCAGATAAATTTGTAGAATAAATATTGACATTAAAATGTAAATCTATTTATTACATAATATTTGATATTACATAATGTAATATAGTATTCTGGGAGAACGTATTCCACCTTAGTCAAGAAAATGAAAATGAATTGATCACATGTATAAATAAATGAAATACATATTTCTAAAGGTTGATTATTATTAACGTGTAATGTTTTTGCATAAGGTGTGTATGAAAACATGAATTCATACTGAAAACAATGAAATGTTTTACTTAAAACTACAGTTACGTCAGTTTCTTAGAATTTCATTCTATTTGAATTCTACTTCTAAAATCAAATTTGAATGGCAATTGTTCATTCTGTTTGCTATGTTAATTCAAATTCAGCAAATTTAAATGTCGATGTATGGTGCGCCGTGCACGACCCTGGCAGAAATACATGCGACTTTCAGTATTGTAGTCTAGCAGAAATTCATACGAGGTTGTCTCCGATTCACTCCCTGGATTCTGTCACCTTCTGCGCTGTTAATTGGGGCACACTTCTTCCTCTAAGATCTCTCACACCCCACATAGTTAGCTGGCAGTGTGTAGAAGAGATGCTGTGATAATTGTGTGCTAGGTGTAATTAATGCTGTGTAAGAGGATTTGCTTAAAGCTTGATGAAGGAAGTGGGGGGGTGCTCCGCGCCGCAAGGCAAAAATAACGATGGTTTTCTAGCTGCACCTGTGTAAAATAGACTGGTCGCCAACTGTAAATTCATTTGTGTGTGTTTACATGTCATTTTTGTCCAGGCATGTGGTGTTGGGGGGATGAGAAAGAGACAGGACCCAGCATCCCTAGAGGATCGAGACAAGCCATATGTGTGTGACAGTGAGTATCATGCACAAAACAACTGAACGCAGAATATAACTCTATATTTATTTCACAACCCAGTTTTGGGGAAGGAGTGGTAGAACTACAAATATAGCACCATATAGCCATATGAACGTGTGCAATGCATTTCACCTGATAATGGGATTTTTAATGTCAAGTTTCATTGTGGCGACTTATCTTGCATGGTGTGACAATATTCTCTACTGTTATCTTAAACTGTATCTTTTCTCATGGGCAATAACGGCGGAAATGTTTATACATGAATGAGGATGGATAAAATATTTATTTAATAAAAAAAATGATTATATTTATAATAAACTAAATATAATACATTTCTAAGTTGAAGTTCATTTAATTGTAATTATTAAATTATAACAAATTAATAATAATATAAATGAATAAATATTATAATAAAATATTTACATAATAGCTTTTAGTGTACAAAAATAATACTTATTCAATTCAATTCAATTAAAATTCAATTATACAATTAAACAATATAACAAATTAGTGATGATAATAATAAAATCTAATTATGTATATAATAGCTATTATTATACTAATATAGTTACAATTTAATTGTTATTATTAAATTATAATACTACATGAATTAAAATGATTGACAGTAAATAATGATAACAACAACAATAATAAAAAAAATTATATAAATATAATGATACTTTTTGTTCAGAACTAGATGAACCAAACTCTTGTACACATTCTTACAGTTTTTTTGCCTTTTTGTTTCCTTGTGTGTTCCTCTGTGTTCAGTTTGTGGGAAGCGCTACAAGAACCGTCCAGGTTTGAGTTACCATTACACTCACACACACCTGGCAGACGAGGAGGGTGAGGAAGACTCCGAGCGGCACACACTGCCCTTCCAGCGCAAGAACAACCACAAACGTGAGCCCAGCATCAGCCTCAGCCATGGATTACACACTCATACCACAACCCATAGAGTAAAACTATTCTAACACAGTTAACCCACTCTCATACCCCTTTTCCACTGACCCGGTGCTGGTGCTGGAGCCGCTGTTCAATCTGGCCCTGTTCCACGCATTCATTTCCAATGAATTAAAGGTGCTTCTGGCCTGGACGTAATTGACTCTGCTGGTCTTAAACCAGGCACCATTATCGCCAGGGACCAGGGGCGGGATACCACTTAAAGTTTCCAAAACAACAACTCATGACAGAACTAGATCGTTCATTATAACCAACAAAGCTAACTGGAAGTGCCCAATGCAGCAGTTGACATCCTGTTTTGTCCTTTTTTGTTCCTACTTTTGTTGTGCTGCAAAGCTACTCCAGCCACTTTATTTTCCCCATCTGTCTGAAATAAAAAGATTTTATTTACAAATATGTGTGAATTGATTGCTATGATTTTTATTCATTATATATTGAATATTCTAATAATATTAATCGTTTTCTTCCTTCTTTGTTTTGAAAGCATTGTGGTGAATTAACATCGTTATTAAGTAGTTTGTCATCAGCATCAAAGCCTGGATCCATTTGGCGTTCTATGGGTTTCCATAGAAACAAATATCTGGTTCTGAAGACGTTAACACACTAAAATCTTGTAATTATGGTAATTACGACACGACGTGAACAAAGCAAAAGACTTCTAAACAAAGCTTGTGTTCATTCACACTTCACACAAATCCGATTTGGATTCAGTGTCCGCTTTGTCATTTCGCAAATGCTGAAATTTGATCCATTTGTTGAGACGTTGTCAATATCCATATCTACTTCAGCTACCAATTAAATAATCAGTCAGAACAATGCCAAGAGACTCACCCATAGAACAATAAATATGTGGAAAAACAAGATGGAAAACTGGACATTTTGCATCTGCTCATGTTTTTTTTTTGTTACATCTCACCACGGTGCTGATGTCCCGAGGCATTTTTTAACATATTCATGCATTTACAGTGTCCAAAACCTGCAGTGGCCAATGACAAAAAGATTACAATGATTTGAAGTCCAATGGACTGAAATTTTTTTTGGATTGAGTTTGTAAAAATAAGATTGTTTTTTTTTTCTGTTCAAACTAAATGGATTTGATTCTGATTTGCAAAAAAATCAACCTATCTGAGTATTTTTTTGTCTTTGGAAAGATTATTATTAACTTAGTTACTTCATCGTTCATCTGTAAAGTCAGTGAAACCTGGTAAAATTCTGAGAGACGTCCCTGAGCACCAGCACCATTTTGGTGGAAAAGGGTATTAACCATCTCACACATGCATTACATTGAGTCACACAGCAGTTTTCGTGATCAGTATTTGGTCGTTTTTCAGCAAAAAATGTCTAAACATCCTGAAAACAAGATACATTTTTTTCAGGATTCTTTGATGAATAGAAAGGTTATTTGAAAGATTGATTTAATGTGTCCTCACTGAATAAAAGTTTTAAATTCTTTCTTTCTTTCAAAAAGAAATACATAATTAGAGTTAAAAAAAAAACAGTTAGCCAAGATATAGCCTTCCAGTTTTACTGCACATGTAACATTTATCTTGTTTTTATACATTTTTAGTTTGGAGATTTTTACTGGTAAACGAGACAAAAATACAGATTTGTTTTGCAGTGCACAGTGCATCATGCTAAAGTCATGTGACAGTATCAGTATCGAGATCATCCACCACTTGTTTATGGCTTTGTTGTGTTCAGTCTGTAGCCTTTTGCCTGACAAAGACAAGGTAACAGTGACCTCATTGCAGCGTCCTTGTGAAATCATGCCCATTTGCCTCCCAGAGTTATCTGGCTGAGTGCTTGGCTGAATTGGCCTGCCCATCGCTCTGTTTACCCCTCACCGCCACTGGCTTTTTGGTTTCGAAAGCTGGTTATAAAGAAAAGTGCAGAAAATTAGGGCCGTGTTCAATTTTGCAGGATTTTTTTAGACAGAGCACAAACGTGAGCGTCTGCAGGAAGGTACGTTTTCTCATTTCACACACACACACACACACCCCGTATTCCCATACTCCACCACGAGCGATATTATTAATAAGAGAGGTTTTAATGAAACCTAGATTCATGCATTATTCATGCAATATTTAGACCAAAAAGAGAAAGATGTAGATGTAGGCACGATAACTAGGGCCACCCAACTCAAGATGGTGAATTGGAGCCAGACCAAATCCGAAATTCTCATCCTCTGCCGTTATTTCGTTTTACGGCTGTGCTACCTCTCTCTGTTCTATCAGTTTGATGAATGACAGATTATTCAGCCAAGAGATGAGATTTCACCTCTCATTCTTGCTCTCTCGTTCTCCTTTCTAGTTTTTGCTTTCTCTTTCTTGCTTTCTCTTTTTTTTTTTTGCACCACCCTTGTCTTTCTGCCTATGCTTTCTCCTCTGTCTTCTTTTGATTTAAGATTCATCTATCAGTGCTCTGTATTTTTCCCTCTCTTTATTTATTTCCACTGCAGAAGTGAGGATGCTTGGCTGAGATGAGTGACTGCATTAAAATTCATGCCTGCTCATATTCTTTTTCATATAGTGTTGTGGTGCTGCTGGTCGGACGGAGGGGGTTTTGGGGGCTGTCCAGCAGGGCATGGGGGAGGGGTGCTGTCTGGTGTCAATGTGTATGGAAAAGGGTAGAGGGGTAGATGGTGGGTGGGTGGGTCGGGGGGGGATCGCTGTTTGCATTTGAGGTCGACCCTCTAGATGTGCACCTGAAAATTGGATTTCGTGATTTGAGAGTTCTAGTTAAAATCCTCCCCCACACGCACACACATGTACAAGCTCTCTGCTCCCACATAATGTTTGGCTGTTAAAAAAAGCCAGCATTTTAGAAGATTTAACCCTAATTTCTTACAATAAAATACTTTTTCTGAATTTTAAAGTGGAATCAGTGCAGACCACACCATCTGTCGTTTTTTTCCAGTTATTGAAACATCCAGAAAACAAGATAAATTTGTGTGAGTAGCAAATTTTTACATTAAAATGTTTCGTTAGAGAACATGTCTTAAATTACATGTACAGTATTTTCCTTAACTCATTGACAAATCAGAGCTGACTGCGCTTTTCGGGAGGCGGGTTTTAAAGAAGCGGAAACTAAAAGCGTTCAGACAGCGGGTGAAAACAGGTGCTGCAACAATGTAAATTATAAGAAAAATAAGGAGTTTTTGAACATTAAATGGTGTAAACGTATTCTAGTAGAGCTCATCAACAAAATTATGAACCTGTAAATGAGCATAATTTAAGCATACATCTAAATCATACATTAAAATTCAGTGATATTTACACCATCGTTTAAAAGTCTGGGGAAGGTGAGCTGAATTTATTTAATCAAAAATAAACAGTGATATTGTGAAATATTATTACAATTTAAAGTAACTGTTTTTTATATTAATATCAACTTTTTAAATGTCATTTATTCCTTTGATCCAAAGTTGAATTTTCAGCATCATTACTCAGTGTCAAGTATTATCAATGTTGAAAACACTGATAAAAACTAGGATTTGATAGATAGATAGATAGGTAGATAGATATAACCCTACTTTCTTATAATAAAATACTTTTTCAAATTTAAATTTAAATCAGTGCAGACTACACTGTTTTCTGTCAGAACATGACAAACAAAATAACTGAATTGCACTACATTGTGTGTGATAATAGTATAAATACAATTTGTTGCATTGTTTGAAAAGAAACCAAACATTATGATTAACTCTTTAAGTATGTTCATAACTTGCCATTTATTTTGCCCTGGGGGATCTTGTATTGTCCACATACAATATAAGTCTTATATTGTATGTGGCAAAACGGCATTCTAAATAATAGAAATAACATCACTTTAAATGTTTATAGTGTGTGTTTCATGAACTACAGACACTTTTATGTCCCAGGAGTATGTTTTTTTTTTTTAAATTAGCTGATTTCAATTATTTTCTTATTTCAACATTCATTTTCATAAACAATTTTCATTTATTTAAAGTCAATACATCATCAATCCTTCTTCCAAAATGTGTTTTAACATTTACGCCTATTATTAACTATGGTAAGCCTATTATAAGTGTTTATATTTTAGACCTAGAGTGATGGTTTTCATGGAAAAATGCGTACATATGTCACTCACTTACTTGAAATGTAAAGGCACGTAAATGTTCTGCACGCGTAGATGGTGTTTTTATTACTTTTTTGTTTTTATTATTGGGATAACCATATTCATTCGCACTGTCATGCAGAGCCTAAGCACAACCAAAACAATGTTCTTCTGCAAAATGCATGCAATATTGTTTTTAACCGCCAGAGGGCCAAAAGTTAAATAGCGCACCTTTAATAATTTTTTTTTTTTTTTACATTTGTTTTTCAACATTTATTTTGTATCATAAGTGTCATTTTAGTATTGTTTGTATAATTTTTTGTTTTTGTAATTTGTATACATTTTTTATTTTTAGTTCAGTTTTTATTTATTTCCAGTTAGAAAATTTAGTGCTTTAACTTAAAGGGATAGTTCACCCAAAAATTAGCCCATGATTTACTCACCCTGAAGCCATCCTAGGTGTATATGACATTCTTCTTTCAGACGAATACAATTGGAGTTATATTAAAAAATATCCTGTCTCTTCCGAGCTTTATAATGGGAGTGAATGGCTGGAGAAAATTTGAAGACCATTTTGGTCTTCAAAAGAAAAAAAAAGGATTCCACTGAATGTTTTTAGGCCACTGCACAGTACATCATTTGAGAGGTGAAATGTTCAGAACTAATTTATTAATAAAAAGACAGAATTCTCCTGGAATTCTCCTGGAGTGTTCACTGAGATTCAGAGTGAGGGTTATGGAGACAAGCGGTCAGCAGGAGGACAGTTGAAGGGGTAGTAGCAGTTTTTTTTTGTTTTTTTTTGTAGAGATAGTAGTGGGGGTTGTTTTTCATTGCATTGAAGGTCAGATTTGATCTTTCTTTCTGTCTGTTTGTTTGCGTTCTACGTTCAATCCTAAAATTTCTTTTCCCTCTTCCTTTTCTCCTTGCTTTTATTTTTCTCCTCCACATGTGACACATGCACACACACCTGAGTAATCACATACTCTTTTTTATGGACAATTGCAGTGATTATGGCTGGTAAGCAAACTGCTCTGAAAGCTCGGAATGACTCCCTTCTTCAGATGAATTCCCTCATGCTGTTTGTACGAGAGGAATCGTGATTGTGAGGCTGAATCACGGCACAAATAATAATGGCATATCAGCACACCTGGGAACGAGAGGAGGCTGAACTTATCATCATCAGCAGCACAACAACCAATTGCAATAAACTGATGGCAAAAATCATAAGAAACAACGAATAGCATTATGCCCTAAAGAGACTTTAAACAATATTGAATGGCGTAACATAAATCCCATACAGGCTGTTTCACATATATTATCTTTATTATAATGGGTATATTTTATAATTATTTGTGTTTCATATTTAAATCTGTATACTGTTATGATGATGTCACTAGACATGTTATAGGTTTCTCTAAGGCTTAAATGTCTTGTTGGTATATGTAGTCTCTTGTATAATACCCTCATTATAATTCTAGAGTTCAGTACGTTTATTTGGCTATTGATTAACATCATCAAATAATCCACACAGATTAAGTGACATCAGCAGCAGAACATGTTACTACATTTTGAATAAAGACAACAAATCATTCCCGGTAATATATTTCACAATGAAAAATAGTTCACAATAAAACAAAGAACATGCATTAAGAAAGTAGAGTACATTTTTAATTGATTTTGACCTTAAACATAAAAACACAATATTTTAGCTATGCGTATTATAACTGTCTTTACAGTTGCTACCTCGGTAATGCGTTATATAAATAATGAATTAAGTAAAGTCTAATTTTATGCTAGACTCTGGCAATTTCGGCAAAAGCTCAAGTATACTTCTTCGTAGGAGTTTACCTGTCTCCACTCTGCGCTCCGCTAGGCCCCGGTCGCTACCTGCCACAGTTGCACTCCTGTCTGCTCCGAAACAAAGCAGGAAGAGCAGTGGCCGTTGCCTAGTGATAGTGTTGCCATGGAGACTGGCCAGCCAGACTCTCTCTATAAAGAATAGGTTGTTATATGTACATCGAGAGCATGGAAGGGAGGGGAGGCAGTGGAGTTTGGAGTTTCTCTAGGTTTGAGGATGGAGGGGTAGGGAGGTTCATTAAATCAGGGAAAGAGAGAGACTTGCTGAATTCTCTATGATTTGGCATATATATTAGACCAGACAGTTGTGTTGTATTTTACTGCGTTCTGCCTCATTTGCTATTCTGTATTAAGAAGAGGGCCGAGGGCTGTTTGGCTAGACTGGGGCCTTAGGAAAATGCATGAGAAAATGAAAATTTCTCTTTCTTTCTCTCATTGTTCTTTTCTTTTTCTTTCCTTCACTTTCTTTCTCACATGTACATGTAAACATCCTCATATAAAAAACGTTTAGTACCAATTATTTATTTTTTTACAATTTGTTTTAACAATTAATAAAATGTGTAGTATTATATATATACTGTATATATATATATATATATATATATATATATATATACACTCACCTAAAGGATTATTAGGAACACCATACTAATACTGTGTTTGACCCCCTTTCGCCTTCAGAACTGCCTTAATTCTACGTGGCATTGATTCAACAAGGTGCTGAAAGCATTCTTTAGAAATGTTGGCCCATATTGATAGGATAGCATCTTGCAGTTGATGGAGATTTGTGGGATGCACATCCAGGGCACGAAGCTCCCGTTCCACCACATCCCAAAGATGCTCTATTGGGTTGAGATCTGGTGACTGTGGGGGCCATTTTAGTACAGTGAACTCATTGTCATGTTCAAGAAACCAATTTGAAATGATTCGAGCTTTGTGACATGGTGCATTATCCTGCTAGAAGTAGCCATCAGAGGATGAGTACATGGTGGTCATAAAGGGATGGACATGGTCAGAAACAATGCTCAGGTAGGCCGTGGCATTTAAACGATGCCCAATTGGCACTAAGGGGCCTAAAGTGTGCCAAGAAAACATCCCCCACACCATTACACCACCACCACCAGCCTGCACAGTGGTAACAAGGCATGATGGATCCATGTTCTCATTCTGTATATGCCAAATTCTGACTCTACCATCTGAATGTCTCAACAGAAATCGAGACTCATCAGACCAGGCAACATTTTTCCAGTCTTCAACTGTCCAATTTTGGTGAGCTTGTGCAAATTGTAGCCTCTTTTTCCAATTTGTAGTGGAGATGAGTGGTACCCGGTGGGGTCTTCTGCTGTTGTAGCCCATCCGCCTCAAGGTTGTGCGTGTTGTGGCTTCACAAATGCTTTGCTGCATACCTCGGTTGTAACGAGTGGTTATTTCAGTCAAAGTTGCTCTTCTATCAGCTTGAATCAGTCGGCCCATTCTCCTCTGACCTCTAGCATCAACAAGGCATTTTCGCCCACAGGACTGCCGCATACTGGATGTTTTTCCCTTTTCACACCATTCTTTGTAAACCCTAGAAATGGTTGTGCGTGAAAATCCCAGTAACTGAGCAGATTGTGAAATACTCAGACCGGCCCGTCTGGCACCGACAACCATGCCACGCTCAAAATTGCTTAAATCACCTTTCTTTCCCATTCTGACATTCAGTTTGGAGTTCAGGAGATTGTCTTGACCAGGAGCATATTACATACATATTATTAGCAGGACACACCCCTAAATGCATTGAAGCAACTGCCATGTGATTGGTTGATTAGATAATTGCATTAATGAGAAATTGAACAGGTGTTCCTAATAATCCTTTAGGTGAGTGTATATTGTTCTAAAATGAGGAGGCAAAGTCCTCTTTTTATTAATCAAATGTAAATTCATGTCCCAGTTACACTTGATGTTGTCACATTTTCCTGGTTAAATAAACATTACATAAAAATAGAGATACCAAATACAATTCTATTTTATATTCATTAACTATACAATGTAATTAATGTTCTTTTTATTAAAACCAAGTATAAATCTCATCAATTTAATGTTTTTAAGCATTTTTACATTTATTCCAAAATAACAACTAACTGTAGTAAAAATGTAAACAATTTAATTTATTTGTGAACTAATGTTCAGCTTTTCTTTCTAACAGTCAACTTATTTTCATCAGTCATCAAGCTTGGTAAACACTGGTCACAGACACAATGTACCTTTAATTTCACCAAGCGAATTGCTCATTATAAAAAAAAAAAAACACATTCATCATGTTTTAAGGACATTTCACGTTTGATTTTGGTATGACATAAAGCGGTAATATATATCTAAGTGGCTGAGTTATTTTTTTTTTTTTTAATTAGTCTTCCCATTAGTCTTCTGACAAAAATGAGGTGGGATTTATTGCATGAACAATTTATATTCAACCATAACCATCATATCCATCATATCCAATCATAGCACATTGCCTCCTCACACGTGTCTTTCCCCCATTCATTCTCAATTACCCCCCTCCAAACCCACCACACACTTTAGGGGGGTCTGTTAAAAGTCAATGGGCTCAGGGGAGGCAAGAGAGATGCGGACTCCTGCTGTAACTTTACCTGCTGATGTCGCTGTTAGAGGTTACTTTAGAAAAACGAGTGATTTATACACTTTTTAATTGTACAATTTGTAATACTTGGGTTGTTTTATTTTTGTAATATAGGTTATTTTCTCACCCAATTTTTTAGGAGGCACTGCCTCCCTTGCCTATAATTGTATTAAAGTGGAAAAAAGACTTACGCTCCGCGCTGCCGCATAAACTAAGGCTCTGTCAAGACCAATTAAGAGCGTCAAAACGCCATTTTGACTTTCATGCACATAATGCATGAATTTTTAATTTGAAACCTGAGACTTTGTTTCTTATCAGAAATTAAGTGCCTCAGTGCCTCCCATTATTAAACGGGAGGCACACTACAAATAATGTTTTGTGTAGGGAAAAACCACAAACCTGGTAACCCTGTCTGAACGGATGATTCATAGGGTCAAATAGAGCTTGCTTTAACGTAGAGCTTGCTGTAACGAATAAGTTACATATAGTGAGAATACCGATTATTGGCCGATACATTGGTGAATCCCTAATATATACGTATATATATATATATATATATATATATATATATATATATATATATATATAATGCAATACAATACATATTCTGTATTGTGCATTGGAAACTATTTGTATGCATGCTTTTACTTCTTGTAGCTGACCTAACCTTGCAAATGACGTGCATATACATATTAGTTGTTATTACACTGCAATGTCCTCAGTTCAAGCAGATGGGAGGCCCAGAGTCAAATTCTGCATATGCCCTTTGAAAAGAGCTTACTGCACCCCGACCTCTCATTTCTTTTCTTTACAAATATACACATATCTAAGGACATATACTATAAGGACAGAGAGTAAAATCATTCAGTGTTAGAGCCTGATATCATATGTATTGCATGAGGTTGTTCTGGATTCACAATCCCAGGGTTCTGCAGTAGAATTATTGATTTTCAAATGTTTACAGTTGGACAGCAATGAAAGTTGGACAGCAGAAAAGTCACACTGTGACTGTCTTGTGTAAAGAATCAGCATGCTGGTGCTTGTGTGTGTTTTGTGTTGATTTTATTTCATTGTAGTTTTGCTTTTGAGTGATAATGGCATTAATTTTGGGATGCAGGATACTCTTTGTGGAACTGCTGCATCACACTGTTTGCTTTCATCACTAGAGCTCTATGTCTCCATGTATCTCACAGTCTTGGTTTGTGTGTAAGGGTGTGTGCATGTCAGACTGACTGCACCGCAACCATAGATCAGGTTTTATTATGCACCAAAAGCTGATCCTCCTCTCCCTTCACAGTGTCGTTCTGTTTGAGGTCTGTTATGCAACTCAGCCCACTGACTGGTCAAAGTACTGAGGCCTGTGCGATACAGCAATGCATTTTCATTCAATCTATCTTTTTCTGTCTGTCTACATGTCTATCTATCTATCTATCTATCTATCTATCTATCTATCTATCTATCTATCTATCTATCTATCTATCTATCTATCTATCTATCTATCTCTATCTATCTATCTATCTATCTATCTATCTATCTATCTATCTATCTATCTATCTATCTATCTATCTGTCTGTCTGTCTGTCTACATGTCTGTCTGTCTGTTTATCTATCTATCTATCTATCTATCTATCTATCTATCTATCTATCTATCTATCTATCTATCTATCTATCTATCTATCTATCTATCTATCTATCTGTTTGTCTGTCTGTCTGTCTGTCTGTCTGTCTGTCTGTCTGTCTACATGTCTGTCTGTCTATCTATCTATCTATCTATCTATCTATCTATCTATCTATCTATCTATCTATCTATCTATCTATCTATCTATCTATCTGTCTGTCTGTCTGTCTGTCTGTCTACATGTCTGTCTGTCTGTTTATCTATCTATCTATCTATCTATCTATCTATCTATCTATCTATCTATCTATCTATCTATCTGTCTGTCTGTCTGTCTGTCTGTCTGTCTGTCTGTCTATCTATCTATCTATCTATCTATCTATCTATCTATCTATCTATCTATCTATCTATCTATCTATCTATCTATCTATCTATCTATCTATCTGTCTGTCTGCCTGTCTGTTTATCTATCTATCTATCTATCTATCTATCTGTCTGTCTGTCTGTCTGTCTGTCTATCTATCTATCTATCTATCTATCTATCTATCTATCTGTCTGTCTGTCTGTCTGTCTGTCTGTCTGTTTATCTATCTATCTATCTATCTATCTATCTATCTATCTATCTATCTATCTATCTATCTATCTATCTATCTATCTCTATCTATCTATCTATCTATCTATCTATCTATCTATCTATCTATCTATCTATCTATCTGTCTGTCTATCTGTCTGTCTGTCTGTCTATCTATCTTTTTCTGTCTGTCTACATATTTTTCTGTCTGGTTTTATTCCTAACCCAAAAATACAAATGCTGTGTGTTTATTATGTGTGACCATACATGGACATTTGTGTGTGTGTGTCTGTGGTAGTTTGATGAAGGGGGTTATTAAAAGCAGGATTCCACCCCATTTGTCATGGTCAAGAAGTGGGGTGCAGCATGCGGGCAACCTCAAAAAAACAAAAAAGATTAGGCAAAGATGTACCAGCAATAAAGCCTAGCTCAGGAGGGGGTTGCATGTGGAATGTGTCATTTGTTTGTGCACAATCCATCCACACTGCAGCAAAACTTAATGAGGTGCTTCTTACAGTATGTTCTATTTTAAAGCTTTGGCTTATGGAGACACTATTGAGTGTGGTATTCTGTAGTGTAAGGCACATATTCAAGGTATATTCTGTGTAAATAATCTATTTTTCCATTATATATTTAAAATATTTAACATTTAAATAATATGCTTTTTTTTTTTTTTAACTGAGGGACAAGTCAAAAACGGTGCAGGATGATGGTGCTGAAATGCTCTCCATTGGTGACCTAATAACTGCTTGACTTGCTAAATGTGCATCTGACTTTCTTAAGCTTTTATTTTATTTTACAGACACACGTCAGACCAGGCATGTGGAATTGTCTTTATGTGAGAGGTGCTGCTAAAATGCTTTTGCATGATTAGTTTAATGGCCTCATGAAGCCTGTTTGGTTTTTTTGGAGTGTTTGGCAACTGAGATCATAGAAAGGTTTGTGCCAACAGGTGCTCGTGAGTCCTTCCTGTGGTGTTGTTACTTGAGCTGCTTTCTCTCCCAGCCATTTGTGTCCTAATTAGAGATGTGTGATCTTGCTAAAATAGAATCGTGTCACTATAGGATCATTTGGAGAAGAATTGGGGTGTGGAGAGAGAGAGCGAGAAATGATAAGGGAGGGAGGTTTTTGAGGATTCCTATTCCTACTCTCTCTTTCGATTCCCATGGGGCTGCAGACACACTTGAAAGCTGTGAAGTGTGCTGTTCTGCCTGTATTCTCCTCGTAATTGGCCAAATGCTGCATCGGGAAAGATTTAGGGAGGCAGGAAGGCATGGCAAAGAAACTCCTGCGTCTGTCTCTGAAACTCTCTATGTTTTTCTTTTGGCTTGACTCGTCTCTCTGTTCTTCCCATCTTCCTTTTTTGTGTTAATATAGGGCTTTGTTCCAATACCTAGTGTGCTGCCTCACTGTCTGCTGCCTTAGACAGATGTCTTAGCTGCATCCTACTGTCATGGAAACTCAGAAGTGACTGATTTGGAAAACTCTTCATAGCCACTCTGATACTTGAGTTTTGGTGATAGCATGATACTAAGCTAAACTATAAATTGACTATTAATATCAGTAGTTTATTATTAATATTGTTATTATTATAGAATTAAATCTAAGTGGCATATAGAATTACATTTATCACCTTGAAATGTTATCACCTAAATAGATAAATACCTATGTATATATATATATATATATATATATATATATATATATATATATATATATATATATATATATATATATATATATATATATATATATATATATATATATATATATATATATATATATATATATGCAGTATAAAAATTATATTATATTATATTATACTGTATTATCGAAATGATCATGAAAATCTAATAAGCATAAAAATAACACACATGTTGGGTAAAATAAATTTTCAATGAACTGTAACATAACTAACTTGCTAACTTGCAACTAATAATGAACTGTTTATAGCAATAGTATTACATCAATACTAAATTTGATATGGAATGAATTTTATCACTTAAATTAATTATCTCTACATGACATTTTAAATACTAAAAATCTAAATGTAGAGGTTTTAAGTATGAAATATTTTTTACATTGATTTAAATTGGGAAATTATATAGTAATATCATTTTATAAAAATACACTGTATAATCAGGTTCTGTATTATATTATATTATATTATATTATATTATATTATATTATATTATATTATATTATATTATATTATATTAACTCAAGTGTTCTTTGTGTCATTACAAACAAATGAATTTTGTCTAATGAAGTGAACTACTGCATATCCCCTTCTCTCATTCTGGGATTTCTTTTTCCACAATGGATACATGTGAAATGAGGTAGGCCTATCTTAGAAGGCATCATAATTAAGTTGCCTTGTACCTTTTGGAACAGCTTTTGCGTGGGGGGCCCCTTATGATGCCTTAACATGCAGCCTATGGAGGCAGCTCAATAGATTTAGGAATAGAGCATCTTTCTGTCTCTCTCTCTGTCTCTCTCTCTCTGTCTCTCTCTCTCTGTCTCTCTCTCTCTCTCTCTCTCTCTCTTTCTCTCTCTCTCTCTCTCTCACCTCGCATCTTTTTGTGTGTGTGTGTGCGCACATGTACGAGAAAGCAGGATTGATTGCCTGTGGCTGTCATCCGAACACTACACCTTAAACGCGACTGCAGGCTTTTAATCATTGATAGGCTTTTGCTTGAGTCAGGCAGACTACAGGGCAGACCCGCTCTCACACACAGCCATATTAGAAACTGCTGATTCACACAATGCTATTTGAAATCTAGTATGTAAGCCTTTATTTGATACATATATGCAATATGTGTGTGTTTTGTACATGATGTGAGACTGCAGGAAAGTGTGTTGAGATGGAGAATGTTAGTGCTTCTGCACATACATATGCATGCGCTCCACAGGGACTTGTGAGCACATCGCGTCCATGAGAGAATCACAAAAGACAGACGGACAAAAGAATTGATTTCTTTCACAACCTTTCATTTCTATTTCTATAAGAACTGTTGGAAAACAGAATGTATTAGTCTGTATACTTGCATGTTTTCTATAACTTTCGATAGAAGAATCTCTGATGCTGTACTGTCAAGTTCATCCTTCTTATTTATCAATATTACATTTTGTAAAATGAATAAGTGCATTCTGCATTCTTAAACCCAAAAATGAATATTCAGTCATCTATTCACCCTCATGTCATATCCTACAGCCAATATTTGTGTAAGGCAGATTGTAGCGCTGCTTTCTGGAGTGCAGTTCACTCCTTCACCAGTTGACATGCTCTAATTATGCAGTGTGAATGAGAAGCTTTGAGTACACTACTTATTTTCGGTGAACTGTCCAGCTGTCTGTATAATTATCCTTATAACTTACATTCCGACCCTTTTGTTCTCTATTTACTAGCTTTTACTATTTTTACACACTGATTATTTAACAGAGTTGCATGGCAAGTGTGAACTGGTTGCTTGTTGTATGCTAGTCTCAGCTTCAGGCCAATGAACCATTGACTGACCATCTGGTCGCATACAAAAACACAATGCTTCAATCTGATTGGCTGTATAGACTCAATTTCTGGGAGTCAGGGTACACAGATTTCAGATCAGTTCACAGAGACAGCAGCTGTTGAAAAATATACTGTATTTTGTTTAAAGGATCATATTCATGAGACAGGTGCTTTTATAGCCATCTAGAAGAATTGGTTGCAAATATAAAAGTACAAGGAATGTTCCCAGGATATGTTTTTAACTGAATGTGTATTATTCATTTATGATATATTTTCATTGAACAATTAGTTTATAGAGATATAACAAATTATTATTATTATTATTTTTATTATTATAAATAAACAGTTACAATAAACAGTATCCACCTGTCCATATGTTTTAGAATTATTATTATTAATAATAATAATAATAATAATAGTAATTATTGTTGTTATTATTATTATATTGGTCATAAATAAACAAAATAAACAGTCTCCATTTGTCCATATGTTTTAGAAATAAGAATAATTATTATATTTGTCATAAATAAACAATTAAAATAAAGAGAATCCACTTATCCATATGTTTTAGAAATAATAATAATAATAATAATAATTATTATTATTATTACTGGGAGTTTAAAGAGGAAAAATGGTTTGGAGAATATATGTATGTATGGATTATTATAATAATTTATTTATTTAGTATTTTTAATGTGATATGTATTATTCATTTAGGATATATTTTATTGAATAATTTGTTTATTGAGATATAAAAAATATGATTGTTATTATTATTATATTGGTCATAAATAAACTATTTAAAAAAAACACTTGCCCATATATTTTAGAAATAATAATAATAATATTAATAATGATAATAATAATAATAATTATTATTTGGACAAATTTGTTTAATTATTATTTAAGTGGAATACTTCCCATATTCTAATGCTTAAAAGTAGGACATTTGAAGCAAGATTTTGCCATTTTTGTTGATGTCTCTAAAAAAATTAATATATATATATATATATATATTTGCATTCACATTCACAAATGCAAAAAAAGATTTATAAGAAAATACAGATATTTCTAGATTTTTTATTTTATGTATTTGTTTGCATAACTGTGCATTGCCCTGTCCATTAGTGAGATGTATTGATACTATTTTAACTTCATAATAGTGAAATAGAGGCCTGCAGACGGTGTCAGTACCTCCAGATTTCTTTTTCACACTGTGCCGTGAACCGACCTGCACTAAAATGAGTTTCCCTGTAAGCACCACGGACAGCTCCGCAGCACACTGTGTGGAAGTGCAGTCCTGCCTCTAATGCTGCTGGTCTCCACTGCTGCAGCTGCACACAACACAATGCAGCCTCTCACAGACGACATGCTCTAGCGTGCGCCTAAATCTTCATTTACAAACCGCTTCGATGCAGTTCTTGCCGGGTTGTTTTTGTCTTCCCCGCTCAACTTTGCATGTGTAATGTGTGCTCTGTGGAGTTTGTTGCGACCACTTTTTCATCTGCAATGTTTTTTTTTAATACGTCCTCTGTCTCTTATCTTATCCTGGTCCATTCTCTCTCTCTCTCTCTCTCTTCTCTCTGGAGATTAGGGAATAAAACAGCACATATTCCCCCTGCTCGCTCATGCTCCCTCCCCCACTGATAGGATCTCTGGAGGATGGAGTGGATTAATGACCTCGCTGGAGAGGGCCAGATCTCTCCAAATCACCCCATAGAGCTGCACACACCACTCATCATCAGTGTGTGTGTGTGTGTGTGTGCGATTTACAGTACAATATGCTTATTTCCACTATATATGTGCTCAACCCATCACTAGTCGCACTGTGTTGCATTTAATTCAACCCACTGAAAGACAGACCTGTTCAGCCATGAATTCAAACTGATCTACACAGAGACATCCTTGTTTCCTTGTTAATTATATACACCAGTCTCCTGCTGTGTATTTGTTTCTCTCCGCAGCAGTTTCCTCTCTTCCTGTGACAATATTTAACAGACCTCCAGTTCTCCCAGCGGAGAGCGTGTCCCCCTCCCTCCGCTCAGACTGCAGGCTTCAGCAGGCCCGTATACCACTGTGAAAGGAAACATATGGACAGAAAACACACTCGAGACAGAAACAGAATATCATAGTGACTTGGGGTGGCAACAGCCTAAGCCCAAAGTATACTTTGGTGGTCCACGCGAGGTAATTTTCGTCATCAGACGGTTCCGTGGACATGTACTGTACGCACACCGTCCGCGCGCTGCCCAATTTTTGTGTCCGTGCTTACGCCACATATGCGAGTGACTTGAGCACTTAGAGTCCACTAGTTAGTGCGCATGCACCAAACACGTCTTGCACACCCACTGCCAAGGAGTAAACTTTAAAAGGCTCTTTAGAAACCACAAAGAACACCCTAGCAACCATGTAACAATGAGCTGCATAGCGACCATCCACAACATCTTAACATCCTAAATCCTACATCCAACGTGATTTTTCTTCAAAAGCATTTTTCCTTTCTTGTAACACTTTACAATAATGTTCAATTCGTCCTAACAATGAACAATATTTTACAGCACTTATTAACCTATTAACAGCAAAAGTTTAAAATAATTGTGTAAAGTAAAAAAAAAACTTTAGTTTTTTGTTTTGTTTTTGAAGGAAGTCTCTTCTGCTCACCAAGGCTGTTTTATTTGAAATACAAAAGTAATATTCTCAAATATTCTCAAATAAAAATGATCTGTTTTCGATCTGAATATATTTTAAAATGTAATTTATTCCTGTGATGACATCATTACTCCAGTCTTCAGTGTCACATGATCCTTCAGAAATCATTCTAACATCCTGATTTGCTGCTCAAGAAACAGTTGTTCTGCTTAATATTTTGTGGAAACCATGATAAATTCTTTCAGAATTCTTTGATAAATACAAAGTTCAAAAGAACAGCATTTTTTTTTTGTCTTTTGTCTTTTTGTAATTTTGTCTTTACAGTCACTTTTGATCAATTTAACAAATGTTTTCTAAATAAAAGTATTAATTAATATATATTTTTTAAAATCTTACTGATACCAAATGTTTGAATGGTAGTGCAGGTTGATGTTAATGTATGCATTCTCTAATACAAAGTTCTGTCATGAAACTCTAGATATCGCACCAGACTAATAGGTCATTAACTCAATCTGCTTGCAATCACATCATTCTCTATATAATGCACATCTGAATGGTTCGTGCTGTATCAGCAGCCAATGAGCTTGCTGCTTTACTTTTAAACGTGGTCAGTGTCTGTAGCAGTTTCCAGCACATTTTCAGAAACCCTCCACCTTCCCCAGCTCCACCTGTATAGATCTGCTACGGGTAATTCATGTATGCTATTGTACAGCAGCGGCATGTCGTGTGTGTATTGGCAGTAGTAAGTCTCGTACTTGCTCTGCAGCAGCAGCAAACCAAACATATCAACATTGTCATATCCATTACCATGCCAAACAAAATTCATTGTTAGTCCATAATACCTAATGCATGAATTAATAATAACGTATTTCATCATTTCTTTCGTTTCGTTTAAATTTTTGCACTTTTCTCTTCTCTTTGCAGCCAAAAAAGCAGCTGATGGTTCTGTCATCCCAAACGGCTACTGTGACTTCTGTCTAGGAGGCTCCAAGAAAACAGGCTGTCCTGAAGATCTAATTTCCTGTGCGGACTGCGGCCGATCAGGTGCGGCCTAACCCATGGTAGCTCAGCTCGGAAATGGGATTTATTAATTTCTCAACATATTACCTTCTTTTCGGTTGTTGCAGGTCATCCGTCGTGCCTGCAGTTCACCGTCAACATGACGGCGGCAGTGAGGACCTACCGCTGGCAGTGCATCGAGTGCAAATCATGCAGCCTGTGTGGGACATCAGAGAACGATGTAAGTCAGCTGAACGAAGCAACTTTCTTTTCCAGTGCAATCTTTGTTGTGTTTGAGAACTGTTTAGTCCGAGCCCCCAGCGCTAGTGTTTGGGGACATGTGCATACAAGGATCAACTTGCATTATTTTTACAGGATCAGCTTTTATTCTGTGATGATTGTGACAGAGGGTATCATATGTATTGTCTAAGCCCCCCTATGTCGGAGCCTCCGGAGGGTATGTACTATGTGTTTTACATTTAGCTGTTTTAAGTGGACTGCAAAAAAAAAAAAAAAAAAAAAAAAAAATCTTATTCTTAATCAGTATTTTTGTATTATCGTTCAGTAAAAATCGAAACATCCTTAAAGCAAGAGACATTTACTTCAGAAGCTAAATTATTATTGCATGAGATAATCATTTTTATTTATTTTATAAATATATAAGTATATATAATCTATAAAATATATTAAAGTATATATTAAGCATACACATATATAATACAAATTGTATAAAAGTATTTTTATTTTAATTAATAATAAATAATTCAATTTAACTCGCTAATAAAAAACTGCTACTTAAAACTGCTATTTCAAACTTTTGCCAAATATTAATATTTAGTATATATTTTTGTCAGATTGTTTTTTTCTAGTTTTAAGCACTTTACTCTTTTTGTTACACAAGTTTGTTTGGTGGAAACCTCGCATTTTCCACAAACGCTACTTTTCTGGAAATGGAAAAAGCACTGTGCTTTTTAAATAATTAAACACTGTGTTGCCAAAGTTGATATTGTAACTTTATATATGGTCAGACACTTGTGTCATTATATTAGTAACATTTGACCAAAATAAAGGTCAAATGGAGTTACAAGGTTTTTAACCAGGAATATTTTGAGAATTTTGGACGTGTATGTGTTTTGTCCACCATTAGTAGACAAAGTGCAGCATATTACATTTCCATCAATTTACCAGTTATAAAGTTAACTGCTATGTGAGCGCTCTGTTTCTTCTGTCATTTGGCCAAAATCTCATGTTTTTAAAGATCAAGTGCTTCGCACAGGCTATTTAAAACAGTAGCTATGAATTGAGAACAAATGCTAGACTAAGACACATTGCATTGCAAACAATCAGAGACTGTCCAAACTCTCATTGGCACTTCATTCACGATATGAGGCTTTACCGACAGTTTGAGGATACAGTGAAGTTACAAGGTTTAGTAACAAGCTTTTTCAAATACTTATCATTAGTTAAATATTTGCAAAATCCACAGACATCCGTAAAGGATGACCAATGGTAATGATTTATGCAAAAAAAAATCAAATAATGAAATATGGAGATACAATGTTTCTGCCTGACAGTATGGATATACTCTCTGGAAAAACAAAAAGATGAAAAAATACTGCTAAACAATACATTTTTGCAGTGTTCAAGAACCGTTACTTAAAAGTGCCATGTCTAACTTTGGCCAAATATTACACGCTTCAATTTAAACCAACATTTGTGTCTCTTCCTTTGCAGGGAGCTGGAGTTGCCATCTGTGTCTGCGCCAGCTAAAGGAAAAAGCGTCCGCCTACATCACACTAACCTAATCTCCGTGCCCTACTTCACCCTAGCAGTCTCATCCTACTCTATCCCATCATCACAGATCCAAAGAGACTCCCCCAACATCCACCAGAAGAGAACAACTTTCATCTGCCCATTGCCTGTATGGTGACAGCAAGGAAAACGTAGGGTGCGACTAACATTTTTGTATGTCATTTGGGACTCAAGCAGACCTTTCCTCGTCAGTCCCTCCAAAGAGTTCTTTCCTTCAATGATCAGAGAGGTCTTCTTCTTGTCTGACTCCATCTTATGGTGGCTAGACAAGTAGTGCCAAACGGTTTGTCGCTGAGGAGACATTTTGCACGAATCTGAGGGGGGCATGTCAGTGGGAGGAGTCTCTGTGACACCATTAGATGACGCACCAACTGCAGATGGGACGAGTGCCACTTGATCTCACCATAGCTTTTGGTTTGTTTAGCTCTGGTGAGAGATGGTATCAATGTGCCATTGATTTATTTTTTTCTTTTTGCGGTATATTCTTCAGGAGCAGACACCAGCACATAATGAGATCATGTTTAGTCATTAAATTTGGCCTTATTCTAGCTGTAATTAGACTTCTGTTGTAGAGATGAATGAATTCTTCAATAATTAATATCCCTTGAGGATACAACTTTTGGTTCTTGCAACACATTACAAAAAAAGGTGATATATCATGAACATAGTCTGTGTTAAAAGGAATATTGCAGGTTCAATACAAGCACTTGTAGAATAAAGTTGATAACCACAAAACTTATTATTATTTTTTAAAGGATTACAGTGAAGTAGTCAATTGCGGGATCCATGGGACCTAACGCAAAGAGAATTAAAAGGGATAGTTACTAAATGTTTTTAAGTTACAGAATATTATTTGTTTTATTTGTCTTTTGCGCAAAAAAACCCATCAACAATTTATAGATGCAGAGTTGGATATTCTCATATATTTTTCGATTGTATGCGACAATGAACAAATGAAACAGCGTAGAGCAAATTCCTTTTGCCTGCTGTGACAAATGCCAACATGCAACTTGCACAAGTCTGGCACCTGAGATCTGAAGCAGAGAATTGGTGGGAATAAAAAAAAATAAAATAAATGCCTATGACACTGGGCTGAGACTGACAAATCTGTCTAGACCTCCTCCTGCAGGCTTTTGCCATGGGTGCAGGACAAAACGTGAAAGTTGCCGATGTGAGCAGGACAATTTTTTTGAAATTTTTTCAATTGAAAAATCCATTCCTCACACTTACAGTGGAAATGAATGGGGCCAATCAGTAAGCACTAAATTACTCATTATTTCAAAAGCCACAGGATGCAAAAATATATGAGTGTTAACATGATTTTAGTGTGAAAAAAATGACTTACTGACCTTTTATATGTAAAACTGTCCAATTTAGTACCTTTGTTGCCATGACAATGTTAAGAAAAAAACAATAAAACAACCATAAAAAATATGTGAACAACACAAGTTTTTACAGAAAGTTAATGTAAGTGCTTTTATAAAATGATAAACTTCACATTTCTGCTTTTAAATCCTCTAAAATTGGCCCCATTCACTTCCATTCTAAGTGCTTCGACGTTACCGCATTTTTTTCTTTTCTTGTTTTTCTTTTTTTCTTTTAGGCAATCAACATTATACCACAAATGCTGCTGAACTTGTATTGAATCTGGAAAATTCTGGAATATCAAGGGAAGTCGTAATGCTGCAAACTGTTTTCATGCATAGAAAGATCCCTTTATTAAGAAAGTCCCAGGTGCATGTCTTTCAACCAGAGTCAAACTTGCTCTGTGTGAAAAAAGAAAAGAAAGAAAAGTAGATTTCAAAAATCAGCGGACTAATTCCGTACTTCCAACATGATCCCCACCTCCTCTTCCTATTCTCAACAAGCCAACATAAAATTCCCTCTCAGCCAGGGTGCGTTTATAAGAGTGTATATTTATCGAGCGACGTCTGTCCTTGTTTCAAAAACAGGGCGTTAAACGGTTGATTGTTGTCTTTTTTATGATGACTTGCTTGCATGTTGTAATAGTATCGTTTTTAAATCATTTAAGGACAAAAAATCGAAGAAAGCACACTTATTCTGCAATAATGTTTTTGTGTTTGTGACCCTCTCTGGGGAAGTTGCGTCGGTATGTACGTGCGCTTTTAAAACTCTCGTGGAACTTCGAAACTGTAAACGACAGAATGCGGAAATGGGGCGGGGTTTTAAAAAGGGGGAGGAGTTTGTGAAATTCTGACGTTTTCAGGTGCCACTGCAAACTCTCCATTTTGATTTCCTGGACAAACTGAAGACCAGCTTTGGAGACTCCTTTCCATCCCCCCAGTCTCTTTGGAGGGGCATTTTTCCTTTTTGTGACAAGAAAAATTGTGCGCCTCTTTTGTAGAATGAGCTCTTTACTATCTGTAAGTCTGCTTTGTGTTCTGAGACTTGCTACTGCAGCCTGCTTAAAAGAAGAAAAAATGTCAAGCTAAATCCAGAGGAGTTCTATGGGGACGGCAGCATGTGTGCGTGTGTGCGATTGTGCTGAGGTGACTGTTTTAAACCCAAAGTCCCCTCTTATCCGTGGCCTAACTGAAAAGACTGCCTGCCATTTTCTCCACACCGAGTCTTTGAGCTTTAAGTTGCGAGACGTTTGCTGTAAATAGATAAGTGCTCTGTCTTTCCAGAATCAGTCCATGTTATAGACTCAAGTGAAAATGTCTTATGTGCTGTAATTCATCGAAATGTGAAAACAGCCTTTTCTACGCTGTCAGTGAAATATTAATCCATGTTATTGGGTTATTTCTATTTTTGTATAATTTTCCAATTTATGGTTTTAATGAGCACTACACCACTGGTAACTCTGACTCCATATATGTAAATCTTTTCAATTCTTTTTAAAAGAGTTGTAGAAATGTTTAGTCTTCGGTAGAAATAGTCTTGATTTCACATTTTGATATATCAACGTCTTTGTTCAGCCAACCCCTTGTTGTTCTTTTTTTTACTTATGACTATTTTGCACAGTCTGTGTGAAAATTTTTTTTTTTTTTTTTTTTTTGGACGAGGGCACTGTTAGAGCATTTTAATTAAAGCAATTACACCAGAGACAAAATTATAGACGCATTTTGCATGTTCTGATATTGATAACACACAATAATTACACATGGAATGTGTTGATTCTTTCCCTCTCAGTTCCTGAAGCCAAAACACTGTGGCTTTGTGTTGTTTTCAAAACATTGTTTGTTTGAGCGGCCTGGCATAGCAACACTGGCTCAACCAATAGCAAGCGTTTGGAGGTGGAGCTATCTGTCTGTGTGACCAATAGCAGATGGAAGGGCTGGTAGGAGTGTTTTGAAAACCTTTTTAGAATATTTTCAGTAGTGAAATGACACAATTCACTTTTAACAGTATTAAGAGGGGGAAATATATTCTGATTTTGTCTGCCTTGGTGAGATTTTTGGTTAGAAACTAACCTTCATGTTCTGTAGTATTTTCTAGAACTACAAACGATTGTCAAGCTGTTTTCATGTCCCCCAAAGTTTGAAAGAGGGGCCGTGATTGGTTTGTATGAAAATATTTTGTTAGTTCGCAGGCCTTTATTGACGAGGGGCGGAGTCATAATGATGTGATTGTATTCTTAGTAATGTGAGAGTATGAGTGGCATTATGTGGGAGGATGGTACACAAGGCTTAACCAGATTGTTTAAATGGTGAGCAGCTACATTTCAACGCGGACCACTGTGTCCTCTGTCCTGCTTGGGTTGAGATCTGTGCTCTATTTGTCTTTAATCTGTCTTGCTGATTTCACAGGGTCTTCTCTACCTGTATATTGTTGTGCTGTGATCTTCGCTTGCAGTTTTTTTTTTTTTTTATTCCCCCACAAACACCCACACACAAATACTCTTATGCGAGAGGATGCGTGAGTGTTTTACTTTCTTGTAACTGTCCATAGAAAAATAAAACAGACGTATGGAGAAAAGAAGCGTGTTCTGACTCAGGACTGAGTTGTACATTTGTTTTCATTGAACTTGAAATGGGTGCTCCTCATGGAACTGAGCATCTCTGATGACTGCTGCTCAGTGATCCACTTTAAAGAATGTCCTTTCTTTTATTTCTGTCCATTTTGACAAGCAGGAAATAAAAAAAATAATGTACCATTATCCGATTTTGTCTTCTGTGATGTTTCCAGCGGAGCAGCGCTGAAATACAGAATTTAAAGGAATAATTCACCCAATAATTTACTCACCTTCAAACTGTCCTAGGTGTATATGACTTTCTTCTTTCAACCAAACACAATCAGAGTTATAATAAATAATATCCTGGCTTTTCCCAGCTTTGTTATAATGCCATTGAATAGTGCCCGAAAGCTCCAAAAATCCGTCCATCATAAAAGTAACCCAAATGACTCCAGTGGGTTAATAAATGCATTCTGAAGCGAAGCGATGGGTTTTTGTAAGAAAAATATCCATATTTAAAACTTTATAAACTATAATCACTGGCTTCCACCAATGGCCGTACACGCGATCACATGAGAGTTACATGGTTTTCGTGAGAGGCGTCTATTTTCAAATAAGCTTACGCTACGCCTACGTCAAACGTCGGGTCAGAGGTCACTCTCCTGCTGGAACTCAACTCTCTCGTGAACGCACGTACGGCCGTTAAATATAGATAGTCTTCTTACAAAAACCCATCGCTTCGCTTTTGAAGGAATTTATTAACCCACTGGAGTCATATGGATTACTTTTATGATGGATGGATGTGCTTTTTGGAGCTTCAAAAACTCATGTCATTACAAAGCTGGGAAGAGCCAGGATATTATTTAATAGAAATCAGATTGTGTACGGAAAATCATTTACACCTAGGATGGCTTGAGGGTGAGTAAATTATGAGAGAATTTTCATTTTTGGGTGAACTATTCCTTTAAAGTAGGAATGATAGTCATTAAATAATGTTATGATAGTCTTTTGTACCCAATTGTGACATAAATATGAGTGAAATGGCTTTTGAACACGAAAAAAATGTAGTGTGGGACTTGATTTTGGTTTGAGATGCGGTTTGCTATTGGTCGATCTCATGTGAGTGACAGGTTGTCCCGCCCTCATGCCAGTAAACACATCAGAGAAGAGAAGAGAAGAGAAGAGAAGAGAAGAGAAGAGAAGAGAAGAGAAGAGAAGAGAAGAGAAATAATGTATGTGAAAAAAATCATTTGTGACTCTGGATCACAAAACCAGTCACAAGGGTACATTTTTTGAATTTGAGATGTATACAACATCTGAAAGCTGAATAAATAAGCTTCACATTGATGTATGGTTGTTAGGATAGGACGATATTTGGCCGAGATACAACTAGTTGAAAATCTGGAATCTGAGGGTGCAAAAAAATCTAAACATTGAGAAAATCGCCTTTAAAGTTGTCCATTTATGTTTACGATTTTGCTGCATCCACTCACAAAAATATTGTTTTTATATATTTACGGTAGGAAATTTACAAAATATCTTCATGGAACATGATCTTTACTTAATATCCTAATGATTTTTGGCATAAAAGAAAAATCGATAATTTTGACCCATACAATGTATTGTTGGCTATTGCCACAAATATACCCATGCTACTTGTGACTGGTTTTGTGGTCCAGGGTCGCATTTATAATACAGTAAATACTGCAATTGTCCATTTTGATTTCATGGTGACTTTAAATTCATAGAAACTGTGAAAATGGTCATGAAAAACGACATTATGACTGTCTTGGTGCAATATACATTGACTAAAATTAAAAGCAGACAGGATGGAAAAAGTGTATATGACACTTTTAATATTAACTAACATATTGGTCAATAGAAGCTTCCTGCTCTGGTGCAAGGAAACCGACTGGCTGTAGCTGTTTGTGTGATAAAAGAAGGCTTTTTTTCTCTCCTACAGCTAAAACATTACATCTTAATAAATGACATGCGATCTAGCACACATGCTGTACTGTAAAGCAGTGCTTTTAATTGGAAGAGTGAATTATAAAACAGATAAATAAAACCTTCTGCCAGCCTGTTTTGGAGAAACACAATTAACTAACCAGTAAACGGCCTATTTGTGACACACTATTTTTATTCCATTTTAATGATTTATTTTAGCACTGTATCTTGATCCGCATTTAAAAAAAAAGCATTTTCCTTTGGTTAACACGATCTGAATTCCAATACGTCTGTCTAAACCACAAAATTTAAACCCGTTTGCACCAAGATCAGAATTCTGGCCATAACATTCAGTTCTAAATAAAAAAAAATGTCTGTGCGTTCCACTGCATTATTCGTGCATATGTGTTTGAGTGTGTGTGAGTGTGTGTGTTTGTGGGGGGGAGGAGTGGGGGTGATCGGAGACTCCAAGCCAATTACCACATCCACCAGACATCCTCAGACTGCCTGAGCCTTCCTTCCAATAAGAGTACGGCTGCAAAGAGCTGGGGCCTGAGGTGGTTGCCATGGCAACTCAGGGGCTGCTTGCATGGCGGATGATGCTGGGGTGATGGATTACAGTAATGGGATGGGGTGTGCAGGAAGGGAGGGGTGAGTGGAGAGAACTCATGCATAAATATATTGGAAATGTATGAATAAATCTGAAATGCATAGACTTAAAGGACACAGAGGAGGAGAGTGGAGGATGTTTGAATTTGGCCCGTTCAACATGGGTCTGAAAATCATAGATATGTGGCTTTATGAAGGAATATTGTCTAAAAGAGTTCCTCATTGAACTATTTTATAAAGATATTTGGAATGTTGAACTTAAACCAACTTATGAGACAGTAATATTTGAGATTTTACTGTTTAAACCATCTATATAAATAATTATAATATGCTTTATATGTAACTCGCATATTTATACATGCCTTTACTGAATGCTGAAATGCTAATGTGTATATACAGGCTTTAAACAGCCTTATTTTAATTCTACATAACTATTTTTTTCTAGCTTTTTATATTTTCTGAAGGAATCCTAGGCCCAGGGTCCTGCTGCGTTCTAATGCCACATGAAATCTGTCACTAGTCTGCCATCTAGTGTTAGTCATAACATGTACAAAATGTATACTACTCTGACAAGCACTAACTAGCATTAACCAGAAATTAATAATGGTCTTTTTTTTTTAATCAAGGTACCCCCCCCCCCCCCCCCCCTTGATTAAACTGCCCCCCCCCCCCCCCACACACACACACACACCAAGAAATAGGGGTCACATTATGAGAACTGTCATTGTGTTTTTATAATATTGACTCAAACCTAAGTCATTTAACCTCAGTGTTGTTATTGTTATCCAAAAACTACCAAAAATTATTTTCATTATATATATATAAAAAGCTCAAATAAAATAAAATGTAAAAATTAGTTGAAAAACTTAAACTTAAAAAAATTGCCTTTTGCAACTAACTGAAATTAAACAGAAATAAATATAATTGAAAGCTAAATAGCAAAAAAAAAAAAAAAAAAACTTTTGCACTTAATTTTACAGTTCTGTTCCGCATGTACTTACTATGTACTATTATAATAATTACAAAAACTAGATACCAACCCTGATCCTATACTACCACTAAACCTAACCTTAACCCCTTACCCAGTACTTTCTTAGGTAGTACACTGTAAGTACACGTATTGAAAAATAGAGGGTTACAATTTATTTTAAGGTGTAATTGTTACAGTGTAATTATATATTTAAGAGTAATATTAAGCAATTACATATACTTTAGAGTTAGGGTATGATTAGGATTTGGTTGAGAGTTAGTTGCATGTAATTATGCATAATTTACTGTTGTTACTATGGTAAGTACATGTAACATATGTAACAAGGACACTGTAAAAAAAGTGTTACCAAATAAAGTGTAATAATAAAAAATAAATAAAAAACTATAAAAATTCTCAAAAGCACATTAAATAACAAACCCTTTAAATTCATTTTTAAAATAAAAGTTGATTCAAAATATGAATCCATGCTTTAAATAATACTAAAATAATACTGTTTAACATGATCTGCCACCTTTATTTCTTAACCCTTATATCATTGATTATTACTAAATTTTATTCATATTTCTTGTTTAAGTCCAGGGGGATATTAGAGCTCAAGCCCCTCCATAACATTGCACATTTGTTTACCTTATCTCTTTAGATATATTTAGTAAAAAATAAACATGCTCAATATTAAAAAAATAGTATTTGTCCTTGATTTACCTTTGATGTGCAACAGAGAATGTGAACAGTGAGCACAAACTGGAGGGCAGCAGTTGTAAGGGCACATTTCATCTGTTAATCAGAGCCTTTCTCGGGTTACATCAAGGTCAGACACCAGTGCTGTTCCCACAGGGTCACTTTTGAGTCATGGGAAACCAAACACACTGACACACACAACCTTTGCTGAAAAAACAAACAAACAAACAAAAAACAAAACAAAAAACAAGAAAAAATACATGCATACATAATTTTGTTTAAAACCGTAAGACTTTCTTTCATCTTTGAAACATAAATGAAGATATTTTAAATTACGTTAGTCCAAATTTTCTGAAGGGACTTGATCGCTGTATGATGAACAGAACGAATTTAGGATTTTATTCACATATAAACATTGATCTGTGAAACAGAAGCTCAGCTGTAGGCCTACTTGCTTGATGTGTACGAACAAACCTCACTGGTTCATGTGGAAGCTCAAACGTGCTGCGTAACACGAGAATTAACCTCATTGGTTCTTGCTGAAGCTCAAACGTGCTGCGTAACATGAGAATAAACATCATTGGTTCTCACGGAAGCTCAAACGTGCTGCGTAACACGAGAATGAACCTCATTGGTTCTTGCTGAAGCTCAAACGTGCTGCGTAACACGAGAATGAACCTCATTGGTTCTTGTGGAAGCTCAAACGTGCTGCGTAACACGAGAATGAACCTCATTGGTTCTCACAGAAGCTCAAACGTGCTGCGTAACATGAGAATAAACATCATTGGTTCTCACGGAAGCTCAAACGTGCTGCGTAACACGAGAATGAACCTCATTGGTTCTTGCTGAAGCTCAAACGTGCTGCGTAACACGAGAATGAACCTCATTGGTTCTTGTGGAAGCTCAAACGTGCTGCGTAACACGAGAATGAACCTCATTGGTTCTTGCTGAAGCTCAAACGTGCTGCGTAACACGAGAATGAACCTCATTGGTTCTTGCTGAAGCTCAAATGTGCTGCGTAACACGAGAATGAACCTCATTGGTTCTTGCGGAAGCTCAAACGTGCTGCGTAACCCGAGAATGAACCTCATTGGTTCTTGCTGAAGCTCAAACGTGCTGCGTAACACGAGAATGAACCTCATTGGTTCTTGTGGAAGCTCAAACGTGCTGCGTAACACGAGAATGAACCTCATTGGTTCTTGCGGAAGCTCAAACGTGCTGCGTAACACGAGAATGAACCTCATTGGTTCTTGCTGAAGCTCAAACGTGCTGCGTAACACGAGAATGAACCTCATTGGTTCTTGCGGAAGCTCAAACGTGCTGCGTAACACGAGAATGAACCTCATTGGTTCTTGCGGAAGCTCAAACGTGCTGCGTAACACGAGAATGAACCTCATTGGTTCTTGCGGAAGCTCAAACGTGCTGCGTAACACGAGAATGAACCTCATTGGTTCTTGTGGAAGCTCAAACGTGCTGCGTAACACGAGAATGAACCTCATTGGTTCTTGCTGAAGCTCAAACGTGCTGCGTAACACGAGAATGAACCTCATTGGTTCTTGCGGAAGCTCAAACGTGCTGCGTAACACGAGAATGAACCTCATTGGTTCTTGCGGAAGCTCAAACGTGCTGCTTAACACGAGAATGAACCTCATTGGTTCTTGCTGAAGCTCAAACGTGCTGCGTAACACGAGAATGAACCTCATTGGTTCTTGTGGAAGCTCAAACGTGCTGCGTAACACGAGAATGAACCTCATTGGTTCTTGCGGAAGCTCAAACGTGCTGCGTAACACGAGAATGAACCTCATTGGTTCTTGCGGAAGCTCAAACGTGCTGCGTAACACGAGAATGAACCTCATTGGTTCTTGCGGAAGCTCAAACGTGCTGCTTAACACGAGAATGAACCTCATTGGTTCTTGCTGAAGCTCAAACGTGCTGCGTAACACGAGAATGAACCTCATTGGTTCTTGCGGAAGCTCAAACGTGCTGAGAAACACGAGAATGAACCTCATTGGTTCTTGCGGAAGCTCAAACGTGCTGAGAAACACGAGAATGAACCTCATTGGTTCTTGCGGAAGCTCAAACGTGCTGCGTAACACGAGAATGAACCTCATTGGTTCTTGCTGAAGCTCAAACGTGCTGCGTAACACGAGAATGAACCTCATTGGTTCTTGCTGAAGCTCAAACGTGCTGCGTAACACGAGAATGAACCTCATTGGTTCTTGCTGAAGCTCAAACGTGCTGCGTAACACGAGAATGAACCTCATTGGTTCTTGCTGAAGCTCAAACGTGCTGCGTAACACGAGAATGAACCTCATTGGTTCTTGCGGAAGCTCAAACGTGCTGCGTAACACGAGAATGAACCTCATTGGTTCTTGCTGAAGCTCAAACGTGCTGCGTAACACGAGAATGAACCTCATTGGTTCTTGCTGAAGCTCAAACGTGCTGCGTAACACGAGAATGAACCTCATTGGTTCTCGCACGTCAAGTGAACATGTTTGAGCTTCTAATCACCACAGTCCATTGGACTAAACCGCTCAATTCATATGGATTAGTTTTACAATCTCTTTATGAACTTTTTGAAGCGCCAAAGTGTAGTTGTGTGGACTGTCAATGGAGGGACAGAAACCTCTCGTATTTCACTAACATTAAGTTGGCTTGATGTTGGACGTTCACAAATTTAGGAACCGTCTCTGAAGTTAGATACGGCATTGGTATACATGTTTTTAACTTCAATAGCATTTAAAGAGAATGACTTACAGTCACAAAACCAACTGTAAAGTGTTCATGTAGGTGTCAGCTATAATGCACATTGCACACCTTTTAGATTTTTGATATTTTTTTAAAATAATTATCAAATCATGTGTAAAATGGCTATTTATTTCACTATCAAATGGGCTCAAACACAAAATAATTTAAAGCACAATAGCATTTGAGGAGAATGACTTACCCTATTCATACAGCAAACTGTAAAGTGTTCATGTAGGTGTCTGTTGTCAGCTATAATGCACATTGCACACCTTTTAGCTTTTTGATATTTATTAAAGTAAACTGTCAAATCATGACTGTAAGTCATTCTCTTTAAATGCTATTAAAGGGATAGTTCACCCAAAAATGAAAATTCTGTCAGTAATTACTCACCCTCATGTTGTTCCAACCCTGTAAGACCTTCGTTAATCTTCGGAACACAAATTAAGATATTTTTGATTAAATCTGAGAGTTGTCTAACTCCTCCATAGGCTTCTAAGGGACTGAAACTTGCTGGCCCAGAAAATGTATTAAAGACATCGTTAATATAGTCCAAGTGACTCCAGTGGCTCCATCTTAAGTTTATAAAGCGACGAGAATACTTTTTGTGCGCAAAAACAAACAAAAATAACGACTTTATTCCACTTTTCATTTCCTTCTCTCTGGGCCTCGGGTCTTTTCACGTAGTGTTTAAGCGTAGCGCGTCTGTGTTGCACGTCACCACGTAGGCTCACTATTGGCCGACGCTGGTCATGTGTGATACATGGTGACGTGCAACACAGACGCGCTACGCTTAAACACTACGTGAAAAGACCCGAGGCCCAGAGAGAAGGAAATGAAAAGTGGAATAAAGTCGTTATTTTTGTTTGTTTTTGCGCACAAAAAGTATTCTCGTCGCTTTATAAACTTAAGATGGAGCCACTGGAGTCACTTGGACTATATTAACGATGTCTTTAATACATTTTCTGGGCCAGCAAGTTTCAGTCCCTTAGAAGCCTATGGAGGAGTTAGACAACTCTCAGATTTAATCAAAAATATCTTAATTTGTGTTCCGAAGATGAACGAAGGTCTTACGGGGTTGGAACAACATGAGGGTGAGTAATTACTGACAGAATTTTCATTTTTGGGTGAACTATCCCTTTAAGCTTTTAATTATGGTAGGCTATATTGTGTGTATAAGTCAGTGAAATAAATAAATAAATAATTTTTACACATGATTTGACTGTTTATTTGAATAAATATCAAAAATCTAAAGTGTGTATCACACCTGACACCTACAGGAATACTTTAGTTGGTTTTATAAGTCATCCTCTTCATATACTATTTAAGTTAAAATCGTGTAACTTAAGACACGGTCCCTAAAGGATGAACGAAACTATCACCGGTTTGTAAATGACAGAATGACATTTTTGAGTGAACTAACCATTTAATGTGCTTAATTTAACCCTTTATTTAATTATGTTATCAACGATAAGCAGGGCACAACCTAACACAGGGCTAGTGGTAACACACATGGTTTGAAACTTTCCACACATGCCAGCATGATGAAACTTAGTGTATTTAGGCTACTAGTTGCCATATCAACACTATAGAGAAAGAATTGCACCAAAATTAATTAAATCTTTGGAAGATATCACTGAAGATTTATTTAACCATAGCAAAAGTAAATTTCTTATTGAAGTTATTTTATGTGTTTATTTAAAATTAGACAAATCTGATATTATTTTAATCTTATATATGCTATTTAACAGTTGAGATAGTTCTTTAATGCTGATCTAACCAGCAGAAGACAAACAGGTGGGGCACGTTGTAACACTGCGTTACAATAAAGCCCTAGAACTAAGCTATTCTTTTATGAATTCTATTGAACCATGAGAAAAAGGTGAATAAAGACTAAGTTCAGAAATTATTAATTATTATTATGTTTTGAACTATGTTGTCAAACTCAAACATTAGTTATTTATTTAAAAAAAACATTATTTTATATGAAAAAGTTTATTGACAAAATATTTTAGTTATCGTGCATATATATATTTTTGATTATCAGATAACATTTTAAGCTGTCATATGGTCATGTTACAATGTGCCCCACCTATGGGGCATGTTGTCACATTTCACTTCCATTCTTTCGGGGTATATCAAGAAAAAAAGTATACACTGTATTACTGAAACAAAACCACAAATTGTACTAAACATGTGGGAAAAACTAAATTCTCTGAACCTCAAGTGAATTTACACAAACTCAGAAAGTCAAAAAGTGTTAGGTTGTGCGCCGCTCTCCCCTACTCCAAATGTTGCTAAATTTGGATCTACTAATCTTTCTTATCTGTAATGCTAACAGTCATGGGGAGTGAAAAACAGAGAGGAGTTATAAAGGAGAGCTCTGTTATAAGACGTGTCAGCTTGTATTTAGCCTGCCCTGTTGCATTATGGAGGTTTCTTTCATTCTGTGTATCCTCACTGCCGTGTTCTTGGGTCCAGCAGATGGACATGTGGTGGCTAATTTCTGGGATTCACCTGATTGCATCAAGTTCTTCTACAAGGAAAAAGTTCCAGAGCTGGGAGCTTCCCGGCCAAATGTTGTCCGTTTATGTCAGCGCTTTCTAAACACATATCACTTCACCACACTTTACGACACATACTACCGTATAGCTGTCTATTCTGCATACATCTTTGGGCCAAGTAATGGTGGAGGCAGAGAGACACGCTGGTTTGTAGAGCCACAGGTGAGTAACATCTATTATTCTGCCTTCAGAAAGTGCTGATTATTTTTGTGTTTGGTTCCTGCAGTTTGTTTCTAACATCAATAAAACAAGAAATTCAACTTATGAATACAAAAATACTTATATTCCTATTTTCTATTTCTACACTGTAAAAAAATAATAAAAAGTTGACATGTTTTTACATTGCAAATGTAAGCAATTTTCTACAGTCATTGTAATGTAATTTAAGTTGAAATGACTTAAACATCCAAGTTGATTGTACTTAAAAATTTAAGGCAGCAACTTTTTTTTTTACAGTGACTTGAACCTGGGTTACTTTGTTTTTTATAAATGTCAGATCACATCTTTTTTTTATTGTAAAAAAATACTACAATATAATGAAGTAATTACAATATTTGTTGTCCAAAATATGTTTTTTATTGTTTAAATTCTGTTTTACTCTTTAAATTTAGCTGAAAAGTAATAAAATGCTGTTTAATGGCAGGTTTCACTGACGACTTATCTCATTATTGGGGCATGTTGTCACAAAAGATTGAGTTTAGTGAGATGAGTGCTTTTCCTGTACACACTAATGGTAAAAATGTTCAATAGCATGTGCTTATACAGAAACTGATTTTAAAATATAATAAATGTAATTTAATAAAAATACTAAAATAATAAAGCAAAAGAAAATATTAAAATATAATAAAATATTACCCTGGGATATCCTGAGTTTTTTAGTTTAAAATTAATAATCAATAACTTTTATATTTGAATATTTGTGTAATTTTGGCGTTTCATTAAGCCATCAAAACGATGATGTTTTACTAGTTGGTGAATCCCACATGGTCAAGTGAAATGGAAGATGGATATAAGCTGTCACAGCAGAACCCGGACATCTATCTGGGAGAGAAACAAGCTTTAAATGAAGACTACACAAACTCTGGATTTGACCGTGGTCACCTAAATCCCAACGGACATCATGCAGGTATAACCACTAATGAACATTTAATATTATTACATTTATTGCCAATCTTAAAAGTTACTCTTTGATATACATAATATAATATATATTAAAAAACGCTTTTCCTGGACGAAAACATCCTAAAATCAAAAGTTGATGAATTTGTTTTCAATTTTTTCTTTCTTTTCTCTCTCTTTTGTCGTACCTGCTTCCTGTTAGTTCCAAGTCGCAATGCCACCTTTACCCTGACCAATGTGGTGCCTCAAAACCCAACGCTGAACCAGAACGCTTGGAACAAACATGAGTCTAAACTGACCACCTTGTTTAATGCAAACTGTCATCAGGCTTATGTGCTGGTTGGTGCCATCCCTTCTTCTAACAACTGGATCATCAAAAACAATGTCAAACGGGTGAACATCCCAGAGTACATCTGGAACGCTTACTGCTGCGTCGATCAAAACGGCCGCCCCATCCTAAGCGGTGCTGCGACTGCCCTCAACACAGAGCAGAATGTTGTTGTGGAACGCAGCCTAGATGAGATGGTCAACTTCCTTCAGCAATTCTCTGATGCACCAGTGAATGAGCTGTTCAGCGGCCAATGCAGAGCTTAGATTAACACTTACAAATAAACTTTAGCAATAAGGCTTAATTCTGTATTTTCAAATCACATTACGCACCATTCAGTATCTTTTAAAATAATATGTATGATTAATTCTCTTGCATAAGAAAGGAAAGTACACCAATACAAAATGCTTTGCCAAACTGACAGTTTTTTAATTGTAGTGCATACATGTAGTTTTTGGTATTTGTATATGTATATGTTGTGTTTTTAGCATGCATGTTCAGGATATATAACCTTATCCCACTTACCCAATAGCCATTCAGAATATTTAAATTATATGTGTATAAGTGTGTGCCTTACACTGATATGAATCAATTGCTCATCTACACACTTCACTACACACAATTCATTCAAATGAGAAACATGAATACAATAAAGTCCATGAAACTCCAGATAAGCATATATCATTTTGTATACTTAATCTAACCCCTCAATTATATTAAAACTGAGACGTTCTTATGCGTACTGGCTCATAGGATGGTCATTCCACTCAGGGAGATGAGAGATCTTCTCTTCTGTGCTGGGCTGGATGGGCCAACCCCACGCTTTGAAGAAGGGGGACAAATTCATGTTGACCACCTTGGAGAAGGTCTCAGCATACAGATTCATCTTGCCTGCATTGTCATTTGGCACTCCACTCATAGTATGGTAGGCAGTAAAAACTTTCTTAAAAGCATCCCAGCCAAATTTTTCCTGAAGCTTAAAAAAAAAAAAAAAACACAGAAAGATAATGGAAGATTGCACACAAAAATGGGTATAATATATATATTTTTATATTTATATAATTATATTTTTATAATAATTACATAAACAATTACAATTACATTTTTATATTTATTTATTCTGCATATGGTTTTATTGTTTTGTTTTTAAAAATTAACCTTACAAGAATGAATTATTACTTCTAGGGCTCACAAATAATCCATTATTGCTTTAATCTCTCTTTAAAAAAAATTACAATACTGGCAATGATGATGTAACCAAAAATGTACATTATCAAACAATGTTTTAAAACACATGCATTTAACTGATTAAACAAACTGTTAAAACATTATACACAGTCTGTTCTTACCTGCATGTAAGTCTCGAGTGCCGTCCACATGCTCCAGCTTTTTAAATCCTTTCCGCCACTGTGATACATCTTGGCACGAGCCTGACGGTTTTCTAGAGTGATGGCTGGATGAGCATTAGCGCTATTCATTTGCAGAACTTCCTCATGTACGTACAAGGACCACAGGTTGCAGGTGCACTCAGTGGTGTGTGGAGGGAACTCCCAAACTCCACGCTGCTGGTTATGACCCAACTCATGAATGGCTCCCCAAAGACCACTTTTATAGGCTTCCTTTACGTTTATTAGTGCTGGGGCAGAGTTGGTTTGCATCATGATGGGATATCCAGCATGCATGAAACCTGAGGGGGTGAAAGGGGGGACGTGTTATTGTTAGGATTGTGAGAATATAATAGGTAATAATGGCATGATTCTGTTGTAATAGTGATGGGTTTTTTTTTCATCCCAGCAATAGTACCACTGACCGTGAGAGATCTGAACATCTGCAACAAACCGCTCCTTGCGGGGCAACTTGGCAGGCCTTGCTGCCAGGTCAGTTATGCTTCTCATTATGGTATCCCAGAATGTAGCCACCTCATCAGGGCAGTTCAGATTCCTTATCAATTCTGATTCTAATGTGATGATGATGTTCTCAAACTCAAGTTCTGCCCAGGGGGCAGGTGCCGAACGGATCCCGCTCACCCAGTCAGCTACACTAGTCTCTCCTGAAGGACAGAACAAGTTTTATCATGTACCTTTAAACGTTCTGAATAGAAACCTCACTGTGATTCTCACTGAATATTAATTCAGAATTCTTACCAGATTTGAAGTATGGAGCCTGCACTGAGACCTGCACAACAATTTCCACCCCATCCACTTTGCTCTGGGGAGGTGCTATTAGGTAGATGAGCCCTCCCCACAAATTCCAGACCTGGACCATTTCTGTGTTCAAAGGGAATCGCTCATGGACCACAGGAGCCCGTTTCAGGATGTTTGCTCCACCAATGTTATCTGTCTGGCAACCAAGCTGCACCTACATGGAGTATCTCATCATGTTAATAACATGCTCTCCAAGCCCTATGTGTAATATGGTTGTATCTAGACTGACAAGTATAACTATTACATACAGCACCATTCCTTGATTGGAAACATGTATAGAGTAGACTGTATTGATTACCTGCCAATTTTTCCCAACGATCTCTGGAGGTACTGATATGTATGTCTTCATACCAGGAGAAATATATAAGCCTGTGCTTATCCATTCTTCACAACCTGAAACAAGTAATTTTATAGTGCTTAAAATAGTCAAACTAAACAAGGAATAACATTTTTCCTCCTGCATTTGGCAAGAAATCTTTCATACCCGCAGTGTTAGCACTGATCCGAACTCTTGCATTAGACACAGTGGGCAAGTTGGGTCTGTCCTTGATGATGTATGGAAGTAGGGCATCAGGATTAGGTGACACTTTGTATACCTCAGATCCAATGTGGAGCATCAGGTGGTCTTTAGCACATTCGACAGGACAATTACTGCACACCTGTGGAACACCTACCTCCTTCACTATGTCACTAAGAATTGCTACTACTGAGGTGTAGGCGGCACTGTCATGAGAACACATACGAAGGTAACTGGCACAGTCACTGCCCAACTGCTTCAAGCAGCCCTGTTCATGAGCAGTCAATACTTTCCCCAGGCTTACATGTTCAGCAAACCGCTGCAGCATGCTACGAAAGTGGTACCCCTCTCTACAACTATGCTCTATATCTAGGGCCTTATATAACCCACCACCCAAGGTATTGCCTAAGAGACACAATCCCATCTTGTTAAGAATATGATTTCCTGGGTATTCGGTCATCACATTGCAGCCACAGTGGGTCTGAGCCCAATACCAGGCATGACCCCCAATCAGAAGTCCTCCACCTTCAGCAACAAATTCTTGGATCTCTGCACATTGGGCATCACTGTAGGAAGTGCAGACGTAGACGCTTAGATCTTCTCTGAAGCCGGTCAACTGGCAATCTAAACCTGATTTGCTCAGTACCTCATGGGCTGCTTTGAGGCTGGGTAGAATCCCAATAACACCCTTCCGACCCTCATCAAGCCACTTGATAGCATTGATCATGAATGTGGACAGAGAGTCCCGGCCCAGGTAGCCTTCATGTGATACTAGAATCACTCGACCTTGTCCATAATAAGCACCAGCAATGAATGCTTTTCCAGCAGGAGTGACTGCAATGGGGAATGCTAATGGTCCATGCACCATCACTTCAGATGCTATAGCCCCTCCTTGGGTGTCAAACTCGGACACACCTTGTAGCAGGAACTCTAGATCATCTTTGAAGTCTTTGCCTATTCTGAAAAAAAGACAAGACAAATAGTGAATGTTTTTTTAAAGAATGGGTAAAAAGCAAAAATGTGTGCTGAACTTACGATACAGAAAGCCAACTAGTAGGGATGTTTCTTGGAACAGGAAAGTTGCCAATTTCTCCTGGGAGTTCAGAGAAATAAATTCCTGCAACACTGCACACCTTGTTTCCTGGAAAGTTCTTTAAAGTGTTTTCTTGTGGATGATCATGAGACCAACTGCACGCCTGGCCAGCAATGATCAAACCACCTCCAGCTTTGAGGAAAGCAACCAGATCCTTTGCACAGGTCTCGACACTGTAAGCATCTGTGATATATATAGCTAATTCATTACGGAAGTCTCCTAGCTCTGTCTTGATAGGGCAGTAGTTCAAGTTTTCAGCTACTGAACGTAAACTCCTTTGAATTCCTACAATGCCGGCATCACCAGTACATGGCATAAGCCACATTAAAGCATTCTCGACGAGGCTAGGAAAGCGTGTTAGGTATTCCTCATGTCCCAACACCACTATACGTCCCTGACCGTAATGAGATGCAGCCATCAACACCTGACCTCTTGGATTCATGGCAAGTGGAAAGGCATGTTCACCTATTAGTACAAGATCACTGGGCACTGCTTTTCCTTGGAAATCAAGCTCCTGCAGCCCAGACATGAGAGTGTAGTAGTCCTCTTCGCGTGCCATGGTGAATTAGTTCTGTTTTAGTAAGTCAATTCAAATCACACACAGTTTTAAAGGGTCTGAACACTGGGTTTGTTCAACCAGAGCTTGTGCATGCAGAAAAATGATGCCGATTGGTTTTCAGTCCTACACAATGACAGAAAATGAGAGAGAGAGAGAGAGAGAGAGAGAGAGAGAGAGAGAGAGAGAGAGAGAGAGAGAGAGAGAGAGAGAATCAAGTTTCATATATTTAGAAACAAATAGAAATGTAATTTTGTACATGTTTTTTTAATTAATTACATATAATATACAGTAGTATACACAAATCTGAAATAAACACACAGTTCAAACTTTACTTGTCATCCAATCCCAATTGTGACTACAGATGTAAAAATTGCAACTTGATATTAAATATGCACACACTCACCTCTATCTGTATACAAACAAGCTCAAATGACTTTCCTTCTTAGCTTTGTGTAACTACTGTAGGAATGTTTTTGTGGCTATGACTATGACTCACCGGGAGCACACCCTAGGAGCACGCCCATAAATACACCTTTTTCATTTTGTTTGTTTATCTAGAAACCACCATCACCCACTCCCTACAGCATTTGTAGTTTGTATCCTGTGTGAGACGAGTAGCTTCGTACAGAGCTCCCCAAATAACGTGTGGGAGAAAAAACAAGATATCATGGCCACAAATTAATAATTAACTTATTCATTTGTTTCCTTGTTTTAGGTAAAGACTGGAATACACTACACAACTTTTGTCCAGATTTTTGCCCAGATTTACAGTCAAGAGGAATAAACACTAGTTGTCGAAAGTCAAAGCCAGTCTGCAGATTTTGAGCATTTACATTTATGCATTTGGCAGACGCTTTTATGCAAAGCGACTTACATTGCATTTCAAGGTACACATTTTACATGCTTATCAGTTCTCAGTTCTGGCTTTCCCTGGGAATCAAACCCATGACCTTGGTATTGCAAGCGACAACGCTCTACTGTTTTAGCTACAGGAAAGCCAATAATTGACCAATTTCACAGAAAATCAATAAGCGTAAATCACACACAGTTTTAAAGGGTCTGAACACTGAGTGCATGGAGAAAAATGATACTGATTGGTTTTCAGTCCTACACAAAGACAGAAAATGAGAGAGAGAGAGAAAAAAAATCAAAGTTTCATAAATTTAAAAACAAATAGAAATGTAATTTTGTAATTATATACCCTAGGAGCATGCCCATTAATACACCTTTTTCATTTTGTTTGTTTATCTAGAAACCACCATCACCCACTCCCTACAGCATTTGTAGTTTGTATCCTGTGTGAGACGAGTAGCTTCGTACAGAGCTCCCCAAATGACGTGTGGGAGAAAAAACAAGTTATCATGGCCACAAATTAATAATTAACTTATTCATTTGTTTCAAAGCCAGTCTGCAGATTTTGAGCAGTAATAAGTGACAAATTTCACAAAAAAATCACTAAGCGTATGATGGGCACAGACTCTGCTTTTTAGCTTCAGACTATGACAAATTCTATGTTTTCTTCCATATGTCATGTGCGGGGTTCCATAATTGTAAGACAAAAACACTTGCCACTTTAAAATAAACTGTTGGTACTGGATTATGCAGAGTAAATAAGCTGTTTATCAAGCCATAATTATTAGCAGGATATCCTATCTCATGATAATACTTATGTAAACTGAAGATTTATCATCTAACAGGCGTAAACAAACTGAATAGACTCACTATTCTTTTGTCTGTGCACTTTGTATTGTTTTTCAGGCACTACACAAACAAAGTTTTAAATCCCCTTTCAACACAAATACTAGAAAAAACAGACAGGCTACTTTTAATTGTTGTCTTATTTTCTTCTTATACAAGTCTTATTTTTTAAATGAAATATAGCAGTATTTATTATAAATGTTTTATCTGTGCACATGATTTTTCTTCTTCTCTGATGACGCGTTTACTGGCGCGAAGGTGGTACAACCTGTCACTAACTCAACTGAGATCACACAGCAATAGCAAAACATACATCCAGCGATTTTATAAATTCCAGATGAAATATCTATCTATCTATCTATCTATCTATCTATCTATCTATCTATCTATCTATCTATCTATCTATCTATCTATCTATCTATCTATCTATCTATCTTTTGTAGTTTCCCACTGGTTGTGAGCAATTAGAACCAAGAACAAAGCACATTCTTTTATCATTAACTGCTTTTAAAAACTTTCAATACAGTTTGTTTTAGTGGGCTATACAATAAAATACGTGTGTATGTTCTGAGAAAAATACAAAATTGGTTAATGACAGCGGTGGCCAACACCATATCACCACACTGTTATAGTAGTAACTTTACCTACATTACAGTTTTTCTCAGTCGCTTTGGTGCATTTCTCACATCACTATTTACATTTGAACAACAGTTACCTCCACAACATTTAGTCATTTGTGCACATCATAGTAGCAGTTACTCATTCCTTCCAACAAATTGCAAATGCTTTTGGACATGCATCAATTGCTTTCATACAACTCTCTGCTGTTTTATAACATTATCATTGGCTTATGTCATGTCAGTCAAAATGAACTATACTTGTGAATGCTGAATAGTCATTCCATATAAAACTAATAGTCCTCATGTCATTGCTTGAGTCATTACATACAAAAATGTTGAACTAGTTGTCAAAATCTCTCAAGCAAATTTTACACATTTTTCTAAATCTTTTTTTCCTGAAATACTTTCCTCGCTGCATTGCAAGAGATGATATTCACTGTGATGTAGATGAAATTATGTGGCCAGACAGAGAGGAACGTCTGGATGTGCATGAATGATTACAGTACTATGTATGTTGTATGTTCAGTTCCAATATGTACTGCAATATTGTTTACAGTTGTGCACAGCTCTACCCAAAGGGAGTTTATGTTTGTTGTAAATAAGGGTGTATTTTTTCTTTTACACAATGCTGTGAACAAATTAGAATTGCAAAGAGCATGCAGTAAAAATGTGAAACATACATATTCAGTGTCTTGTACTCAGTTACCTCACTAAATACAGTAATGTGTAACTTTATTGTATTTTTCAAATGGCTGTGCTGTGCAAATAGTATTTAGTGCTTTCTTGAGCATTTTCAGGTAGTGTCACCAAGATCTGACTTTTTTTGCATTGGAAAACATTTACAGAGTAAACTGTCATAATGAAAACATGACAAAGCCATTTGACTATCTTGTTCATAAACAATGGTGTCTTGATGACACTGACACTTTCATTGACATGAATACTTGCTTTTGAGGAATGAGCTATCCATTGTGAGCAAGTGACACGCTTTTGCAGGTTATCAACTAGGTTTTTCAGTTTGTACTAACTGTTTTGAGAACTGCTACTGTTGTGCAAATGTAAATAGTGATGTGAGAAATGCACCAAAGCGACTGAGAAAACCTGTAACTGTTGTGGCAGAAACTATAGATTACTAACTGCGACTCCCAATGACATGGGAACCAAACTACGGGCGCCGTTGTTCCACATCGGAAATATTTACGAACCGGAGCCGTGAAGTATGTACAACAAATGAATCGCAAGAAACGTTAAAGTTTTAGACAACAGGTAAGTGCTATTTGGATTTTGTCTTGTGTATTTAGTAAAATTTTGGTGGCCTGATTGAAATATAAGTTTGAGAAACTGTCTAGGTGCACACAGACTGCACAGGTTTTAAAGTTAGCTTGAGCCTATTTGAATCCCTCTGGTGTCAAAGTCCGACTAAGATAAATGTTTTTACACATGAAACATTAAAAGACGTATTAAAAAGTTACGGCATGTAGCTCATGGGTCACTTTTCAGTTAACGTTATCTGGTTAAATATTAATAATTAGCTCGCTAAATAAATACCAAATGTACAGAAGATTGGTAATTTAGCACAGGCCTACATTTAGACTAACTTATTTGAATCTTAAATCATTGTATTTCTTACTGTAACTTCTCTCCTCCTGCAGTCCAGCTGTTCTCGTCTGTGAATGGCAATGCAGTGCGCACTAGTGAGTGTGAATGGAGCTCGGGTGGAGCTGGCTGATGGTCGAGCTCTTATGTTTGGTCGAGGCCCTGAATCCAGAATTTCAGACAAGAAGTGCTCGAGGCATCAGGGTGGGTTTTCTCATCACACCCAGCCTAATTATACAAAAAGTTGAACGCGTCACGTTTGTGTTCTGCTCATAATCATAAAGAATGACGTGGTGCTTCTCTTTTTTACAGTCAAACTTGTGGCTAATTATGCCAAACAGGAAGTTCTGGTTACGCAGGTAACAAAACACACACACACACACACACACACACACAAAAACAACAGCATGTTACAATTTACTAAGAGAGTACATTTTATGAAACCAATTATTTTTTTTAAATACTTAAATCTCTAGGAAAGCATAAGTGAGTACAATCCATTCTGTGTTTCTACAGCTCGGGCCCAACCCATCTTCCCTGGACGGTCAGTCTTTGGGTCGTGGCGAGTCTGGATGTCTGACATCTGGTTGCACACTGTACTTGGTTGATCAGTCCCATCCGTTCACTGTGGAATTTGTTGGAAATTCAAACGAAAAGTCTTCCTCTCCTCAGAAGAATAGAAATGTAGCAGATGAAAGCAGAGATGAACAGAAAAGCTCAAATTATCCCAAAAGGAGCATCCAGGATTTCTTTTCTAAATCTTCAAAAAAGGTATCAAGATAATCCATGTTTTTAAAAAATATTTGTAAAGAAAAATGGAAAACAATTAAATGTAAATAAATGAACACTTTTATTCAACTAGAATGCATCAGATTGGTCAAAAGGGACAGTAAAGACATGTAAAATGTGACAAAAGATTTCTATTTCAAATGAAGAAAAAAAAATAAATAAATATATATATATATATATCAACATATTATTTTCTATCACTCAGTATGATTTTTTTAAAAGTTTAACTACAACAAATTGCATTGTTGGAATTAAAAGGGCCGTGTTTAAAAAAGCCAATAAATTATTATTATTATTATTTCTTTCTGTTTTTGGATTTTTTTTGGACAGTCATCCTCCTAAATTGCTCTTGTAAACACAGTTTTGCACATTTCTTCGTCAACAGTATTTTTGCTGCATTTTAATAAGTTAAATATATTTTGATAATAATAGATCAACTTTATCTAACATAGTTTTACAGAAGGAAATATAAATGTTGGCACATGGCAATTCTGTATCACAATTGAATGGCTAAAATGCATTTCCTCATTCTGAATTTAATGTAGATGTCATCAATTGTATTACTGCAGTTATTTATTTTTTTGGAAGTGTTTATAATAGTATTTATGCTTTAGAAACACTGTTTTATTTTTCTGTGTGTTTTTGAAGAAACAGGCAAGAAACAGTGAGCTAGGACAAAAACAATATTCAAGAATACATTAATAAAGATAAAGGGTTAGTTAATTCAAGACTGGAGGAGTGTATAAATTCATAAAAGAAACATTTATTGTTTATTAGTGGGAAATTTACATTTTTCATTTCTGTGGTACAGACATTTTCAAACACTTTCAACCCATTTTTTTTCTTTTAAATTATTATTATTATTAGAGTTATTTTATGTCATAAAATCAAATGAAATATCCCATAAAACCTTGGCTCTTTTTTCTCAGGCAACAAAACGACCTCGCAGCCCAGAGAAGGACGTCCCTCGCATGAAACGAGGGCGTGACGATGAGGATGATGAAGATGAACAAACCTCATCTGAGAAAAAGCTTAAGCAGTTACAAGCATTTGCTGAGAGAGAGAGTGATAAAAACCTGGACTCACCAACTATCAAACCCAGCGCTCCGTCTTCCACTTGCTCTCAGAGTCACTGGCAACAAATCGGCAGCCTTATGCTGTTCACTGCAGCAGGGGTTCCAGAAAGCTCCAAAGTAAGACATGAACTTTCACATAGTGTTTATTCAGCATGTAGTGTTTATTCAGCATGTAGTGTTTGTTCAGCATATAGTGTTTATTCAGCACACAGTGTTTATTCAGCACACAGTGTTTAACCATCAAACCATTATGCTTCTATAATGTTTCATGCTGTTTTGTGTGATTCAGGTCGCAGGTTTTGACATTGACGGCTGCATTATCACTACAAAGTCTGGGAAAGTATTTCCCACAAGTCCAGATGACTGGAAGTGAGTCTAGTTGAAGAACTTGCTATACCCTGCAGCTGTTTGTTGTCTCTCACTTGATGGTGTTTTACTCTTGTTTAGGATTCTTTTCCCAGAGATTCAGCCCAGACTGGCCAGTCTGTTGAAGAAAGGATACAAGGTGCTTCTTAATCCACTATCACTTGTTGATGTTGTCAGTATAAGATAATGTTTCATAAAGGAAGTTAGAGCATCAATAAATGTCCAGTTGGTTTTACTTTGCTTTGCTCTGTTTAGGTGGTATTTTTCACCAATCAGATGGGAATATCTCGAGGAAAACTCAGACCGGAGGTGTTCAAGTCTAAAGCTGAGGATATTCTACAGACACTTCAGTTGCCCATTCAGGTTAATGACAAGCTCACTACATACACTACTGTTCAGAAATCTGTGGTCTGTAAGATTATTACCAGCAGCCATATCACCCTGTAGCCCAAGACTGGTTGCCCACTGAAGATAAGCAGGGCTGAGCCTGGTCAATACCTGGATGGGAGACCTCCTGTGAAAACTAGGTTGCTGTGTTAGTGTTAGTGAGGCCAGCAGGGGGCGCTCACCCTGTGGTCTGTGTGGGTCCTAATGCCCCGGTATAGTGATGGGGACACTATACTGTCAAAAAGCACCGTCCTTCGGATGAGACGTTAAACCCAGGTCCTGACTCTCTGGTCATTAAAAATCCCAGATTGTCCTTTGAAAAAGAGTAGGGGTTTAACCCTGGCATCCTGGCCAAATTTGCCCAGTGGCCTCTGTCCATCATCATGGCATCCCCATATATACTCATTGGCTTCATAACTCTGTCTCCTCTCCACCAATAAGCTTGTGTGTGGTGGGCGTTCTGGCGCAATATGGCTGCCATCGCATCATCCAGGTGGTGCTGCACAATGGTGGTGGTTGAGGAGATTCCCCCATTCTATGTAAAGCGTTTTGAGCACCCAGAAAAGCACTATATAAATGTAACAAATTATTTTAGTGTTTATGAAAGAAATCTCATGCTCACCAAGGCTGCATTTATTTGATCAAAAATACAGTCAAAACAGTAATATTGTGAATGATTATTATCATTTAAAATAACCATTTTCAAAGCTGAATTTTCAGCATCATTACGCCAGTCTTCAGTGTCACATGATCCTTCAGAAATCATTCTAATATGCTGAGTTGCTGCTCAAGAAACTCAAATGAGATCACAGTAATAGCAAAACATACATCCAGCGATTCAATGTTGAAAAAGTTGTGGAAGTTTTGTGGAAACAGTTTTCGTGATACAGTTTTTTCAGGAATACAAAAAGTAAGAAACAACAACAACAAATTTTTTTTTATTTGGAAGCATTTATTTGGAACAGAAATATTTTGTAACATTATAAATGCCTTTACAATTTGATCAATTATTGCATCCTTGCTGAATAAAATTATTAATTTATTACCTTACTGACCCGAACCTTTGAATGGCAGCATAAGCAAGTTTGAAAATTGAGTGTAGTAGATGTATTTCTCTTAAATTATTTACGAATGTGAACACGTTGTCTTTTTTCAGGTGTTTGTTTCCACAGCCCCTGGTATTTACAGAAAGCCTGTTATCGGAATGTGGGAACATCTGTGTGAGAAGGTGAATCACTATTGTGGTTATTTGTAGTTGTCTATTACAGGAATTGCATTTTAAAGTGTCATTTGCTTTACATTACATACAAGCAGCAAGTTCAGTCCCAGTAGGCTATGTATATTAAGACACTGTTGTGTTTTGCAGGCGAATGGTGGAGTGACAATAGATGTGTCACAGAGCTTCTATGTAGGAGGTGAGCTAAATCAAGTACATTCAAGTCTAAGGCCCTGTTTACACCTGGTATTAAGTTTTGGTCGATCGGATCACAAGTGGATGGTGCTAAATAGAGGTGTAAGCAGGGTCTAAAACGTTTTGAGCTTGTCCATTTTCGACCACTTCCAGAGGTAGTTGAAAACGCATTCGACTGGATTGCTTTCATTGTGTAAACACTCATGTGGTCAAATGTGTTTGAACAGCCACAAAAGACCGCCTACTCTCCGCATACTGACCTAATACGTAAACTCTATGGGACCCGCGCTAGCTAGACAGGCTGAAGACCCAAGTTTGGTTTGAAGACTATAATCATACCAAGCCCAATGTCCTCTCACCATTCCTGATTTCTGACATGCACTCACCGTGTTCGGCGTGATCTTCCGGCTGTCAGAGCAGAAACATAAGCTGCTGCTCTCCGTATGTTTTCCGTTTTCAAACGTCCCGCTACCTTTCGGCACGCCAATTACTCTGACTGCAGAGACCCACACTTGAAATAAAGTGCAACCAAAAATATTGTTTTAAATGTTTTTATTTTATGTATTTTATTTCCTGCACATAGTGCAAAATGACCCAATAACATCTCAGATTTACATGCTCAGTAATGGTTTCCCCTCATTTACAGATGCAGCAGGACGTCCTGCTAACTGGGCCCCAGGGAAAAAGAAGAAAGACTTCTCCTGCAGTGACAGACTGGTAATGACGTTAACTGCAGTCTTCATTACTCATAAGCAGATTGAATTTGTTACTGTTACTAAGAGTTACTGCATTTTATAATAAATTATATTAATGTAAATGTAAATCACGTGTAATAGCTTTTCTCTGGTTTGGCCACAAGAGGGCATGGTAGTGTTTTTCTTGCTTCATTTTAGTATAACAAAAAAGGGAAACTTTACAATGTTGTGGGCTTTTGACATAATACAGCTTTACAGGTTTTTATCCCTTATCTCTTGTGCCCTCAGTTTGCCCTCAACATTGGTCTTCAGTTTCACACCCCAGAGGAATACTTCTTGGGCTGGAAACCCGCTCAGTTCAGCTTGCCAGAGTTTGACCCTGTAAACGATTGGTCTTTTTGAATGTTTTTATTTCACTTACACGTTTTCCACAGTCTATTGTGTTATTTATGTATTGTGTTATTTACATGTATGGTTATTAATATTTTGTACCTTAGTTGGGTACTTCACACTGCAATTCAAAAGTTTTGGGTCAGTAAGATTTTTTTTTTAAAGAAACAAATACTTTAATTCAGTAAAGATGGATTCAATTGATCAAAATTGGCACTAAATACATTTATAATGTCACAAAATATATATATTTCAAATAAAAGCTGTTCTTTTCATTCATCAAAGACTCCTAAAAAAAAAAAAAAAAAAGTCTCATGGTTTCCACAAAAATATTAAGCAGCACAACTGTTTTCATTATTAATAATAAGAAATGTTTCTTGAGCAGCAACTCAGCATATTAGAATGATTTCTGAAGGATCATGTGACACTGACGAGTAATGATGCTGAAAATTCAGCTTTGCATAACAGGAATAAATTAAATTTTAAAATATAGTCAAATGGAAAGCTAAATTACTTTAAATTGTAATAATATTTCACAATATTACTGTTTTAGAGTTATTTTTGATCAAATAAATTCAGCCTTGGTGAGCATAAGAGACTTCTTTCAAAAATATTAAAAAATCTTACTGGCCCAAACTTTTTGGACATTACTGTACTAAACATCTGTAATAATGTTTTGTGTTTTTGTATCATTGTCCAGAGGAAATTAGACTCCAAAATGCGTCTTTACGATCCTCCTGATACATCCCTCACATCTACCAAACAGGAAGTCATTGTAGCAGTGGGATTCCCTGGATGTGAGCCTTTTTTCAGTGTTTGTTTTATCCTCTTACTCCTTCCAGGTGACCAATTTTTATGATATAACCCTTGTTTTTTGGGGGGATTTTTTTTTTGCAGCGGGCAAATCCACATTCTTCCAGACACACATCATTCCAAAGGGCTATGCATATGTGAACAGGGTGAGTTGTTACATTGCTAACACAATAGAGAACCGAGAACCCAGAGACAAGAAGTAGATCTCAAGAGCAGGATCAAGCAAATTTGGTTCAGAAGATTTGGAGGATCTTGTTTTAACTGCCACTGAATGCTGTGACATCTGCACATGAACTCTAGGACATGCTTGGCTCCTGGCAGCAGTGTGTGTCAGCCTGTGAACGCGCTCTGAAGGAAGGCCAGAGCGTAGCGGTGGATAACACTAACCCTGACCCCGAGTCGAGAAAAAGGTGCCTATCTCTGTTTCCAAAGCAGATGCTTATTTATCTTTGTCTTTTCAACTGAAATGGCACCATCATTGATTTTCTCCACAGATATGTAGATGTCAGTCAAAGCGCTGGAGTCCCCTGCAGGTGTTTCAACTTCTCAACCAGTCTGGAACAAGCAAAGCATAACAACAGGGTATCTGTCTTTACTGTAGTTTTTTACATTAAAGTTACCATGAAATCAAAATTAACAACACTTATTTATAATTGCAGTATTTACCGGTATTATAAAATATTTATCATCATCATTATTATTTTATTTTTTTTAATTAATGTGAAAATTCACTTCTCTTCTCTGATGATGTGATAACTGGCGTGAGGGCGGAACAACCTGTTACTCACATGAGATCAACCAATAGCAAACCACAACCATCTAATCAATTCCCCATGGACAAAATCAAGTTTTTCTAATTGGAAAAGCCCTTTCACTCAGATATACGCCACCATAGGGAAGAAAATAGTTACTGCATTTTATAATAAAAGAATCTCAACTTCTTTTTCATGGTGACTTTAAATATAAAATTCTGTAAAAAAAAATTATACCATTTTACTAACTGTAAACAAAATGGAAAGTCAGTCACTGATAGATGTTATCTTGTCTTTTGTTTTGTTTTTTTGTTGTAGTTTCGTGAGATGATTCCTTCTGCCACAAAGCATGTTCATGTCAATGACATGGTGTTTCACAGCTACAAGTGAGTGAACAGCAGCAAGCTGAGCTTATTCCACTGTACCAGATCATATTGCCAGGAAATCACACCTTTGAACAAGTTTCTTTATCTTTTATCTTTATTTACTAATTTATTACTAAGCAGATTGGTTTCTGACTTATTCTTCTTCTCTGTAGGAAAAAATTTGTGGCACCCAGTCTGTCTGAGGGCTTCTCTGAAATCCTGCACATTCATTTTGTGCCTAGTTTCAGTGACAAAAGATCAGAGTTCCTCTTCAGGCAGTTCTCTGAGGGCTGAGTCTGACGTTTGAGCGAAAAATGAAGAAAAAAACAAAGGCTGACCAACCCAACTTAGCAGAAGAAAAATTCATTGAAAATTCGGAACATGATTGATAATACAATGCTAATTTAAATATTGTTAAATTGTTGTCTTCTCTCATTTTTACACTTGTCTTTCACTGTCAGTGTCTTTAATTTGTTACTTTTTAAATGTTGTTTGGTAAATTTACCCATAGCTGCTAAAATCAACCTGCTGTTATAAAGACACTACTAATAAAAGTGTCTTGTAAAAAAAAAAAATATTGAGGAAACAATTGCTTGTTTCAGTTTGATCAAAAACAATTAACTTGCTTCAATATTTTCCAGTGTTTGGGCATGATTTAATTTTTTGGGGTTTTTCTTGTCTGTAAAACAAGACTTTATTTATAGCTGAGATTGTTTTCTAAATCTCAGAAATCTTATATTCTAAATGTTGTGTTTGTCCGCTATAAATCTCTGCAGTCCCAGCTTAAGGCTGGCCCACACAAAAAGACTTTTAAAATATTATCAAATTTTCAAAATGTAAGAGACCACAAACATGTTGATTAAAAAAAACCCATAGATTTAAAAGTTTTGTTCCTATAGTGTGAGAAAAGCCAAGATGTGATGACGGGCAAGCAAAAATCACAATAATAGGTTTAGAAGTAGTCGTGTTATGCTTCCGTGCTTTGTGATTGCCACAAAAAGTGTGGCAATAGAATATGCCCTTATCAGTTTAACCCTCTTGCAACGTTTCTTAAACATTGTTGAGTAATTATGGCTCAACAGCATCAGAAATGAGTTAGCATCAAGTTGAATGTAGTTTGAAAACGGACAGAAACTTCTTCACTGTAAGAATTAACTTTATATATATATATAGCTCAAACCATAAAGCTCCTCAGACATGACAGTGTTAAGATGCTGTAAGGCATAGTGATGTTTATATCTAATGTACATTACATGATGTCTTATTAGCTCTCTCACAGGATCTCATAAAATATATTGCAGCTTTCAATGACATCAAACATGACTTGTCAAGTGGAAGTTGGTGAAACACTTCATGATTAAAAAAAGGTTAAAAAAGATAAAAATCCTTAACTGATATTTCAGACATACAGTAAATCATAATATGTTAATATATACGTGCTAGTTAATAAATAGGAACACTATATATATATATATATATATATATATATATATAATATACAGTATATATACATATATATATATATATAGTGTTCCTATTCTCTACTGAGTAATATATAACTATTGTTGCTACATTTTTTATTTTGCAAGTTTGGGGCTTCATAATTGTGCTCGTTTTCACGACAAAATTAAATCACCTGAAACCAAATATTTAAAATAATTACTTCATTCCAGATGTTTGCATGCAACCACTGCAGATGACCAAAGATAAATTTTGCATGTCTGGAAACATGTAAAATCTGTACTTACAGAATCCAGGTTTGGCATGAACATTATGGAGTTGTCTGTTTTTTTATATTTATTAGGAAAAAACTTGCACCTCTTAGTCGGTAGTAAAGTTTCTGGATCAGTGTGACACGGTTGAAGTGATTCATCATAAAACTGACCTTCAATGTTGTTGCTACACCTAAAGATAAGCAGGAAATCAATGGTTGAAATAATTTCCGAGGAGATTTTAATAATACGCTTTCTTTTTGTTAAAGTTTTATGACCTTGTAGCTTCAATACGGCCATTTGCGTAGTAGAATGGCTTTGTTTCACTGTATTCATCAAACACGCCCCATCTCAGATGAGCCCATTCATGAACCAAGACCCTTCCTGCAAACAAACAAACAAACATTCTTGTTAATACAACAAACAGATTACTGCATTCACCTGGATGAATGTTGAAGGATAACAAATTACATTCACCTCTTGACCCATAAGACTTAATGAGTGTGTCGTCTCTGAGAAAGTTTGGGATGAAATGAATGTACTGACCCTCAGCTCCACATTCAATAAACTGATGAGTATAGGGCTCATCACCATAGGCTGGTTTAGCATTATCCGTTATTATTTTTGCCTGCATTTCA